>NC_134855.1:155359004-155659004 GCF_049852395.1 Peromyscus maniculatus bairdii
ATGGGGTCACCACATCTGGCTCCTTACCAAAAGTTTGAACACTGATCTTGATTCCCTTAAATATAATCTGAGCAACAGCCTGTGGATAAGGAGTGATGGTTTTCGCTGGAGAAGTTGGGAAATGTACCCATAGAATAGGACCTGTTTGCCAAAACACTCCAGGAGGTGAATGAGTAAAACAAAATATCAAATACAATAAGGAAGAAGAAAGATCTATATATTGCATGTGAGCCTGCTCCAGGGCCTCCTGCACACATTGTAGGGCTGTACGCCCTTCAGCTGTTACTTTACGGGGAGATAAAGGATCAGGGTCGCCCTTTAGACATCATACAAAGGACAAAGTTGACCTGTTGGAATCTTTAAAGTGGACCGAAGCCATGAATATCTCCCAGAAAGGTTTGGAAATTATTAAATGTGCATAGCTGATCCATCCATATGCAGAGTAATCTTTTGTGGACGTGTGCCTGTGCATAACAATCATGACCTAAATAATGATAGGGAAAGGATACCTGTACCCTTTCTGGGACTATTTGTAACAACATTATTTAATAAGCTAACAACCCAACCCATTTCAGGTGTTATATTTCTATAGAATTTTAGAAAGCAACTTAAAGAGCAGAGCCAATTTTTCAGTAATGATCAATATGAATCCTGTTATTAAGACAATCAAAAGAAAAGAACATCCTTTATACAATGAACGATTAATATCCCTGGAAATTCAAACAGCATTGACTTAGCATTCCATGTCCTGACCAAAATCATTTTTCACCAGAAGTTGGGCCCATTTAAACTTTTAGCGCTAGTCCCTCTCCTGGCCTCTGCTTGCTTATCTCGCACACGCCTTCGCCGCTGTGCTGGGCGTGTGCCCTGCACACGTGCACTCATGTTTAAACTTTTTCTTACTCCCATTATTAGGCACTCCCTAATAATGAGTTATTCCCACCATTAAGGGAAAAACAGAAAAACATTTCCCACGAAGGGGTCCTAAATATTGAATTATTCCCACTCTGAGGGAAAAATAAAAAACATTAAACACACAACAAAACTTCTACTGACTCTTTGTAATTCAGAGGCTGCTGCTCTGTGCTGGCAGGCAGAAAGAGCTCAGAGTTTCAGCTCTCCTGGGCATTTTTAAATTGGAAAGAGCCTTTTCTTCCTCCATTACCACGGGAAGAGGCTTTTCTCTTTCCTTCTTCCTTCCTCTACAGGGTCCTAAAAATCTTTAGGCCTAGTTTCAAAAAATTTCCCCTTTTTACTGGTAAAATCATTTTCTCTTGATTAAAATTTTTCTCCCCTTTCTAATGGGAAATTTCCTTTTCTTCCCTCTTCTCTATTGGGAAGATTTCCCGTTTTTATTTTCATGAAATCTTTAGCTGTCTACCCTTATCTTAACTTCGGTGCTCTCCTGCTTCAGCAGTCCAATTAACTGACTGTGAACTAGCTGCATCCATTTCAATTCACCCTTATCTTTTCTTTTTTCTTTAAATTGCTGGCCAGCCTTACCTTTTGGGTGTCCATCAGCGACATCCCTTCTTTCTCAGATCTCAGTAGAACCTCCATTTGTTCTGGTAACGCCCGTCCTACCACCACCTGTTCACCATGTCCAAGCGAGAGGCTGTGGATCAAAAAACAGAGACAAAGACAGTGGGTCACTCACCTCAGCAGAATGCCAAATGCTGAATGCCATTTATTGAAAGAGGGAGGAAACCTTAAATACAAGCTTACAGCACAATGGGAGAACCCCAGAGTGCAGAAGTTTGCTAATGATGTTTACAATCTTGCATCTAAGCTGTTAATGCCCAATATACAGGATACACAGACAAGGAACTTCCCTCAAGCATTCAGGAGGGTGGAAACCAGCAGGGAATTAGCATAGGGAGGACATCTGGTCAAGGTCAGCAAGCAGGCAACAGCTTACTCAATATGGGAGGAGGTCAGGGCCCCACACATTTATTTGAATATTTTTGCATTAATGTTCATAAGGGATATTGGTCTGTACTTCTCTCTCTTAGTTGAGTCATTATGTGGTTTGGGTATCAGGGTAACTGCAGACTCATTTGAGCACCATTCCTTCTGTTTCTATTTCCTGAAATAGTTTGAGGCATACTGCTGTTAACTCTTCTTTATCTGGTAACATTCTACACTAAAACTATCTGCATCTGGGCTCTTTTTTTTTGGGGGGGGGGGTTAGAGACTCTTAATGACCACTTCTATTTCACTAGGGATTATAGGTCTATTTAAATTGTTTATCTGTTCTTGATTAAATTTTGGTAGGTTGTACCCATTGAGAAAACTATCCATTTCTTCTTAGATTTTCCAATTTGATGGAGTACAGGTTGTTTTTTTGTTTTGTTTTGTTTTTTAAAGTATGTCCTTATAATACTCTGGATTTCCTCAGTGTCTGTTATTATGGCCCTGTTTTCATTTCTGATTTTGTTAATTTAGATGGTTTCTCTCTGCCTTTTAGTTAATTTGGGTACAATTTTGTCTATCTTGTTGATTTTCTCAAAGAACCAACTCTTTGTTCCATTGATTCTTTGTACTGTTTTTTTTCTATTTTATTGATTTCAGCTCTCCATCTGATTATTTCTTGCCCTCTACTCCTCATGTGTGCTTACTTCTTTTTTTTCTACAGCTTTCAGGTTTGCTGTTAAGTTGCTGGTATGAGATCTGTCTAAATTTTTATGTAGGCATTTAGTGCTGTGAAATTTCCTCTTTACCACTTTCCTTGTGCCCCATAAATTTGGGGGTGCTGTGCATTCATTTTTATTGAATTCTAGAAAGTCTTTAATTTCTTTGTGTCGACTCAGTTCTCATTCAGTAGAGAGTTGTTCAGTTTCCATGAGTTTGCAGGCTCTCTGTTGTTGTTGATACGCAGCTTTAATCCGTGGTGGTCTGATGGGATACAGGGGGGCTGTTTCAATTTTCTTGTATCTGTTGAGACTTGCTTTGTGTCTGAGTATGTGGTCAGTTTTGGAGAAAGTTTCATGAGGTGTTGAGAAGAAGTCTTTTGTGTTTGGGTAAAATGTTCTGTAAATATCTGCTAGGTCCAGCCGGGCGGTGGTGGCGCAGGCCTTTAATCCCAGCACTCGGGAGGCAGAGCCAGGCGGATCTCTGTGAGTTCAAGGCCAGCCTGGGCTACCAAGTGAGTTCCAGGAAAGGCACAAAGCTACACAGAGAAACCCTATCTCAAAAAAAAAAGAAAAAGAAAAAAGAAAAAGGAAAAATATCTGCTAGGTCCATTTGGTTTATAATATGTTAGCTCCCTTCAATATTTTTCTGTTTAGTTTTTGTCTAGATGACTGGTCTGTTGGTGAGGTATTGAAGTCTCCCATTATCAATTTGTGAGGGTCAATATGTTATTTAAACTGTAGTAACATTTCTTTTACAAAAGTGAGTGCCCTTGTGTTTGGGGCATAAATGTTAAGAACTGCAATGTCATCTTGATGGATTTTTCATTTGATGAGTATGGAATGTTCTTCCCTATCTCTTTTGATTAGTTTTGGCTTGAAGTCTATTATTTTAAATATTAAAATGGCTATACCAGCTTGCTTCTTATGTTCATTGACTTGGAATATCTTATTCCAGTTGTTTGCTCTGAGGTAATGGCTATCCTTGGTGTTGAGGTGTGATTCTTGGATGCAGCATTAAAAATAGATCCTGTTTTAGCATCCATTCTGTTGGCCTGTGTCTTTCTGTTGGAGAGTTGAGACCACTAGTATTGAGATAACAATGACCAATAACTGTTGATTCCCATTATTACTTTGTTGTTGTTGGTGGTGGTGGTAGTGTGTGTGTGTGTGTGTGTGTGTGTGTGTGTGTGTGTGTGTGTGTCCCTTCTTTTGGTTTTGCAGGTGTGAGATTGCATATTTCTTGTGTTTTCATGGGTGTGGTTACCTTGGGTTGGGCCTCTTCTACTATCTTCTGTAGGGCTGGGTTTTTAGATAGATATTGTTTAAATTTGACTCTATCATGGAATATCTAGTTTTTTTCATCTATAGTGATTGAAAGTTTTGCTGAGTATAATAGTCTGGGCTGATATCTGTGGTCTCTTAGAGTCTGCAGCACATCTTTCTAGGACCTTCTGGCTTTTGAGTCTCCATCAAGAGGTCAGGTATAATTCTAATAGGTCTACCTTTGTATGTTACTTGCTCCTTTCTCCTTGCAGCTTTTAATATTTCTTCGTTCTGTATGTTTAGTGTCTTTGTTATTATGAGATGAGGGGACTTTCTTTTCTTGTCTAGTCTATTTAGTGTTCTGTACCTTTATAGGCATCTTCTTTAGGTTGGGAAAGTTTTCTTCTTTGATTTTGTTGAAAATATTTTCTGGGACTTTGAGCTGGGAGTTTTCTCCCTCTATTCCCTTTATTCTTAGGTTTGGTCATTTCCTAGTGTTCCAGATTTCCTGGAGGTTTTGTCAGGAAATTTTAGATTTAACATTTTCTTTGACCAATATATCTATTCCCTCTATTGTGTCTTCAGTGCTTGAAATTGTCTCTTCTGTCTCTTGTATCCTATTGATGATGCTTGCATCTGTAGTTCCTGTTTGCAGTCCTAAATTTCCCATCTCCAGAATTCCCTCAGTTTGTGTTTTCTTTATTGCTTCTGTTTCCATTTTATGGTCGGATTTTTTTGACATAAAAATATACTTTATTTAACTCAACACATCAAAAATCATTTCAGCAGATAATTGGCTATTTTACACTCTTTGGGGAAGGGTTGTGAACTTGTCAGTGTGCAGTGGTCACTCACAGCATCTCTCGGTTCAGACTGGTCACATTTCCAGTGCTCAGCAACCACATGTAGGGCTGGGATGAAAGGATTGGACAACACAGGGCTAGGGGAAAAGCCAAGTACAGTTAAGATTCTCCAATCTAAATGTTCATTCTTCCTCACTTGAGGCCTTGAACTTCCTAAGCCCTTCTGATTCTCAAACCCAGGTTTATCCTGCCACAAGTTAAGAGAAGACAAAGAGCCTTGGCCTCATTTCAAACACAAGGATCTAGCTGGCTTCAGTACACCAAATACTACTCATCCTTTCACTCCAAAGGGCCTCCCTCAGCTCTTATTCTCCAGGTCTGTAAACGACCTTATTGTCTCTCAGCTCACTCTGGTCATTTTTATTTTATCAAGGGATCACTGAGCATCTCACAAAGGTAATTTTAAAGTGTAAATTATTTCAAACATGCACCTTCCTCTCCACCCCAAGGCCACTGTAATATAAAGAACAGCCTTGTAGTGGGTTCGCTTGCCTTAGCATCTCCCCTGACCAGTTTCAACTTTAGTTAACCTTCCCTAGGGTCTTCATAGGGTTCTAGTCCTATGGAATAAAGGCTAAACTCTATCACACAAAACAGAACTTTGCTCCAAGATCTGCTCTTTATTTACCTAACAAAGCCTAATTGTTTGCCCTTCCCAGACTGAAAAAGGTCACTTACCTTCTAGCCTGAATACTTTTATTTTTGCAAAATTAGCTACCTCAAAAATCACAAAGCCAACTTGAGGTTTAGGCGCGGTAGAACACTAAATGACATATAATCGGGGCCACTGTCCCTGTCGCTCCTTCACAGTTCCTAACTACCTTTTTAATTAAAGTAGCCACTTTTTAATTTGTCAAAACACATGTGGACAGGAATACAAACTAAAGGTGGAAAGACTCGAACTTTCCTTCCCTGGGCTCACTGTGATAATTTTTCAATTACTATCTTCACTCTCTAGGAATCTGAGACATTCTAGGAAGTTCAGGTCTGCAGTGCCCCAAGCTGCCCCTGAACCCCACAACGCCTCAGTTCAAACCCTCCAGACCAGAACGGAACAGCGACACACATCGGTCGGATGGTTTATTTGTTTCCTTCAACTGCCCCCCCCACCACCACCACCACCTTAGCTTTCTTTAAGGGATTCATTAATTTCCTTCAATTGTTTGTGTTTTCCTGGATTTCTTTAAGGGAGTTATTAATTTCCTCTTTAAGTTCTTCTATCATCTTCATATAGTTGGTTTTAAGGTTTTTTTTTTCTTCTTATGTTTCAGCTTTGTTGGAATATATAGAGTCTGCTGTGATAGGATAGCTGGGTTCTAGTGGAGACATATTGTCCTGGTTACTATTGATTTCATTCTTATACTGGCATCTAGGTTTGGGGTGATTATAGGTCTAGGTGCTGGTTTCTGGGAGATCAGGAAGGAATGGTCTGTGGGATACACATGAAACTCAGGGAAGGGAGGCTGTAGTTGGGATGATATTGAGGTACTAGATCTGCTAAGTGGAGAAGGTTTGAAGGCATCTTACCTGGTCTTCTGGCAGGTGAGGCCTGTGGTTGAGCAGGGGATGTCTGCCCACATTGGGGGCTGGGACACAGTGACAACTGGGGGGAGGGAGACCAGGAAGGGATGGTCTGTGGGAGGCACAGGAGGCATGGAGGGGGAGAAGGGAGGCTGCAACTGCTGCTCTCTTGCAGTGCTAGGGATGGGCTTCAGGAGTTGGCCATCTTTGGATTTTTAAACTTTTATTTTGATTTATGTGTTGATGTTTTGTCAATCTGTCTGTCTATGTTTGTATGCATGCGCATCATGTGCCTTCCATGCCTGTGGAGGCCAGAAATTGGTGTAGAATATCCTGGAACTGGAGTTATAGTTGGTTGTGAGTTGATATCTGGGTGTTGGGAACCAAACCTGGGTCCTCTGGAAGAGCAGCCAGTGCTCTTAACCATGGAGCCCTGTCTCGAGCTCTTAGTGTTTGTCTTCAAATGCCTGTTTCTCTGTCAGCTAATGTGATACTTTGCTGGGTATAGTAATCTTGACTGGCAGGGACACCATTCTACATTGCCCTGGATTGAGGGTTTATGCTGAGGTGTCTGATGTGATCCTCCTTAAGTGCATGTTCACTCCTCTCTACAAGCTCTCAGGACTGTTTTAAGTTGCAGTGTTTTGACTCTAATGTGTCATGGAGAGGTTCTTCTCTGAGCACACCTATGTGGGGTTCTAGAAGGCCCTTGTGCTTGCATGCTATCCTCCAATGATGGGCTCAGCTCCTCAACGCTGAGGGTTGGGCCACACCTGCTGTACCCTCTCTCCTTCACTGCCAGAGCTGAGCCTCTTGACACCTGAACAGCAGCATGTCTCCATCCAACCCTCCTGACTGCCTCCTGCATCTGGCTTCTGCCCTGTGGTGGTGGCAGGTCATTTGACCTGTGATTGTCTCTTTTTCTTTGGCCTTAGATAGTTTGGTCTTGGGCAATAGGTTCCCTCTCGAGGTGGTACCCAGCCACAGCCCCCAGAAACATTGTGAGTGACAAGATGGAACTTCTCTTCATTGCTGACCTATCACACTGTGAGATTGTCTCACCGGCACCCTTGGGTGGGTTCCAGGCTTGGTAGAACTTGTTCTCAGGATAGGACTGCAAGTCTATTTTTACAGTGGCCATCTGCTTTACCTTTTGGATGAGGCATCTGGCTCCTCTCCCACAATTGGGGTGCTGTGCTGGTGCGCTGTTTGGCATGGTTTCTCACTCTGTTGTCTTCTGTTTCTCTATGCTTTTCAACTGTTCTATCCTGTCCTTTATTATTTTCAAGTGTGTGTGTGTGTGTGTGTGTGTGTGTGTGTGTGTGTGTGTGTGTGGTGTGGTGTGCATGCATGTGTGCACATGGTTGTGTGTATATGTGTCTGTATACATGTGTGTAGGTTCATGTATGTGTACATGTGTGGTATGTGCATTCATGTGTGCATGTTTATGTTTGTTCATGTGTGTGTGTGTGTGTGTGTGTGTGTGTGTGTGTGTGTGTAGGCCTGAGGTTGATGTAAGAGTATCTTCTTTGATCACTCTTCTACCTTGTTCTTAGGTAAGATCTCTCAATCAATCTCAGAGCTCCTCAGTGCTGCTGGTTTGGTTAGTCAGCTTTTGGCAGACATTGTTTCTATCTCCTTAGCTGTAATTATGTACAGGTGAGCTGCCATGCTCACATGGTACTTACATGGGTTCTGGGATCCAAATCCCCCTTGCTTGCATGGCAAGGACTTTACTGATGAGATGCCCCAGTGTCTCCCTCTGTGGTTTCTGATGCTCTGACCATCTCACTCTGCTTGGGTAATCTCCTCTTTGTTGTCTTGACTCTTCTGATTTATTGTGTTACTTGGAGGCAGCATCTTCTTTCTGTCTTACGCTGAAGTCAGATCTCTCTCTCTCTCTCTCTCTCTCTCTCTCTCTCTCTGTGTGTGTGTGTGTGTGTGTGTACACATGAGTGTATGTATGTGCATCGTGGGCATACATTACCCATAAAGACCAAAACAGGCCATCAGATCCCCTGGACCTGGAGTTCCAGGTGGTTGTGAGTTGCCATGTGGGCTCTGGGGACAGAACTCAGATTCTCTGGAAGAGCATCAAGTACTCTTAACTGCTAGACCAATTGTCACCAATTCTTAATGGTGAAAATACACAGAGGCTGCCTTCAGGGATCTTCAACCTTGACCCCAGTTTTAACCTTTTGTGTTCCAGCACCCAAAGCCACATCCTAGCCACCTCCCAGATAGCAGAGGGCCTGCTGTGTATGAGACGCATCTTGTCATGTTCTTGTCAGATGTAGGCTTACTGATGTTTGAGACAGCCCAGTGACCCTGCTGATTTCAAAGGCCACTGCCAACAGTATGGAGAAGGAGCACTGTGGGTGGCTGATCCATGATATACACATACACTGATGTAGACGTTCCCATGAATCAAGTCTGATTTGTTGGTAACATATGAGATGATGGGGTTTGCAGCCCTACAACAAGCATTCCAGTGTCCACCCTAAGCCTCTAGGTGGACTGTTGGCCGTTCTTCCAGCTGGCTCCTGTGAGACAGGAGGAAGCTGAAGGAACTGCCAGCACAGACAGAGACAATGAATGGGCTTAGAGGGTATGTGTGCACACAGCATGTGTACATGTGTTGATATCTCAGCCATGTACTGCTTCATAATCTCTTGAGGATCTGGTGCAAATGAAAATGAAGTCCATAGTAAAAAAACTGCTAAGACCTTCAAGTCGGTGATAGTTGAGCAAGAATCCAAGTAGGGGGCCTTTGGGATGTGGGACTTGTATGGAGCCACTCTGACATGTAGCTGGCAAGAGGAGCTGGCCTGAAGTTAGTGTGGTGGCTGAGCCCTGGTGCCATGTTTCTTCATGTCCTCCCTTTTGCTGGGGAGATCCCTTGCTCTAGCCTGAGGAGGCTGGGGGCTCTGGTGGAATGTCATGCCAACATGCATCTCTTGTGGTATCACCAGTCCTGTTACAGGAAGTGCTGGTTCTACTGGGGAGCTGTGTGATGAAGGAGACAGAATCTGGGGTTTGAAAGAGCTGTAGGTACGGCCACTTCTTTTAAAGCTGGACACTTGGTTTGGGCATTCTTGGGTACAGCTGTGTCCACCCCAAGCACTTCTCCTGTGCTTCCTAAGGTCAGGATTGGAAATGTTCTATTGGCTCCAGATAGATGACCCAACTTTAGCTAGGAATTACTGGAGTGAGTGGGCTCCAGTGTGGGTTGATGACCAAGCTAGTGGAGGCTGCCAGAAGCCCCTGCCCTGTGTAGTCACTGGCTGTACCAGACCTGCAGCCCCCCAGCTGCAGATACACTCAAGAGGGGCTCTGCTGTCTCTTCTCTGTGCCCATGATCTGGATCCATCCAGAAGCAATGCTTTGGCCATTGTTACTCTAGACCTGTAGGCTCCAGGCATCTCTCCACTCTATTCCAGGAGTGTTTGGGGGCTGGGCTGCCAGCCTGCTCCAGCTTGAGTCTGTCTGCATTATTGTATGCCCTCATGGTAAGAGTTATACACACAAGACTGAGCCCTGAGGGTTCTGCTGGGCCTTGGGAATGGGTGGAGTTCTAGAGCTGGCCTAGGTCAGTAGTTCTTCTCCTTAGAACCATCTAGAGTGAATGTGACTCTGTGGTCGGGTGTGTCTTGAGTCAGTTAGACAGCTCTGAATTTGGCTGCTGGGCTGAGAAGAACTCTGAATTTTATTTTCTCATTTTGAAAGGGACAGTTAACACCCTCTCCCTCTGACTGTCCTGACCATTGATGGATAAAGGTAGTTAACGCAGGGCCTGTCCTGTGGGGGCAGTCAAAAAATGACTTGTTCCAATTTCCTTTTCTTCACTCTTTCCTGAGAGACCCTGCTTAGGCTTGAAGGGTCCAGGGACCCTGGCCTCAGGCCATGGCTACCAGGAGGCTGGTGCCTGCTGGCCTCCTTTTCATTGACAGCATGGGCACAGAAGGCTGTGTAGACCTGTCCTAAGAGCCTCTGTTGGGAGGTCACCATTATGTCCACACTCAAAGAGGTAGATGTCAATAAAACATTGTCTTCTAGGAAGAGGCAGAGAGCAAGGGTGAGGGTCTAATGATCTTTTTCTCATCAAGGCTGAGGGGAAACAGAAATGGCAGAGATGCTGACAGAAAACAGCAGCCTTCCAAAGGTCTGTGTTCAGACACAGCTAGAGCCAGGCACTCACACAGACAGGTGTCAGTTCTTTTAGAATAGTCCCTCCTCAGACTCCTTCCAGTTCCATCTTGTTCTCATTCTGAGGCATGAGGAAGCTTCTAGAAGTCTGGAGGGAGTCACCCACACACACACACAGTGGATAAAAAGGTTGTGGTGATTTGAATGAGAATGCTCCTATAGGCTCATATATTTAAATGTTTTGTCCTCATATGGTGGATGGTTTAGGAAGGATTAGGAAGTGTGGCCTTGTTAGAGGGAGTGTGTCACTGGGAAGGCTTTAAGTTTTCAAAAGCTCATGCCATTCCAGTTTGCCTCTCTGCCTCCTACTTGGTGATGAGAATGTAAATTCTCAGCTACTGCTCCAGTGCCATGCCTGCTTGCCTGATGCCATGCTTTCCACCATGATGGCCATGGACTCTAATCCTCTGGGACTGTAAGCCCTGACCAACTTTTTATGCTATAAGTTGCCTTGATCATGGTGTTTTGTCACAGCAACTGAAAAGTAAGGCAAAGCTTCCTCTTTCTCAATCTAGCAATGCCCTGGATGTGTGCCCCTGTGAACCAATTCTCCCAAACCAATCAATGAAGGTAGGTGAATGATGACTTCTGATTGATTATTCTGGGTCATAAGCCTGCTCCTAGGACTGAGGAGTGGCCATAGTCCTGCCAGAATGGGTATATACTTATAGGGGAGGAAGGACTTATTTTGGCTCATGGTTGGAGGGAGTAGTCCACTATGGCAGATAAGGCACGGGAGCAGGGGGGCAGCAATCAGCTATGGCAGCAGAAGCATGAGGCTGCTTGCTCACATCACTTGCTCACAAGGTCACACCAAGTCAGATGGGACAAGAAATAGGACAATGTTACAAGCTTCAAGGCCTGGCCCTTGCCATGGATCCACGTCTGCCAGCTAGTTCTGTCTCCTCAAAGCTCCGCAACCTCCCAAACAATCTCACCAAGTGTTCAAACACATGAACCTGTTGGGGGAACATATCATAGCCAAACAACAGTTGGTGGGAGGGGGCTTCCTGGGTGTGGTGGTTTGAATAGGTATCACCCCATAGACTCATGTGTTTGCATACTTGGCCCACAGGGAGTGGCACTATTAGGAGGTGTGGCCTTGTTGGTGTAGGTGTGTCACTCTGGGGGCGGGCTTTGGGTTCTCATATGCTCAAGCTACACCCAGTGTGGTACAGTTTCCTTCTGCTTCCTATGGATCAAGATGTAGGACTTTCAGTTCCTTCTCCAGCACCATGTTTGCCTACATGCCACCATGTCCTACATGATGGTTAACAGACTAAACCTCTGAAACTGCAAGCCAGCACCAATTATAAGAGTTGCCATGGTCGTGGTGTTTCTTCACAACAGAAACCCTAAGACACCAGAGGACAGTGGAACTACTGCCACCAGCAAGTGGAGGGGGGTTATACGACAAATGGCCGTTGAGTGGCCAGAGCCAAAGCCTAAGGCTATTTATTTACTTATTTATTTTGTTTTTATATCCCAACCAAAGTTTCCTCTCCCTCCTCTCCTCTCATTCTCTTTCCACTGCCAGTCTCCATCCACTCTTCCTTCTCTATTTTTCTTCAGATATCAGCCAACCATGGTACATCAAGTCGCAGTGGGACTAGGTACGGCCACTTCTTTTAAAGCTGGACAAGGCAATCCGGTAGGATGAAAGGGTCCCAAAAGCAGGCAACAAAGTCAGAGACAGCCCATGCTCCCACTGTTATGAGTCCCATAAAAAGACCAAATTACACAACTGTAACACATATGCAGAGGGCCTAGGTCAGTCCTGTGCAGGCTCCCTGGTTGTCAGTTCAGGTCTGTGAGCCCCTATGAATCCAGGTTAGTTTTTTCTGTGGGCTTTCTTGTGGTGTCCTTGACACCACTGGTCCTACAATTCTTCCTCCCCCTCTTCTATGGGATTCTCTGAGCTCTGCCTAATGTCTGACTGTGGGTCTCTGCATCCGTTTTCATCATTTGCTGGGTGAAGCCTCTCTGATGGCAGTTGGTTAGGCACCAATCTGTGAGTGTAACAGAGTATCACTAGGAATCATTTCATTGACTTTTTTTCAGTCGTGTTTGGTTCTATCCTAGGTCTCTGGGCTATCCTCTGGGTCCTGGCCCTCCAGGCAGTGTCAGGGGTGAGCTCTTTCTCATGGTGTGGGTCTCAAGCTGGGCCAGTCATTGGCTGGCCACTCCCACAATCTGTGTGCCACCTTTACCCCAGCACATCTTGTAGGCAGGACAGATTGTAGGTCAAAGGTTTTGTGGCTAGGTTGGTGTCCCATTCTCTACACTGGAAGTCTTGCCTGGTCACAGGAGATGGCCAATTCAGGCTCCGTATCCCCCAATGGCTAGGAGTCTTAGCTAGGGTCACCCTCATAGATTTCTGGGAGCTTCCCTTGCACTAGAATTCTAGCTCATCCCAGAGATGCCTCCAGACTCCAGCTGTCTCTCCCAGTACACTCTCCTTTCATCCTCCCCTGACTTGATCCCCCCCTCTTCCCATTCCCACCCCACCCCCATTCCAGACCCTTCCCCCAATCCAATGATGATGCCTATTCTATTTCTCCTTCACTTTGAGATTCATGTACCCCACTCCCACCCCCACCTGAAACCTTCCTTCATACTTAGCTTCTCTAGGTCTGTGGATTGTAGCATGTCTATCCTTTATTTTACAGCTAATATCCACTTATGAGTGAATACATACCATGTTTGTCTTTCTGGGTCTGGGTTACCTCACTCAGGATGATTTTTTTCTAGTTCCATCCATTTGCCAGCAAATTTCATGATGTCATTGATTTTTAACAGTTGAGCAATACTCCATGTATAAATGTGTATTTTCTTTATCCGTTCTGTGGTTGAGGGACCTCTAGATTATATCCAGTTTCTGGCCATTACAAGTAAAGCTGCTATGAACATAGTTGAGTGACTGTCCTTGTGGTATGGTGAAGCATCCTTTGGGTATATGCCCAAGATTAGTATAGCTGGGTTCTGAGATAGATCAATTCCCAATTTTCTGAAAAGCTGACATATTGATTTCCAAAGTGGCTGTACAAGTTTGCACTCTCACCAGCTTTAGAGGACTATTTCCTTTGCTCCACATCCTCTCCAGCATAAGCTGTCACTTTTGTTTTTGATCTTAGCCATTCTGACAGGTGTGAGATGGAATCCCAGTGTTGTTTTGATTTGTATTTCCCTGATGGCAAAGGATACTGAACAAAATTCTTTGCCATTTGAGATTCTTCTGTTGAGAATTCTCTGTTTAGATCTGTACCCCATTTTTTAATTGGATTATTTGCTTCTTTGGTGTCTAGTTTCTTGAGTTTTTTATATATTTTGGGTATCAGCCCTCTGTCAGATGTAGGGTTGGTGAAGCTCTTTTCCAATTCTGTAGGCTGTCATTTTGTTCTTTTGACAGTATCCTTTGCCTTACAGAAGCTTTTCAGTTTCATGAGGTCCCATTTGTTAATTGTCAATCTTAGTGCCTGTGCTATTGGTGTTCTGTTCAGGAAGTTGTCTCCTGTGCTAATGCATTCAAGGCTAGTCCCCACTTTCTCTTATATCAGGTTCAGTGTATCTGGTTTTATGTTGAGGTCTTTGATTCACTTGCACTTGAGTTTTGTGCAGGGTTATAGATATGGATCTGTTTGCCTTCTTCTACATGCTGATGTTCAGTTAGACCAGCATCATTTGTTAAAGATGCTTTCTTTTTTCTGTTGTAAAATTTTGGCTTCTTTGTCAAAAATCAGGTGTCCATAGGTGTGTGGATTTATGTATGGGTCTTCAGTTCAATCTCATTGATCTACCTTGTCTGCTTTTATGCCAATATCATGTGATACCTCCAGAAGTTCTTTTATTGTACGGGATTGTTTTAACTATCCTGTTTTGTTTTGTTTTTTATGAAGTTGAGTATTGTTCTTTCAAGGTGTGCAAAGAATTGTGTTGAAATTTTGATGGGGATTTTATTGAATCTGTAGATTGCTTTTGGTATGATGTTCATTTTTTCTATGTTAATCTTACTGATCCATGTGCATGGGAAATCTTTCCAATCTTTTGATATCTTCTTCAGTTTCTTTCTTCAAAGACTTGAAGTTCTTGTCATACATGATTTTCACTTTCTTGGTTAGAGTTACCCAAGATATTTTATATTATTTGTGGCTATTGTAAAGGCTGTTGTTTCTTTCCCAGCCTATCTATTATGTGTATATAGGAGGGTTACTGATTTTTTTTAGTTAATTTTGTATCCAGCCAGTTCACGTGAAAGGTGTTTATCAGCTGTAGGAGTTCCCTGGCAGGATTTTTGGGATCGCTTATGTACACTATCATATCATCTGTGAATAATGATGCTTTGACTTCTTCTTTCCAATTTGTATCCCCTTAATCTGCTTCAGTTTTCTTACTGTTCTAGCTAGAACTGCATGTACTATCTTGAATAGATATGTAGAGAGCGAACAACCTTGTCTTGTCCCTGATTTTAGTGGAATTGCTCTAAGTTTCTCTCCATTTAATTTTATTTTAGCTGTTGGCTTGCTGTGTATTGCCTTTATTATGTGTAGGTATGTCCCTTGTATCCTTGATTTCCTCAAGACTTTTATCATGAGGGGACGCTGGGTTTTGTCAAATGCTTTTTCATCATCTAATGATGTTTTTTTCTTTCAATTTCTTTATGTAGTGGATTACATTGACAGATTTTCATATGTTGAACCATCTTTGCATTTCTAGGATGAAGCCTATTTGATCATGGTGGATGATATTTTAGATGTGTTACTTGGATTTGGTTTGAGAGTACTTTATTGAATATTTTTGCATCTATGTTCATGAAGGAAATTGGTCTGTAATTCTTTCTTTGTTGAGTCTTTGTGTGGTTTGGGTATCAGGGTGATTGTGGCCTCAGAATGAGTTGGACAATGTTCCTTCTGTTTCTATTTTGTAGAATAATTTGAGGAGTACTGGTATTAGCTCTTCTTTGAAAGTCTGGTAGAATTCTGCACTAAAATCATCTGGCCATGGACTTTTTTGATTGGGAGTCTTTTAATGACTGCTTATATTTATTTGGGGGTTACAGATCTATTTGAATTATTTATCTGATCTTGACTGAACTTTAGTATGTGGTACCTGTTGAGAAAATTGTTTTAGACTTTCCAATTTTGTAGAGTACCTGATGATTCTCTGGATTTCCCCACTGTCTATTCTTATGTCCCCATTTTCATTTCTGATTTTGCTAATTTTGATATTTTCTCTCTTCTAGGATTGTTCTTTAAAACCCAGCCCAGTAGCAGACAGGAATGATGTGTAGGCAAATGACTGCACTGTGCACACAGAATGGGGAGAGGAGGGAGGAAGGGAGGGAGGGAGGGAGGGAGGGAGGGAGGGAGGGAGGGAGGGAGGGAGGGAGGAAGGAAGGAAGGAAGGAAGGAAGGAAGGAAGGAAGGAAGGAAGGAAGGAAGGAAGGAAGGAAGGAAGGAAGGAAGGAAGGAAGGAAGGAAGGAAGGAAGGAAGGAAGGAAGGAAGGAAGGAAGGAAGGAAGGAAAGGAATGGAGCCTCTGCCCTGTTTCATTTCCACAGGGGCCCGGTGAACACAGCAGGCGGCTTTCAGCGCCATCTAGTGCCAACTGAGAATAGTTACGTAGTTAAAAGTTCCGAGGATGAAGACTGACAGGTCCCAGCAGATTGAGCCCAGGCTTCCATAGAAGATGCAGGTGGGTGGGACACCTGGCCTACCAGTTATGTGGCTCAGTGCTCCCCCTAACTGCACCTGTCCCTGCCTACACGTCCCTTCCCTGCTGGGGATAGGTAGACAGGGAGATGCACTTGAAAGCTCTTAGAGACAGGGCAGTGTGCTGTTGATTTGGGCTCTGGGGACTCTGTGTGGCTCAGAATGAGGTTTCCTGGGCCTCTCTGGGTGACCCTACTGACTGGCGCCCAGAAGGAGGGACCAGGACCTCCCTAAGGCAAGACTGGGTTTTGAATCCTGAACTCAGCAGACTGCTAAGACCTCTGAGGTTCCACCCCAGGAACTGTGATCAAGGGAGACGCTCGGAGGGACTGGCCAGGACTAGCAGTCTGTTTTGGAAGTGGCCCTTGGTGGCAAGGGTTTCCCTCCCGTACAGTAGAAAAATAACAGCTCTATTTCATAACAAAGACGAATATGGGGTCTGCTAGAAGAACAGTGATGGGCCCCGCATCATACTGTGGATGGGCAGTCTGAGATATCCCAGGCTCAGGGAGGTCAAGCGACTGGTTCAGGATCCCAGAGCTGCTCTAACCCGTAGCCTCCTTAGTAGGTAATTAACCCAGTGTTCAGCTCCTGACCCACTAGTTTTTAGCGATTGCCAGGTTGTCCGGGACTCTGCGTCAAGGTTCCCACTATCTCTCTGGACAGGGGCCAGGAGGTCAAGGTCACAGCTGAGCCCCTCTGCGCCTCCGCCCTGAGAAGGGGCCGAGCCTCACAAGACAGCGCCGCCCCCGCTCCAGTCCCGCCCCGTCCGCCCCGCCAGCGCCTCCCGGGGCCCCGGCTTTGCACTGTGCTCGGAGGGGCAGACGCAGCCCGGAGCCGCAAGCCCCTGGCCTTCCGAGAGATGCGTGGCCAAGGCAGGGGGCACGCCCGCTGGCCGGCGCCTCTGCGCTCGCTGCTGCGTGCCTTAGGGCCCCAGGACGCCGCCGCCCAAGGCTTGGCGCAAGGTAAGTGCGAAGGGGACCTGGGATCCCGGGCGCACGTGGGGCTGGGCGACCTCCTCCGAGCCCCCGTGCTGTCCTTGACTGCTGCCCACAGTCAGGATGCCCGCTGCGCCCCATCCACAGCGCCGGCGCGTCCTGCTTCCTCCTGCAGCAGAGTCTCAGGGCTCTGTCCCTAAACAAGGGCAATGGGTACTGTGGGCAGGAGAGTTGGCGTTGCGTTCCTGTGATCTCATCTCGGATTTGGAATCTCCCCTCTGATCATAAGTGCCCTAGTGTACCTGGCAGACACGTGACCTCACCATGCCTCGGTTTCCACCTCCGTGAAATGGGGGCGATTCAACTTGATGCTGCGATCACAGGGGTACAGCGCTAGTTACCCAGTAAGGAAAGCTCCATGAGTGCGGCATTTTTCCAAGGCTGGCTTCCCGCGCCTCGCCCCCTGCTGGACAGACACCTGGTCCTGGAACCCTGGAGCGAGTTCAGCTGCGAAGGACTGGCCTGAGTCGGGTGGGGGTGGGAGTCTTTAAGGAAGTCCCACCTGGTCCAGAGGCATGGCAGAAGAGAAGGAGCACAGGTCCCCTGGTGACAAGACCAGGATTACTCCTGTCCTCCGTGGCCTTGGCTCAGGATCGGGGTGGTGGGCGGGCTGTGGAGGCCAGGGCTTCTCAGTCGACTTTGCCCAGCATTCCCGGGGGGCCTCACTCCAGGCCAGCCACCCCAGTCACCTAAAACCTGAACTTTCAAGCAGAGGCCCGGGTGATCTGGGACCAGGTTAGTCAGGAAACTGGTTTAGACCAGGAAGAGCAGTTCTGCCTTCACCTGATGTGAGAGTTTCAGCATCTACAACATGGAAGCCGGATGTGCTGCTGAGTCCCCGAAGCTCTTTCCCTCATCTGAAATATAGGTAGCTGGTTTTTATATCGTTAGACAGTTATGCTAGCACCAGGACTGGGAAACCTCGAGACAGAGTCCAGAGTCACAAAGCAATGCTGAGAAGAGAAGTCAGGTACTGTGGAGGATGCTGGGGTTACTGGACACTCCACAGACCCTCTCCTCACCGCCCAGCGTTTGGGCGCTTTGTTCAGAGACTAAGTAGAGGGCTGGGAGGCCCAGCAGAGAGGATGGAGGCATTCCACTGAGAACTCTATTCCTCCTAAACACTGAGCATCAGCTATATTGCCCATGATCAGTGGGGCATGATCCAGAGTTGAGGTACCCTGCTCCCCACTAGGGAGCGAGCTTCCTCTGGGATGGCCTCTCTCGGGTGACGCCCTCTAGCCGGCAGAAACCTCCTTCCTTCCTCCCTTCTGCACAGAGTGGGTGTTCCTGAGTCTAGAGGCACCCTGCCCCCGTTTTGAGGCCCTTGGGCATCAGATGCACAGGCTGGCATGGGGTTAGATTTGAGGACAGGACTCATGCTGCCCTCCTGCAGGGCAGCGTGTTCGGAGCTTTGGTGTGTGAGCTACCTGCCAGCTTATGCAACACCTCACCTGTTCCACATGTGCCTTCCAGTCAACACATTTTAAAAATAGTTCTGTGGCCTCCGCCCAGGCTTTGGCCCTGGCAAGGCTGGGCCATCGTTGACCCATTTTTGGCAAACAGAGAGGGAGTGTGGTGTCAGTGGGTCAGCAGACATCACTGGCCCTGAAAGCACTGTAGACATGGATCCAGATGCTGGGGTGCTGCAGAGGGTAGGACAAAGCATTCCTAACAGAACTGCTGTGTGTGGTGCCCAGCCTGATGGGGAGCTAAGAGCATCCTGGAGACTAAAGAGCTCTGAGCAAGGGGAGTGGATAAAGTTGAGTTTGGGACATTAGGACAGTGGCTTTAGGTTCTGTGGTAAGTCACCTGCATCTTTTATGTGCAGTCCCAGGCTGCTGGCAGGCTTGAGGTTGAGGAGAGAGTGCTCACCCCAGCTAGCATATGGCAGCAGCCTCTTGGGGTGTCTTTAGGATTCTGGAAGGTGGGACACTCTGAAACATCTTAGCGGTAGGGGCTGATGGGAGCTGTTGGCTTGCCTACTCCACACCCAATGCTCTGTACTTCTGTGTTTGAGCCCCAGTGATTGGTGGCACCCTTCATGGAGTGGTGGAAGGCTTGGCAGGGAGGAGAGAGGATGGTGGGGGCGGTAAGTGGCAAAGTAATCCCAATGCAAAGGGGTTACTGTGCAGAGGACCCTGCCAAGGAATCTTGGAGATGGGGCAGAGCTGGGTCTGGAGGCTCCAGACTGAGACTCAGCAGATGGGGCTGGCCTTTAAAAGAGGTCAGTCACTTGTGGGGAGGGACTGAGGTGGAGAGGGTGACAGTTTCTGGCTTTCGATATTGCATTGCTATGCTGTGGCTGAGGGGACCGGAATTCAGCTACCTAGTTCAGCTTTAGAACAAGCTCCAGGGACCAGGCTGTATGCTGTACACTTTGAAGACGAGACCTGGAGAATGTCTCTTGATCTCTTTCTTCTGGATCCAGAGAGCAACCATGGAGACTCTCCCCCATGCTTCATGTGCTGATTTCTGACTCCTAGCGCTTAAAGGGAAAAGGAGCTGCTTGGTGGTAGCTTAGAGTCCCTTGCATTTTAGGAGCCCATTAGCCACTAGTTCTGCAGGCTTGCATGTCTGACTGGGAAGCGCTGCCTTGTCTTGGAATATTTCTGCACCAAATGAGTTTAATAAATTTTTTTGGAAGGAAAAGCATGATTGATGGTATCAGGACGTGTCCCAGCCAAGGCTCATTAAAAGTGGTGGCCCGAGGGGGCCATGAAAAGCATTGAAACCTAATGCTTTGTTTTGCTGGCTCTGCTCAACTTGGGGCTGAGCAGGGCTTCCCAAAGTCAGTAGCTCCCAGGACCCACAGGGTCTGAGCTGCCCGGTTCTTTTGAAATTTTAATGACAATCAGCTGGACACAGCAGGCTTTTCTGGTAGAGTGAGTGCCATGGAGGAGACCTTAGAAGCAAAAGGGTCACCAGTCTGTTCAGGAAGCTGGAAATCTAGAGCCTAGGCTACAGACTTCTGCCAGTATCCCTGTGCCTGTGCCAGACCCTGGCACAGGCTGGCTCCCAAACCAGTTACCATCATCAGGAAGCAGGGAGGGCTGGACCTCTGAAGCTCAATTCACAGGCCTCCTCCAGGCCAGGGATAGCATTGTGTCCTCTTCGTAGCCAGGGTAGAGACGTTTGTTGGGGAATCAGGAGATATTGAGGTGGTGAGAGGTGGGTTCCAGCCTCTTCTAACTATCAGCTCTCCAATTGCTCTTTAGCAGGGCAGAGCCTTACACCTGTGCTCACCTAGCCCACAAAACCTGCCGTGACAGGTATGTGCCTGGAGGCAGAACACAGTTATAGAATCTGATATCTATGAACAGCAAAGTCCTTGAGTGTGACCCAAGGTCTCCCTGTCCCTCCTGATTCTCTGCTCAGGAGCTCAGGGCATTCTTAGAACACACAGATACCTTCCAAGCCAGGGATGTTCAGGCTTTCCACATCTTCCTACTGCAACCCTGTATGCACACCTATCTGCTCCTCTCTTCCTTAAGGACCATTGCCTGCTTGTCAACTTGGCCTGTGACTGAGTTGATCAATTCTTTTATCTCTCTGCGTGTGCTCATGAATTCATGTTTGTGAATACAAATGCATGCATGCCATGATGTAGTGTGGAGATCAGGGTATGACTTCAGGTGTCATTCGAGACAGGGTCTTTCTTGCTTTTTCTGCTGTTTTCAGGCCAGCCTTCCAGCTTCTGTGGCTTCCCTGGCCTCCATTCCCTTACCTTCTCACAGGAGCTCTGGGATGACAGATGTGAGTACAATATTCTCTGACTTCAGGTTCTAGAGATTCAAACTCAGGTGCTCACACTTCCGTGACACCATCTTCCCAGCCCGGTTGCTCTTTTTTTTTTTTTTTTTTTTTAAGGGGTAAGAGAGAGTCTCACTCTTGAGAAAAGGCCTGGATGCAGTTGCTACTCAGCAAATATCTGTTGGATGAATGGGTAGTGTGTCCTCTACATAGGACTTGGTGCCCAAACAGAGACATACACATGTGTTACCAATGCAGCCTCCAGATGAAAAATGAAAGCATAAACCTCAAGCCTCTCCCCACACCTTGCTGTCTCACAGAAGCAGCTGCAGGTTAGGGCTGGTCTTGCTTCCTCACCCTGAACTTGAAGGTGTCGTTGGAAAGCTTGCTCCATAGTTGCCTGGTCATAAAGAATGGTCACCGTATAGCACGCTTTGTTCTAAAGCAATGGTTTCCCTCAGCAGTGTGCCTTGAACTTTTGTCTGGGTTAACAGGTTCTGTCTAATTGCTTCAGAATATTCCAGATTTGGTCATCCTTACGATGTGGTGGCCAGAGGTCATGGTCTAAGTGTGATGTAGGCAGTGAAGCCTCAGCCTGGGCAGCCACCATGCCCCTGGGCAGACTTCTCTGACTCCTTGAAGTGTGTCCTAAGGGCAATGCCCCTGCTCAGGAGGAGGTCATTGTCGCATTATATGATGTTCTGTACCCCGCTGCCCAACAGTTCCCATGGGGCCTGCCCTGCCACGGAATCCTGGTGATACTCCTCTCACTTCATTTGAGGTTCCCATTTGGAAGTTTTGCCAATCCCCCAGAAGAAGGTGGATTTTGTTGCTGGCATTTGTATTGCTTGAGAGAGTGTTTTATGTGTTAATTGGCCATTTCTTTTCACCGTGTTAATCTTTCCCTAATTGGTTTGTAAGAATTGTTATTAGGTCTGGATTAGAATCCTGCCTGCATGTGGCTATTTCAAGATCTCCGGCTTGTCTTTTAACTCTGTTTATAGTGTCTTTAGTTCAGAAGCATTAGTTTTCACCCGTGCTTTCTATGATGACTACAGAGGGACTTTTGCCCGCCCGCTCACTGTTATGTACTCATTCTTCTGTCCCACTCATTATTGCCCACCGTGACTTCCCCTTGTGAACATGATGAGACAGTGCTCAGGTGTTTAATGGAGATTCTAAGAGCTATTCCCGTGCCTAGGGAGCCGACCACGCTTGTGACAGCATACATGGTGAGAAGAGGCCAGGGAGCTGTGACCAGGATTGGATTTCAGAGTGAATGGCGGACGTGGCTTCATCAATATGATTCTCCTTAATGGTCATACCTCTCACAGTCCTGGCTGCTCTCTGAGGCTGGGCCCAGGAGAGAGACTGGCTTGTGCTTCTGTACAGAGAATCCGGAGGCCTTTCTCTGAGCTCAGCCGGCCTCTGTGTGAGCGTCATAACACAACACTCGCTGTATTTGGGACAAAGGCCCAGAATGCACAGAGAAATATTCCACAGAACTACAGGGGTTGGGAAGATGGCTCCGTCAGTAACACGCTTGCCATTCCACTATAAGGAGCTGAGTTTAGACCCCCAGCCTGCCATAGTATGTGTCTATAACCCTACTGTTGGGGAGGTAGAGACAGGAGGTCCCTGGATTTTCTGGCTAGCCATCCCAGTGAACTCCCAGTGAACTCAATGAGAGATCTCGTCTTCCAAAAATATGGTGGAGAAAGCAACTGAGGAAGAGACCTGATGTTGATCTCTGGCTGACACACACTTGCACACATGCACACACATATGTATACACACACACAGCAAAACAACAACAACAACAAAACAGTGGCATACACTGCTTACATCAGACTTCGTGCCTGGATGGATACTTTGGGTACAGTGTGGAGGGACATGGTGGACCTGGGCACCTTGGTTCCATCTGGGCAGGACCTGCCTGTGGGATGGGAGTGCAGCTGTTTGGACATCTACCTGGTCACCTGAGAGAGTACTAGAGGGACAGTTAGCACTCTCTGAAAAAGTACCAGATGTGCGCCGGTGAGTGTGTGCTTTGGGGGCCTTGCCTGCCACAGACTGAGTCCCTCTGGGCCTCCACGGAGAGTGGGTGGAGGACTCTCCAGGGGTCCAAAGTGGGGCTCCCACCCTGGCAGGTATCAGCTGTGTCAGTCACCAGCATTCATTGCGGGAAGGAAGACGTCGTGCTGGTGTGTCATGTCTGGTGGCATGCGTTCCTCTGAGTGGTGGGGACAAGGGCACCCGGATGCCGTCCTGCTGCCCCTGAGGGGAGCAGGGTGGGAGATGTTGGAGGGAAGCTGGACAGCTGACTTTCACTCAGTTCCTGTTTCCACCTGACACTGTCAGCCGAAGTGTGCAAGCGCTGAACAGGTGATACAGGTGTGAGCGGGCATGCAGGGAGCAGGTGTGTCTGCACGTTTATGTCGAGAGGGACACGGGTGTGAGTGGGCACGCAGGGAGCAGGTGTGTCTGCACGTTTGTGTTGAGAGGGACACAGGTGTGAGCGGGCATGCAGGGAGCAGGTGCATCTGCATGTTTGTGTCGAGAGGGACACGGGTGTGAGCGGGCACGCAGGGAGCAGGTGTGTCTGCACGTTTGTGTTGAGAGGACACGGGTGTGAGCGGGCACGCAGGGAGCAGGTGCGTCTGCACGTTTGTGTTTGAGGGATCCTTTTCTGTGTTCACCAGCCCTGGTTCATCTTCTCATAAGAGGCTCCAGGCTCAGCCTCTGGCTCTGGCTCTATGAGTAGTGTCTATCCACCTCATCTGTGCATCACCTCTTCACATTGTCTTGTAAATCCAGAGAGGGTTATGACTCCCTGGACCCCGGGTACCTACCATTCACTCCTAACTCATGTGACGTTGATCCTTGCCTCCCCAGAGCTGGCCCAGCACACTAGCCAGGCACATCTAGGATAGGCAGCAGCAGGACTTTGTAAGATGGCCTGGATGCCATGGCGATGTGAACAGCACAGGGGTGGGGGCCGGCCAGGAACCAACCTGTTGCTCTGGGGGTGGGGTGTGTCTAGACCTGTGCCCTCTTAGGCCTCTGCGTTAGCACAGGACTCCTGAGGCTGCCTTTTCTCTTTAGGTCTGGTCCTGGCTTTTTCTGACCTATCCTCTCCCTGGACCCTCTGTGTGCTCAAGTGGGAGTCAGACAAACAGCACTCTCGGGGGAAGTCCAAACAAACACTGAACAGTTGCAGATTTCATCCTACCCCGTGTGGCTCAGAACGGCCCAGATTTGATGTGTATGAAATCGAAGCTGCTGCTTCTGTGTTCTCTCATCATTTCTAGTCCCCCATACATTAGGAAATTACATTTTTTCTCTCTCAGAGTTTTCTTCTAAGTTGGGGGTGTAACTACCCCGAGCCATGGAGGCTGTACTTCAGCACCTCACTTAATGGACAACATGCAGGGCAGGACAGAGAATCTGGAAGCCATGGGTGCTGCAGAGAAGGCCTGTTCTTCATCCTGGCTCTGGACTGTAGGTGATACAACCACAGGATAAGTGGGAAGGGACTCCTGCTCCCTGAGCTATGGAGGCTTTGGGAGTGCTTGTTACTGTAGCAGAACTAGCTGATGCTGTCTGCTGGGGGTGTCTTCCCTTTGCTGATACCCAGACCTCAGTGAGTGACCAGCCTGGCCCTTTCCCTCCATCTTTCCGACCTCAGTGTTAGCATCTCCTTCTCAGAGAGGCCTATGTCAATCATGTATCCTCCCCAGCAGCCCCTACACCTTAGGGGCCTGGAGCAGCAGCCACCGTCTTACTGGGTTCCATACTACAGTCTAGCGAGGATGGCCCATCTGCTTCATATAGTGTTGTTTTTCAGGTAAGGTATAAATATGACTCCTGTTCTGTCAAAGGCCTGCTGTTTATCGAGGCCCCTGTCCTTGGCTTGCAGCTGGCTAGCCACTGCCTCACCTGGCCTTTATTAATGCCTGTGTGCACCTGGCATCTCCAAGGCTCTTCTTTAGTGTAGTACATCTGTCACCTGTCAATCAGAAGGCTTGCCCTGGAGGCCTCATTTTTGAGCATGTGTGGATACATGTGGGCAGAAAGGCATGTAGAGGTCAGAGGGAAACTACCTTGGTCTTTGTGACAGGCTCTCTCACTGGCTTGGAGCTTGCTAAAGAGGCTGGGTTGTCCAGAAGCACCACGGGTCCACCTGTCTCCACCCACAGCCCTGGACTTGCAGGCACATGCCTGTGTCTCTCCACCCCCCTCTCCCTTAAACAATTTCTAGTCTTTTAATGAATTCAGTGCTTTATTTTTTTATTGAAAATCGATTTTTTTCATACAGCATACTCTGATTATTGTTTCCTCCAGCCCTCAGCTCTTTCTCAAACACCCACCCTCCCAAATCCATACTTTCTTTTTTGTCTCTCTCATTAGTGTGCAAACAGACATCTACAAAATAAAATAAGATAAAACAAAACCAAACCACACAGAACAGGATGAAGCGACCAAACTGGAAGAAGAAAAGAGCCAAGGAAAAGAGCACCAGAGGCACATATAGACCCAGAGACACACACATTCACACATACAGAAATTCCAGGAAAACACCCAGAAAACATAATATATATGCAAAGGACCCATAAGGAAAAAGATTAAAAAATAGTAATAATATCTAGACAAAACATTATGAGACAAGGAACCTCCAAAAATGCCCTTGAGTTCATTTTGTGTTGTCCATCTCCTGCTGGACATGGTGTATGGCCTTAATAGTAGTTTATATACCCAGTGAGTTCTATATGTCCAGTGGGTTCTGTATGTCCATTGAGTTCTGTGTATCCAGTGAGTTCTCTGTGTCCAGTGAGTTCTGTGTATCAGTGAGTTCTGTGTGTTCAGTGAGTTCTGTGTGTCCAGTGAGTTCTGTGTGTTCAGTGAGTTCTGTAGAGTCAGTGAGTTCTGTAGATCCAGTGGGTCCTGTGTGTCCAGTGAGTCCTATGTGTCCAGTGAGTTCTGTATGTTCAGTGAGTTCTGTATATCCAGTTAGTTCTGTGTGTCCAGTGAGTTCTGTAGATCCAGTGGGTTCTGTGTGTCCAGTGAGTTCTGTGTGTCCAGTGAGTTCTGTATATCCAGTGAATTCTGTGTGTCCAGTGAGTTGTGTGTCCAATGAGTTCTGTATGTCCAGTGAGTTCTATGTGTCCAGTGAGTTCTGTAGATCCAGTGGGTTCTGTGTGTCCAGTGAGTTCTGTATGTCCAGTGAGGACCTTAATCAGACCCTCATTGTTGCTGTAGCAACCACATTATGAACTGAGACCCTCAGCCAGTGCTGTGCTCATCTTTTATGGTTTTGAGAAAGGTGTCATTCTGTAGCCCAGGTTGGCCTGGAACTCACTATGTAGACTAGGTTGGCCATGAACTCAGAGATCCACCTGCTTCTGCCTCCTAAGTGTTGGGATTACATGAGTGTGCCTGGTTTTGTAGTCACCTTTTAAAGACCCTGTCTCCACACAAGGTCACAGTCTAAACTCCCAGGGCTCAGGACTTCTGCATACATGTGAGGACAGTTCCCAGGGCTCAGGACTTCTACATACATGTGAGGACAGTGCAGGGGTGTTGTATAATATTTTGTTTGTGTTCTGACAAATAAAGCTTGCCTGGAGATCAGAGAAGCAAAGGAGCAGCCACAGTCAGTTCTTACCTCTCCAAAATCTCAGACCAAAGTGAGAGGATTCCCCTCTCCGAGAATCCTCAGACTGAATGGAGGGGATCCTGTCTCCACCTGCCTTACATTCCTGCTTCCTCCTCTCAAGTGCTGGGGTTGAAGGTGTGTGCCACCCCTGCCTGGCCTCTATGGTTAACTACTGGCTAGCTCCACCCTCTGATCTCCAGGCAAACTTTATTTGTCAGAACACAAACAAAATATACAACACAGGAGTTGAGGGCTACCCTTGGATCCTGTATCAGGTTCTAAATGCAAGCTTCCCAAGAGAAATGGGCCCAGATTCTGTCATCATTCCATTGTTCATGATGACTGGGCCTTGAACATCACAGTCCATCACTTCTGCCATAGTCTCAGGCCTGGTGGCTGCAGACAGCTCCCTCTGAGCCTGAGAGCTCTGCGTACAAGGGTATTGTCCTGGGCAATACCACCTGCTATGCCATCTCCTGCAGCTGCTGCTCAGCCTGCCGCTCTGCAGCTCCCTGCAGCCTCCACACCTGTGCAGCTGTGAGGAGCTCATCCAGCAAGTGTGAAACTGCTTCCTAGGCCACTGGTTGGCTTGTCCCTCAGTCAGGGTTGAGCACCTGTCTGTCAAAGACTCCCCATTCCCGATGGGAAGACACCTTCCCGTGCCTGCCTAGGCGTTGGTGGCGGGGTCTCTGTGTAATATCTGCCTCCCTCCTGGTGTCTGGCTTCGTGCCGTGCCGACGTTCATCATCACATGGTCACAGCCTGTGTGTTACCAGAGGGATCTCACATGTCCGGGGTAGTTCCACCAAGAGACCCTCCTACAGAAGCTTGCTCTCCCAAGCTCCATCTCCAACACTCTCCTCTGCACACTGAGCACATCCTGTTGCCTTGGGACACAGCACTTCCAGTTGTGGATCACAGTGCCTGGAGTGTTTCTGGAACCCCCCAATACAATGTCCACCTCGTTCAGTGCCTGGAGTGTTTGTGGGACCCCCCAATACAATGTCCACCTTGTTCAGTGCCTGAAGTGTTTGTGGGACCCCATAATACAATGTCCACCTCGTTTAGTGCCTAGAGTGTTTGTGGGACCCCCAAATACAATGTCCATCTCATTCAGTGCCTGGAGTGTTTGTGGGACCCCCCAATACAATGTCTACCTTGTTCAGTGCCTGGAGTGTTTGTGGGACCCCTGATACAATGTCCACCTCGTTCACTGTCATTCTCTCCACTGGGCCAGCTCAGCACAGCCATGACTCACTCACTTCTAAGGGCATGGCCTGTGGCCTACTGCCTGACCCCAGCAGTTGCCTGTGGGCTCTAGAGCTTGAGCAGGAGCGTGAGTGGAAAGGCCATGGCACAGAGACAATGTGGCAGAGAAAGCACCTGTTTCCTCACTCACAGAGAGACTCAGCCCAGTGGCTAACAGGTTGTATCCATGTTAACATGGAGCCTTGGGGTCTCCTAGTGGAGAACCATTCATAGCAGATTCCAGAAGATTATCGGTATCCACCACCTCTGTGCCTTTCCAGTTTCAGGAATTGGGTTACACTCTTTCTTGGGAGTCTCTGGTGGGAGATGGCTCTTCTGTTGAGGAGGCCTCGGGTTCTCCTGAAAGCACATAGTATCAGAAGGCTTGATATCACTGTACACCACATGCATACGCCGAACTGGAAATGGATGTGTCTAGCCTGCTTGGATTTGGACCATGTCTCCAATTAACTATTATTTGAGTCAAGGTCTCACTGTGTAGCCCTGGCTGGCCTGGAACTCACTATGTAGACCAGGGTGGCCTCTAACTTATGATCCTCCTGCCTCTGCATCTGGAGTGCTGAGGTTACAGGTGTGCACCCCAACACCTGGCTCATTTCCCCCAACATTGAGGTTCACCTCTGCACCAGACACTTGGTGGACCTTCCTCTGGCTTTGGTCGGAGCCCCCCTCCCTGCTGTTGTGAGTTTCTGTTGGGTCCCACCTCCCACCACCAGAGAAGGATCCCGGCAGGCGGAGTGGGCAGCTGCTGCCTGGCTAGTGCATGTTACATGTTTGGACAGGAGGGTCATAGCCGCTTGCACAGAGGGGAGAGCTAAAAATAGGTCCTCTACACCAGATGAGGTTTCTGATGTAAGTTCAAGTCTGTGTTTCTCTGCTTCCGAGTGTGCAAGACAGCTGTGTTAAGTGCATATTCTCCTTCTTGCATGACCAAGTCTGTTCACCACACTAATTCTTTCTAACTCAGATAATGAGCCGGCTGTGGCCCAGGCTTGCTGTGTATTTCCAGGTCTATTTTTATTTTAATGGCTTTGCTATCTTTTTCCTGTATTCCACAAGAAATCATGATAAATTACCTCCAGACTTTAAACATTAGGATCATAAAAAATAAAATAAGGAAAGAGGTTTTGACCAAAGTGATTTCCAATTTGGAGAATTGTGGGCACAGGTGATCAGGCACATGGTCTGTGTGGGAGTCACCACAGTGCAGGGCTCAGGAGAAGCTGTCTGGTAGGGACTGTGATAGCCATGTGCCAAGGGAGGGCCAGCTCTGCCTGCAGCCCTGGGTTGTCAGTGGGCGTGTGCTTTACTACGGTGGGACTCCCTTGACCTATGCAGGAAGGGACGGAGTGACTTGCTCTGGGCAGTTTACCTCGTCTGGCTCTGGATTCTCAGCCGTTTTGTTATCTTGCCTACTGTAAATCAGTCCCCTGACTTCCTCCCTGCTCTGTGTGACACACACCATGGGTGGACTCATGGGGATCAGAGAACATCTTTCAGGAGTCAGTTCTCTCTTTCCACCAAGGGGTTGAGCTCAGGTACCCAGGCTTGGCAACAGGGACCTTTGCCCCGCCCCCCATGACATCTTGCCTCTGCCCACCCCTATTTTTTTTAAGATTTATTTATTTATTTTATGTACACAAGTGCTCTATCTGAAGAGGGCATCTGATCTCACTGGAGATGGTTGTGAGCCACCACGTGGTTGGTGGAATTGAACTCAGGACTTCTGGAAGAGCTGCCAGTGCTCTTAACCTCTGAGCCATCTCTCCAGCCCCCCACCCCTAGTCTTAGTCTATATTTTCTACCTTTTTCTTTTCCTGAGACATGTTCAATAGCAGGTCAATGTTGTGCTTTAGTGTCTAATTCAAGGGGCCTAAAAGATTTTCCAGTTCCACATGCTTCCTTGAGGGCCGCAAGAACAAGCAGGCTGGGGGGTGGGGGGATGTCCTGCCCTGCAGAGACTCTGCCCTACTCAGGCAGGACATTGTGTCCTGTATCAGGGAGGCCCTGGTGGTCCTCCTTGTCCACATTCATATCGGGGAGGCCCTGGTGGTCCTCCTTGTCCACATTCATATCGGGGAGGCCCTGGTGGTCCTCCTTGTCCATATTCATACCGGGGAGGCCCTGGTGGTCCTCTGCTGTGGATATCACTCTATATAAATAAAACACTGATGGCCAGTGACCAGACAGGAAGTATAGGCGGGACAAGGAGAGAGGAGAATTGGGGAAACAGGAAGAAGGAGGGAGAGACACTGCAGCCACTGCCAGGACAAGCAGCATGTAAAGACTCTGGTAAACCACCAGCCACGTGGCAAGGTATAGATTTATAAAAATGGGTTAATTTAAGATAAAAGAACAGTTAGCAAGAAGCCTGCCACGGCCATACAGTTTATAAGTGATATAAGCGTCTGAGTGATTATTTTATATGTGGATTGTGGGACTGCGGGGCTTGGGGAACCTGGAGAGAAGCCCTCCAGCAACAGTCCTCCTTGTCCATATTCATCTGTGGTTTGTTCCCTTTACCTCGCGGGTTGACATGAGACACAATCACATCCCTCCCAGGGTCATCTAAGCAGGGGAGGGGAGTAGGAGGCAGGGCAGGGAGGCTGGAGAGCAGCTCCGTGGTTAACAGCACACATTCCTCTTGCAGAGGACCAGAGTTCAGGCCCTAGCACTCATGTTGGGCAGCTCACAACCCCCTAACTCCAGCTCCAGGGAGATCCGGCATCCCTGGCTTGCATGGGCACCTGCACACACATGTGCACACACAATACACTTAGTTAAACACAATGAAAGTAAACCTTTTTTAAAAAGTGAGGGAAGGACGTTTGGGGTCACTGTGTGACTCTGTATGGCATCCCCCCCACATACACTTCTCCCTTTATGGGAGATGCTACCAGAATGGACAGGAGGCTACAGCTTTCTATTACCGACAGGACCAGTGACCACAGACCTGGTAGCCTGGAATACAAGCCATTTACATCACACACCAGTGGCCTGAAGACCAGGTGTCTCTGCTGGACCCCTCTAGGCCTCATGCTGAGATCAAGGTGAGGAACACAAGGTGTGGGACTGGCCTATACCCCTCCCTTGGAGGTTCAGGGAGAGACACCACCTGCCTCTCCTGGAGGCTGTCACGAGTCAGCTAATCCTGGCAAGACAGAGGCCCCATTTTTTTTTTCTTCTGGCTGTGGCTAGTTTGAAAGGCCACATGCTCTGATGTCATGTTCCCTTCAAGTCTGTAGTGGCAGCCAGCCACATCCTTCTCACCCTTTGAATCTCTCGTTCCTCCCCTGGCCTCTCTTCTGTTTGGCTTTTTGAGGGCTCCTTGAGAGGGCACCGAGCCTGTGGAATCATCCAGATTGGGCTGCTGTCTTACAGTTATGTGATCATGACCCTGATTTCACCCATCACAGGGATGACTGGTTTAATATTGATCAGAAATCCAGGAATTGGGAATCATGGTGGGAGGCGGTGGGAGAATTCTCCTGCTCACACTGTGTGAGATCAGGGCTGCCAGTCTCACACCCAGAGAGTCTAACCCTAAAACAAACAGCCCCCGAGGGACAGAGCCCACACACCGCAGAGACAATTTGGTTGGTGGTAGCGCATCTGCAGGCTCTTCCATCTGCTCAGGGCCTGCACAGGGAGAGCCGGCCATCTTACTTCCATCTCTGCTCCATCCCATGCGACACCCGTTCATTGTCCTCGGCCTGCTCTGCCTCTCTTCTGGCTGCCTCTTGGCTACTCTGCCGCTTGGGAAGATTTTAGGGAGAAAAGGGATACCCCATGCTGCTCTTGCTGGCTGTCCTCTGGGGTGGCTCCCCACGTGAGGTTCCTGAGGCCTTTTGAGCTCTGGGGTTCTGGGGGTTCTGCCATCTCCCCACTTCCGCTCACAGCAGAACCGCAGCTCCGCCCACCCCAAACCTCCCTAGCTGTTCACATTGCCCACACCCTCCACTGGATACACGCCCTGTTTCCTGTGAACCTGCCCTGAAAAGTGGACACAGGTACCAGTGAATGGTGGATAGAACTATTCCACCCTGACAGATGAGCCTGTGAGCCTAGGACCCTGTGGTCTTCGGGCCCCTGATACTTGGATAACTGAGTCCCTCATTATCTCTCTGTCATCTCAGGATCTGAAGGGAGTGGAGCCCAGCACACTCCTCTGTTAGGACAACCTTTCATTCGGCTGACAGCCCTAAGACCCAGTGTTTTAAAACCATAGGTGTCCTTTGAACTGTAGTATGTACACTCATAGGTTTCTCCAGTAGCAACTGTGAGGACCCAGGAGGCTCATAGACCCCCCAAGATAGCACCACAGAAAGGCAGGAGAGTTTCTGTTGCACCCCAAGGTGCTGGATTAGAGGGGCCACTGCTAGTGCCCAGTGAGTATCATCCCGTTGGCTGCCAAAAGCCAGAGTGAATGTTGGTGAATGCATCTAAGAGGAACTGTGATAAATGGTACTGAGGCCCACAACTGTGGGTGCTGTTGGAGAGAACTCCTGTTGGAGAGAGCAGTAGGCATGGTGGCTAACACAGACTGGAATGAGTCAATTCCTGGAATTCTCATCTTTATGGCCACAGAACTTGTGATGTGTTTTTAAATTCCCACCTATAAACTGAGTGCTCTGGAGGGGGGGGAGGAAAAGAGAGAGAGAGGGAGAGAGAGAGAGATTTATAGACCCATTTTAGGCTATATGAGCAGTGACTTAGTAGCACACACTTAGGGATTTTATTGCTGTGAAGAGACACCATGACCACAGCAACTCTTACAAGGAAAACATTTAATTGGGTGGCTCCCTTACAATTCAGAGCTTAAATCCATTTTCATCAGGGTGGGGAGCATGGTGATGTGCAAGCAGACGTGGTGCTGGAGCTGAGAGTCTACGTCTTACAGGCAACAGGAAGTCGACTGAAATTCACACTGAGGGAAGCTTGAGCAAAAGGGACCCCAAAGCCCACCTCCACAGTGACACACCTCCTAATAGTGCCACTCCCTCTGGGGGCCATTTCCGTGTTATGGTAAACTGGAGGTGGAGCTCCAGATCTCCCCAGCCTATGAATCTGGTCATCACGTTGAAGCACACACTGGATAGAAAGGGAGAGGGTGTGAATGGCCAAGACCATTACTGAAACGTGAACCGCGAATGATGAGGGAGCATTGTGCAATGAACACGCATGTGAGAACAGGGATGCAACTGGGGTCTCAGAGGCTCCTTTGTGGCCCTTCATGGTCAGATGCTTGCAGTCCCTTCTGAAGGCCTCATCCTTCCTTCTGTGCTAAGTCAAGAGTCCTGGGGGAGCGGTGTCCTCCTGGTACCTTTCAGCAGAATTTTCTTCACACACAACGACAGCTCCTGGAGCACTCCAGGCATCTCTGTCCCCCAAGTTCTGCTTCTGACCTTGGCCTCTACACAGTACCCAGTGTCCGCACTCCACCCACCACTTCAATAGTCACATATTAGAGGGTCAAGTGGGAGCTAAGGCCTGAAGATGACAATTGTATCGGCTTCTGACATCTGTGTCCTGGGTGACAGGAGTCACCCTAGCACCTGGGAGCCAGGGCCTCTTACTGTCCTTAGGGAATGAAGCCTGGTACTATGGATGATACCATCTACTCTTATCTTCCTGTAGATGGCACCAGACAGGACTTGGTCTTTTTCTTAGTCCCATGACGCCCACTTAGTTATTTTTTGACCCTTCTGACCAAGAACTTTGCAGGAAGAAGGGCATTCCTTTGCTCTCAGGCTAAGGAAGGAGTTCTTCCATGGCGGGCGTGTGTGGCAGCCAGGGCTTGCTCTTTGGTATCAGGAACCTGTGACAAGATTTATTAAATACATGGGCAGATGCGGAAGCAAGAGCTAGGCTGGAAGTCAGCCTGGCCTACAATCTTCAAGGCCGGCTCCCACAGCCCTACATCATTCAGGTAGGTCCCATGTCCAGAAGATTCCGCAGCCTTCAAATACGGTGCTGGGACCAGTTATTTAAATACACAGGTCTATGGGGGAGCATTTCATGTGCAAGCCGTGACACCCACTTAACTACCTGTGTCTGGTTCCTCTCACACCTTTGTGGTTACCTTTGGGGAGCACAGCTTGGTGCCTGTTCACATTCTCTGGGAAAGAACAGCAAGAGAAAGACAGATTTGAGAAGCTCTTTGCCTGTATAATGCCTCCAGACTTCATACCCAGTGTGAGTTCTGCTCAACAGGTTCCTATTGTTCCCCTCTCTGTGTCTGTCTGTCTGTCTCTGTTTCTGTCTCTCTCTGTGGTGGTAGAGATGGTGTGGGGTGGCACAGGGGGACATTAGTACATGTCTTTGCTCAATGCCAGATCTCAGTGCCTGGCATGTGCACACTGGTCCCATGAAGGCTATGAATGCCACTTCCTCCTCGGACCTTCCCTGTCTTAATTTGCTTTCTATTGTTTTGATAAATACCCATGACCAAAAGCAGCTTGGGGAGGGAAGGGTTTATTTTATCTTACAGTTTACAGTCCATCATGAAGGAAGGAACCTGGAGGTAGAGACTGAAGAGGAAGCCACGGAGGAACGCCTCGCTCACTGGCTCGCTCCCATTGCCTACTCACTTTGCTTTCTTACAACCCCGGGTCTGCCTGCCCAGGAGTGTTACTAACCACAGTGGGCCAGGCCCTTCTCCATCAGTCATCAATCAAGAAAATGTCCCACAGGCTAATCTGATGGAGGCATTTTTTCCGCTTGTGGTCACCTCTTCTCAGATGACTCTAGCTTGTGTCGAATTGACAAAACACCAACCAGCACCCTCCATGTGAGAGTTAATTTTGATGGTCAACTTCATGAGAATATAGAATCAACTGAGAGACAGATATCTGTGTGTGCCTGTGAAGAGCCTCTTCATTGGGTTGAGGTGGGAGTGCCCAGCCAATGGGGTAGGGTCCTGAACTAAATTAAAAAGAGAAAGCAAGAACTGACCACTAGTGTTCATCTCTGTCTGCTTCCTGACTGCGGCTCTCCTTTCTGCCATGATGGACTGGGGACCCTTGAACTGTGAGCCACACTTACCCTTCCATGCATTTTGACACAGCAGTGAATCAAGTGACCCCTCCCCGGCCTGGTCAGGCACTCTGCTGTCTCCCTGTGTCCTCAATGGTGGCATTGGGAACATTCTATTCCTTCCCGCAGACTGGGCCCAAATCATCCTGTGACGGGGTCTGGTGTTTGAAAATCTCTTTGCTGAGTGAATGTCTGTCAGATGAGGCAGGGATATTACAGAGAACTTGGTGAAGTGGGCCAGTACCAGGGTTGGCAGTGGCAGGCAAGAGAGCTTGTGATCCCTGTGAGGTGGGGCACTGTTGGTAAGTCACAAGCCCTCCCCAAACTTCAGCTCTGCTCCAGCTCCAACAGGAAAGTGACACACGCGTCGTTGCATAAAAGCTGCCACCGTGTGCTGCCTCTTCATCCTCCTTTTCCTCCTTTCTCTTCTCCCACCATCAAGTCTGTGGCTGTCAGGAATCTAAGGAACCTGGAACCTTCTGCATCAGAGAGGATGTGTTAAGGAGTTCAGTGCTAAAGCTAGGACTTGGGCCCCAATCATGGCCCAGGGCAAGCACCTGTTGCCGGATCCCTCATCTCCCCTTGGCACAAAGGGAGCATCCGAGTCCTATGGAGTCTGAGTTGTGGCATCAGAGATGCTAGGAACTGTCAACCTTGGTCACTATTAACGTGCTGTAAGAGCAAAGCGACAAACTGGAGAGACCCCCTGGTCCCAGGCGTTAGCATCAGGACATGCACTCCATTTACAAGATATCTAGGAACACAGGTCATGTTTCCCTCCTCAGCTACAGACCATTCATCTCCGTCTGTGTCACTGAGCTCACAGGGCTGCTGCTTCAGACCCTGCAGGTCATCAGGGGTGGAGAACAGTAGGTAGCCAGGGCTGCTGCAGGTAATACACAGTGTGTGTTCTTCATAAGACTCTCTCCATTCATTCCCCGCCCCCCTAGCCTTCCCTTTTGTTGGGATCTCTCACTGCAGGGGGGAGCTGTGATTGGTAAAAGATCATCAGCAGGGTCATTGCTTTGTGGGACAGTGTAGAGAATGTTCATGTGGTCCATAACAGAAACCCAGGAATGGTGGCTGGGGTGCTTTCCATCTGTGTTGTTGGGGTCTCCTCCCCCATCCTGCTTGCCTGTTAGTCTTCTATCTTTTATCACTGTTATCACAGATGCCTCTGTCCCTGTCACCTATACCTGCCAGGGACAGTAAAGAGCATGTCAAAAGGCAGCTGTGGACCACACTGAATGCACATGAGGGTGTCTGTGAGTCATGCCAAGGGCACACTGCTGGTGAGGTGAGGCATCCCCTTCCTTGTAGCATGAATCTTAAACGGTCTTATTAATAAAATCAAACCTGGAGCCAGTTATTAGGGTGAAATGCTAGATGGTCAGAGAAAGAGAACCAGCCACAGCTACCTCACCTCGCCGGATCCTCAGCTGATCTTGTTTCCTCAGACTGGAAGCCTCTGTGTCCTCATATCTGAATGGCTCTCAGCTGAACTGTGCTGCTAGAAGCCTGAAAGCTTAACCAGCCAAATGCTTAACCAGCCAAATGCTTCTAGTTTCTGGTCCTCACACCTTATATACCTTTCTGCTTTCTCCCACCACTCCCTGGGATTAAAGGCTTGCTTTCTGGGATTAAAGGCGTGATGAGTCACCATGCCTGGCTTTATCCTTGAACACATGGATTTCTGCCTCCGGAATGCTAGGATTAAAGTCGTGTGCTACCACTGCCTATCCTCTATGTTTAATATTGTGGCTGCTCTGTCTCTGACCCCAGATAAGTTTATTAGCATGCACAATATTTGGGGAACACAATACCACACATCCTCATCCTCATACCAGGATCAGAGAGCTGATGTAGTCGCCAGCCAAGACCACACAGATGAAAGATGCCAGAGCCCCATCTTGTGCTCAGATCTTCAACTCTGACTTACAGGATACAATGGGAAGACAGAGTAGGTGGGACCCTAAAGCGGCCATCTCCAGGAAGCCATGAGAAGCCTGTGGTGTGTCTCATACCACAGTGGAATGCCCAGTACCATTCAGAGGGGAGTTGATGACTAGGGGAGTGAAGGGCTTGGCTTCCCCTTCCACCATCTTTCTGACTCTTTCTCCTTCTTCCCTTCCCTTCCCTTCCCCTCCCTCCCTCCCTCCCTTCCTTCCTTCCTTCCTTCCTTCCCCTTTCCCTTTCCCACCCTCCCTTCCTTCCTTTTTTTTTTTTTTTGAGACAGGATCTCCCTTTGTAGCCCAGTCTGGCACGGAACTCACTATTTAGTACATATGCAGAAGCAGGCTTACCCAGAGCTCATAATCCTGCTGCCTTAGCTTCCTCATGGCTATCTCTCATGGCTGGGGAATTTTAAAAAATGTATTTTTAATTTTGTTATCTCTATTAGTGTTTTGCCTGCATATATAGAAATTACCACACATGTGCAGCCCATGAAGTCAGGAGAGGGCATTGTATCCTTTGGAAATGAAGTTACAGGTAGTTGTGAGCCACCATGTGGGTGCTGGGAACCAAACTCTGCCCTGTGCAAGAGCAGCCATGTTCTTAACCACAGAGCCACTCTCCATCTCTCGGCTTGAGAAGTATGGGCATGTATTGTATGTCTGTTGTCATGTGTGTGGGTGCACATGTTATGAGGGGAATCCTGTGTGTTGGCATGTTTGAGGTTTGTAGTTGGCATTGGTGTTTTTCTTGTTCATTTCTATCATCTGTCTTGAGGTAGGGTCTCTCACTTGAACCAAGAGCTCACTGACTTTTCTATCTAGCCAGCTTGCTCAGGGAATCCCGTCTTTTCTTCCTGTGTGCTGGGATTATAGATAGGCCAACACGTAGGGAACTGAGGATTAGAACTCCCTGTCCCTAAGACTGAACCCACTCAACCATTTCCCAGCCTCAGATGGTTTGCTTTGGACACACCTTCGGTAGTCTCACAGGCAGAGCTTTCAAAGCCTTGTCTTCTGCAGTTCCTCTTAGTGGCCAGCAGAGGGCAGAGCTGGCTGCTTGCTCGCCCAGCTGACATCTGAAGAGGTGGTTGACTCATTGCTGAAGTTGTGGGCATTTTGTCTTTTGTACCTCGTTAGCTGATCCCTGAGATTCAGCCAAAGACATGGCTTGAGAAGTTCTTTTTAAGTATCTGAAGTTTTCTGGTTCCGTGTTTTCACATCAAGGGCGAAGAGAAATTGCTGGGATTGTGTGTGTGTGCGCGCGTGCGCGTGCGTGCGTGCGTGCGTGCGTGCGTGTATGCATGCGTGTGTGTTGTCTTTTGGACTAAGTGGAACTGGAATTGGAGTGGTCTCTTAGGTCACATGGGGCTGGATCCTCGATTCTCTGTCAGGGCTTGTGTGAGCAAACAGCCCCGGATGTATTCCTTCTCTTGTCTGGCTAACAGCGTTATTCCCTGAACCCTGGCCACATGCCAGGCACTGGCATGCAAACAAACTCCACAGAAATCCCTGTGTAGCTGACATTGCCTCCTCACCCTGAGGGGGTGGCTTGGACCATCATCTTTTTAGGATGCCAGCATTCTTAGTTCCTGGGAACAAGGGGCTGCTGGGCACTGTGTGAAGGAGATAAAGACCCAAGTCACCATCAGTATGCAAGCATGGTGGCTGGCCTGTGAGAAGGAGGCAGGACTTGTGGTATACAGCTGGATCGAGGAAATGGCCTTAGCTAGCCTTGGTTGAGCAGGTCCTGTAGGGGAGCAGCCTTCCAGCTGCCAATGTGGAGGGCTGGGGTAGAGAAAGCGATGGTGGACGTTTTTTCTGCCCACACTCTCAACATCCACACTTGGACCAGAGGAATGTGTGGATGCTCCTGAGCCTCACCTCATGGGGGAGGCTTTGCCATTGCCCCATGGGTTTGAGGCTCCGGGGTCCTAGCCATGGCTCTATCCATGTCAACAGCACACATTCCCTCAGGATGTCACTCATCCAGGACTTGGGAACGTCAGCTGTCCACTCCCTGTATCTCACAGCATGCCTGTGCATGCCGGCAGTGGGGACAGGCCTGCAGGACACAAGGACACAGCATTCTCACGTAAGTTGTGTGAGCCACGGCCAGCACTGGACCAGCACTCACCACTGGATCCTGAGTCGTGTCATGGGCCAGCAGAGGAGGGTATAGTGTGTTTACTCTACAGATGTGGGAACACAGGCCTGAGCAGGACCGCCCAGCCTTGTGAATGCTGATCAGGGCAGGGCAGTCTTGCCATGGTTTGTGCCTTTCCCACTGCCCAGGCTGATGGAGCAAACACCCCTGTGCCCCTCTGCTTTACCCTCTCTGATCCTCCTGCCCACCTGCTGCCCATCACTTTTAGACTTGAAGAGTCCTTTGCTTCCCCTCTCCAGCACAGTTCACCATTCAAACACCAAATCTGGCTTCTCTGTTCCTCTCATCCCATTTGTCTGCAGCTAGCCTGCCCGCTGCCTCCGACTCCTCCAGCCCGCCCCAGCTTCTGCCACCTCCAGCCTGCAATTTGACAGCGTCCTAATCTACCTCCATGCTCCCTTCCCACTCACCCAGTGCCTCCCCAACAGCAGCCCAAGGGGCCTTCGGAGACACACCCCTGCCACCAATGCCTTTTCCCATTCTTAGAACAACTCCAAGGAAGACACAGGACAGTGGGGCTGAGCCCTGCAGAGGGCACTGAACAGTAGGTGGCCCTGCTTCTCCCAGGGATGGCAGAACTCTGTGCTTTCCCTCTCATGACCTTTGCCCTGGATCTTCCCTGTGCCTGGGGACACCTTTCTAGGACTTGATTGGCTGACTGTCTCTGTTCCCTGAGGTCACCTCTTTTGACTAGGTCCCCCTCTCCTCCAGGGAGGCCTCCTGACCTCATTGTATGCTTGGGAGTTATCCATGGAGTGTGATCAAACCAAGGCTGGGTCTTGTTTGTACACTGTGCTTTTCTGGGAAATCACAGGTTTGGGCACAAAGTGGATGCTCAGGAAATCTTTGATGGATGGGTGGACACACCTATGAATCTGCACTCTGTAAGAATGCACATTGGACGATGTGGGAGGGAGGTGGGCCTTGTGTGTGTGCCTTTCTCTCTCTCTCTCTCTCTCTCTCTCTCTCTCTCTCTCTCTCTCTCTCTCTCTCTCTCTCTCTCTCTCTCTCTGTCGGTGTGTCTGTATATACTCAGGTATACCAGGACTGACTATACTGAGCCTGCCTCTTTCAGTCCTCAGGGCTTCCTTGAGTTGAAAAAACAGCTTTGTTTTTTCTAACCCAGGATCCCACTGGTGTTCACTTAATGGGCATCTATTTGATTTTGAGTTGGGCCATGTAGGCTGCCAGGTGAGGGGGGAAACCCAGACTTTCTTCAGATCCAAGCCTATCCTGATACCTCTAGGCACAATTTAAAAGAAAAAAATTACTAAAAATAATCAGTATATTATAAAGCTCTCCCATGTAGCATATATAGTTCTGTGGATTTTTAGCGGATGTACAGAGTCAGGAAACTTTAAACCTGAGAATCACAAAAGGAAAACCTGTTCCACAGATTTTGAGTCAAATTTGAAGCAAGTTTTAATTAAATACTGGCCAGGATGATGAACTCTGGCCAGGACCATTCTGGGCTTCCCAGAATATGGCAACAAGTCACATTTTGCAGAAGCTTAAAAAGGTAAGCCCACAAGGCCACCATATTTCCCATCAGGTCCAGTTAGGAGTAAGCATACATTTCCTGCCCACATACCTCCCGCCTACACGTGATCAAGCACATCCAGGGCAGCTGAGTCAAACAAACTTGTTTAGGGAATGAAAACAAATGGTTCATTATCTCCCATAAACAACAGCCTCCAGCATTTCAGAAAGGGTCTGTCCTTGGGCAAGGGGCTTGCAGGTTAGCGGCATTTTTGTTTCATGGATCTCTTGGACACATTCATTAAAACTTAAAACATAACTTTGGCTCTCATCCCCAACAGCTTTCCACACAGGCCAATGTGAGACCACCCTGAGCATCTAGGGTTACTCTAAACCACGCACCCATTTGGCTGCACTCTTCTGTCCTGCCCTTACCCTGTCCTAGGTACCCCAAAGCTTTGCTCTAACTCTATGAATGCTTCTTCACAATGGGATCAGAGGAGACCCCGTTTGAAGATTTTCACCGCTGGCTCCTCTCACACGAGTCTTTCCCAAGGCCCATCAAATAGTGGCTCTTAGCATTTTACTGTTTTGTTTAGAAACAGGATTTTACTGTGTAGCCTAGGCTGGCTCCAAACTCATGCAGTTCCCCTGTCTGGGCCTCCGGAGTGTGGGGATTCTGGGTAGGACCTACCATGTGACATTTATCATTTGATAGATGTCTGGGTTACTTGTGCTTTCGGACCGGCGTGAAGCAATGTCTACTGCTAGGTCTTTGGGCGGAAGGGGGTGGGGGGCTTCCTGTTTATTTTTGTCATTTTGTCCAGGGAGCCACCAGAGGAGCAAGTGAGACTTTCACACAACCCCCTGGTTACTGAGGCTGGGAACTCCTTGAACAGGGGACTTCACAATACCCAGGAGGCCACATCCTCACAGTGCATGGGCCCTCCAGGGTCTGAGGTCTGAGGATGACCTATTCTGAAGGCCAAGGCTCTCCTGCCTGGTGTGTGACCAGTGACCAGCCCGGGTCGGGGTGCTAAGCTGCTTTGAATTTCAAAACTTTTTATTTTGGAACCTGAGCTATCACCTGCCCCTGGGGTGGGTGAAGCCCAAGCATTTCTCCTTTTTCTGACTGTCCCCTGGGCAGCTAGGTGGCAGCATGGTTCCTGCCCCACTCCAACCCGGTACTGGACTTTCCTCTCCTAGCTACTACTACTGAGGAGGGGAGTTGCGCTCGCTCACCTCCAAGTACCTCTTAGAAAAGTGAGAATGACTCATTAGCACCTTAGACAATCGAGGGGGAACCTCTGTGGTGTTCCTTCTTGTCCCTGCTCCCCTGGGATTCCTTAACGGTGTCTGAGGGAAACACCCTGGAAGGCGCCTATGCCCCCTTCACTGGCTGAGGACCCCAGGGATGGGTAGAGGTGAGAGCAGGGCCCCACAGGCCCTGGCCGCGCACTCTATATACCCCCTTTCCATGATGGATAGGTGAGGACGGAAAGACCATTCCCAAGAAAAGGGGCAGCGAACCAGGGGCCAAGAGTTGCCTGGATCAGCCTGGAGAGTGCATTCAAGAGAGGCACCGCCCTCGCCTCAGGGCTCCTCCTCTCCTGTGGGCGGGAGGGGGTGGGGGTGGGGAGCAGGAGGGCACGTGGATGCATTCTGTCCTAGAGCATCAGGTATGCGGGTGGGCGGATCATAACCCAAGATCCAGCCCCTAGTCCCCCTGGCCTTGTGCAGTCCAGGTATTTGAGACCCCTCCCCATCACCACTCATTTTCACTCCCAGCTCCGTGACGTCATGCCCCTCGCTTGGCATGATGGGAGAATCCTAATGTTTTCCAACAGATGCTCCAAGAACAGCTTTCAGATTAAAGCAATTGCAAGAGCAAAGATTCTCCCTTTTCCCTTTTTTTCGGGGGGGTGGGGGGTGGGGTGGGGGGAGGGAGCACCCCCAGACATTCCTGGACATCTCCCCCAGCCCCAAGCACGCTATAAACACTGATAAGAAAAAGTTTTTATTTCCTGGTTCAACTTTTTTTTCCCCTGGAATATAAACTGAAGAATGGGAATAAATACGAATAAATAACAAAGCGAGGCCGCGCACGCCGGGATGCGCCTGGCTGCAGCCTGCACGGCTTTTGTCTCCCCTCCCTGAAGCCAGCCCAGGCGTCCTCCTCCGTTCCTTCCCTTTCCTGGTCCCTTTTGCTTTTCCTTTAAAAAAGGACGCCCCCTCCAGCCCCCTCGCCGGTGACCTTGGCTGCCTAGGATGCTCTGATTCCCTGTCTCCCTCCAACTTGCCCCCGCGCTGCCTTGCCCATGGCCGCATCCGAGGAAGGCAGCAGCTGCCTTGTGTCGCGGGGCCGCTCCCAGAGTGACCCCAGCTTCCTCAGCGACTCTTCAGCCACCTCCACGGACGCCGGGGAGAACCCAGGTACAGGGCCAGGCGGGGGCGGCCAGGCGGGGTGGGGGAGACACGAGGCAGGTGGCATGGGGACCGCTTCCCTACGCGCCAGAGCTCCCCCGCCTTCACCGTGGGGCGGGGGGAACGGCCCGATTCAGGCACCACCAGGGCCTTTGGTTCCTGTCCCTAAAACGGGGGGCTGGGGCGCCTCGGAGCCTTTTGTCCGGAGAGGAACCGCTTTGCCGGGTAGAGCTGGATGCTCTGCAGTATGCCTTGTTCGCAGACTGCTGCTGGGCATCGCAGCATCCCCGCCAGGGGCTTGCTGCCCTGGGGTGCAGCTGACTGCCCAGGGGAAGGGTCCACGGGCCACCTCCGCCCAGGGTTGGTGCCTGCTCTACCCTCCATCCAGGCCCTCCTGTGTTCCTGTGTTCCCCCCGCCCCAAGGGTCAGGGTAGTACTGCACTGCTGTGGCCACCGCGCCCAGTGCTGTCACTGGGCACCAGGACTCCAGCAAGGCCTGGCCCACCTGGGCGCGCCTGCCTCTTGGGGCAGGTGTGCTGGACAGAGCTGCTGTGGGGAGATGAAGGGTGTGCGCCCGGCAGAGCTGGGTTTCCTTCCACTCTGTGGGCTTGTCCACTCCTCCACACCCAAAGCAACGTGGATTGTTTAGGTGATAAACAGGTCACAGAGGCGTCTATGCGGCTTGATTGATGACTTTCCTGGGACCAGGAAAGGCCTAATGAAGCAGGAGGGGGTAGGCTGTGTGCTCCCTGTCACCATGGAGACGCAGGAAGCAAAGTGATCATTAAAACCTTTTTCCACCAGAAGGCAATTTTCACTTCTCAGGGAGAAGTCAGAGCTTCTGAAATGGATCTTTCAAAAAAAAAAAAAATCAAAGCTGGTGCATGGTGCCAAGCGGAGGGTCTCGGGTCTATGTCTTCATGAAGCACATTCCCTCATAGATGCTGTTTGATAACATCTTGCCTTCCTTTGTAGACTTCTCTCTAAATGTGAGGACCCCTGAATGGGGACTTTATGGTGTTAAATGATTGTTAAGTGATGGCATTAAAGCTGAGCTGATCCCAGGGGCCAGGGAAAGCTGGCTTGGTGGAGAGGCATTCCACAAGACCTATATGAACTGCCCAGAAAAATCTTCCCTGTAAAAAGTAGCTCTGGAGGCTGGAGAGATGGCTCAGAGGTTAAGAGCACTGACTGCTCCTCCAGAGGTCCTGAGTTCAATTCCCAGCAACCACATGGTGGCTCACAACCATCTGTAATGAGATCTGGTGCCTTCTGGAGTGCTAGCATACATGCCAGCAGAACACTGTATACATTAAATAAATAAAGCTTTAAGAAAGAAAAGTAGCTCTGTGGGTACCTGAACCTTATATTCAAATTTTAAAACATAAACCCATCCAAGTCTTCTAAGAGGTCTTTGTTAGGACTTTGACATAATGTCAGTAGTCATACCAGGTCACATCAATGTGCCAGCAGAGGGAGTCCCCTAATCTGCCACATCTAGGCAGGCAAGTTAGTCTCCATGGAGTTTCTAGGGCAGCAAGCAGACCCTTAAGTTGCCAATGAAACCTTCGTTTAGTCATCTGAGAGGAAACACCCATGAAGGATGGCTTTTCTACCTCTCTGAGATACAGACACTTCCTACTATGGAGATGAATGGTCCGTTACCAGATAATCTCTCCAGCTCCTTTTGTCTCCCTGGCAGTAAAAAGAGGCAAACTTGAAATGGAAATTATGGAGGACTTAGCTTTGCTGCGGCTGTCTGTTAGTTGATGCATTCGTGGGTGGAGTGGTGGGCTTGGCAGGCGGCTGCTGCCCATCCAGGAGGGAGGGAGAAGGAGGAGGGCTCTGATGCCCGTGGTGAAGTTAAGCCACAGAAGGACATGTGCTGGAGTTGTTGTCTGGTTAGAATGGTCAAAATGGAAACAAGTGAGCAGTTATAGGGAGTGAGAAGTCTTAAAATGGATATAAATTCCATCAATGGTGGGCCAGGTAATTGAGCATCCATGGATTGTGTTCAGCAGAGGAATTCTGGCCAAAAAGAGTCAGAATCTTTAGTTTGGAAGAGACCCACAAGCCTGGAAGAGGAAGGGTGGGGGTGTGGAAGGTGCTTGCACACTCCTGTTGGTGGGAGACATGCTAAATGGTGGCGTATTGCCTGATTGTCTTGGGCCTGCCTTTTTGAATTCTTTAAGTGTCTTGATACACCTGCCACCCAGCCGCCCTGGTGTGGTCCCCCATACCACATGTCCACCCTCGTGTGATCCCCCATACCACGTGTCCACCCTGGTGTGGTCCCCCATACCACGTGTCCACCCTGGTGTGGTCCCCCATACCACATGTCCACCCTGGTGTGATCCCCCATACCACGTGTCCACCCTGGTGTGATCCCCCATACCACGTGTCCACCCTGGTGTGGTCCCCCATACCACGTGTCCACCCTGGTGTGGTCCCCCATACCACATGTCCACCCTGGTGTGATCCCCCATACCACGTGTCCACCCTGGTGTGATCCCCCATACCACGTGTCCACCCTGGTGTGATCCCCCATACCACATGTCCACCCTGGTGTGATCCCCCATACCACGTGTCCACCCTGGTGTGGTCCCCCATACCACATGTCCACCCTGGTGTGATCCCCCATACCACGTGTCCACCCTGGTGTGGTCCCCCATACCACATGTCCACCCTGGTGTGATCCCCCATACCACGTGTCCACCCTGGTGTGATCCCCCATACCACGTGTCCACCCTGGTGTGGTCCCCCATACCACGTGTCCACCCTGGTGTGGACCCCCATACCACGTGTCCACCCTGCTGTGGACCCCACACCACATGTCCACCCTGGTGTGGACCCCATACCACATGTGACTCGGGCTCTTCAGAGAATCTGGTGTTCTAGGGAGTTCTTAGCACAGCTTGTCATCTAACCTTGCACTTAGGGTCTCCTCCCTCTGTGTACCCGCTGCTCTCACTGGGGACACCTGATGCTGAACCCAGTCACTAGCTGCGCAATGACCAGATTCAAGTACATAGAAGAATTGCCTCCCTCCATCCAAATTCTCTATTTTGTAGACCATTCCTAGATTGCTTTACCTCACCCCCCACCCCAGGCATTCTGAATTCAACCATGTTCTCTTAGTCAAAACTTAAAAAACATTCTCGGAAAAGTAGACTCAAGGGTGCTGTGGTGCCTCTTTCCCTCTGTCCGTGTTGTCCTGTAGCATCCTCTGCTCTGATCCTCCCTCTTCCCTCCCCGTTACAGGTCCACACAAGTGAAAGACAGCCCCTGGGGTTTGCCCCATCCACTCCTTACAGAGGACCAGTAACAAATCCACATGCAATGCTATCAAAATCTAATGGGGAGAAACCAATGAGTTACTTCCTGGAATGTGGGTTTCCTCAAAACAACTACACTACCAGAGAGTCTAAGCCCAGCATGCACAACAGCTGTGCATGGTAGCATGGGTGGAGTTCCTCACCCAGCCTTCCATGGTCTCCTGTACTCTAGCACTGCCCAAGACCGCAAGACCACACGAATCTAGGACAGAATTGCATATGATTAGCAGGGAGGTAAAGGAAGGAGGGGCTGGGATCGCAGGTGGGGGTTCAGGAGCACTCCCACCCCTCCTTCTATAAGAGAACCCCCACAGTCCCCAAGCCTGATCTCAGGAGTCTTTTGTAGACAGTCCCAGTAGATGGGATAGAGATGGCAGCTATTCTACACAGAGGACAGCATTCTATAGCAGCTTCCCTCGGAGCAGTCATGCAGTGTTTTCCTAAGGAATGAGTCTTCTAGTTTGGCTATGAGGAGCTGGGCTGTGTCCAGTGTTTGCCCATCATAAGCAGCACAGTGGTGAGAGCATAAACTGGCTTATGCTCATCTGATGGATAGATGCCAGCCCATGGGATGCCTGGGCCACATTTGTTATCCTAATGACATTGCACCTCCTGGTCACAATATACCGATTCACACTCCTTACGGGAGCTGCTTGTGACAGTACCCACTGCTTAAAACCTTGCCAACACCCTGGGCTGTGAATGCATTTTCCTTAGCATGAAGGGTGACAAATGGGGTCTTGTGATTGCCCTGAGCACATTGTTGGGGTTGCCCTGTGTATCGAGTTTCCCAGCATCCCCACCTATGGTATAGACTGGACTGCAGGGCTGGAGTTCTTTCTCCTAAATTGGTCCTTCCCACGTGTCAGCGTCTCAGCTCCCGTCATGGAGCTCCATCTGCTCCTTGCAGAGGTCGCTTTGTAAACTGTTCTCTGCACCCAACGTGGAGTTAGGTTTTCTTCCAGAGCACAACCTGCAGCAGGCCAGGGAGTGCTCCCATGAGTAGCCAGGGAGTGCTCCCATGAGTAGCCAGGGAGTGCTCCCATGAGTACCCCCCCTCCCAAGGCTCAGGGTCTCAGGGATCCAGCACCTTGTGCTGTCAGGTGCCTGGCCACTCCTGCCCCATGCTGTCGTGGCATTTCCCTCTCTGACTCTCTCCTGTCTGGAGTCTCTCCTCCTCCTGGTGTGTTTGGGTTTCTTTGCACTGCTCTCTATCTACATCACTTTCCTCCCTTCCCAGATCATCGACTTGGGCCCCAGATCGGGACCAGAGACCAGCCAGCAGCCACTTGTAGTGATTTTTGAAGTGTTTCCATGTGGCCTCAAATGGACTTTCACCCAGGCTTCGCTTTGGAGGGGTCATTGTACAACTAGGCAGGACTTCTGACCCAGTCAGTCTTCTCAGCTCAGTATCTTGTCATTGGTGGTCAGGGTCTCTCTGTGTGACAGGGTTATCTGTGCACTATAGGGTTCTGAGTGACTCTGGCCTTTATCCTTTATCACCTGATATGGTTTGGGATAGGCCAGGTGGGAATGGGCTAGCAGGAGATTGCAGTCAGCTGTCTGGGACAGGTCACCCATGCCTGTGGCTCAGAGAAGAAGGAATCCTTTAGAGGGTCTCTCCTCCCAGAGCTGCACACTGATGTATAGATTTGCCTCCTAGGCTCTGTGCCGCCTTCCTTCATAGCCCATTCCTCCTGTAGCTCAGCAGAAACCCCTCACATTGTAGCATTCACCTCACATTTTGAGCATGTGACAGCGAGTCTTGACATCTTCTCCTCCCACAGCCCTGGCCTCCTGAGACCCTCACTTCTTCCGCGTCTTCCTGCTCTGGGCTGAGCCGCCCATCCCACCCCCAAGACAGGCACAACCTTGACTTCTGGCCTCTCTCTCTCTCTCTCTCTCTCTCTCTCTCTCTCTCTCTCTCTCTCTCTCTCTCTCTCTCATTTACTCCACAGAGGGCAAGTCTTCTGACATGCTGATTGGTTCTGGGTACTCCTCCATCTCCAACCCTCAGTGGGGTCCTCTGTCCTCCAATAGTGAGGGCCACAGCACAGCACAGCACAGCCTTGAACCTGCCTCGATCAGGGCTCTTTCTATTTGCATTCCTCGAGTGTTCTCTTCCTCTGGAGTCCTGAGTTCTGGGGATCTCCCTCTGGCCCCTTGCAGAGTTTCTACATGTGTTAATTAGCAGTAAAACTATGCAGTAATTACCTTGTCAGTTTCTTTAGGGTTATTAAAAATAAAAACTACAAGCTTTACAAAAACAGAGTTTAAAAACTCACAGTGTTTTCTGTTGGTTATGGAAATGTGGTGTGTGTCCACACGGAGCATGTTTGGACACTTCTGAAATTCCTGTCCCTAGTCTCCCACACAGAAGCCAGTGACCACGAGCCGTGCCGCGGGCACTGGCCATGGCTGGTTATTATTAGTGTTTTGGATGCCAATACGTCAGAGCATTGCTCCCTTTCTGTCTGATTTCTTCTTGATCACACAGCCCCCTCTTCCTCTACACTTCACCATTTGGTTGCTATCCATTTGATGGACATCTTGTGGTCTGACCATCACTGTGGCCACTAGCCACAGGTGGCATCTTAATTCCAAATGAAACTTAGTAAGTTAAAATGACAGTGGCGTTTCCCTACTTGTATCAGTCACTTTTCAAGTGCTTGGTGACCATGTGGCACTGTGGCCTACATGTTGGATACTGCAGTAGAATATTCTAGTCTGCACACAGCTTGGCTGGGCCCTGATGCTCTGGCCTGGAGGTGCCCTGAAGGAAGCACCTATTGACAGATACACCAGTGTGTTTCAGTGGTCTTCCACTCTCCCGCTGGAGGGATTCTCGGCTTCCCTTGGACTGATCGTGTTGTCTTTAAGGGGAAAGTCCTAAACACAAAATATTTATTTATACAGGATTAATTTATTTCAATTCAACTAGCTTTCCAAAGTTTGACATGTAATTTGCTTGGTCTTTCTGGATCTTTTTAGCAAAGAGAACAAAGAAATCCAAAGAAATCCTTTGCCTGGGGGTCAATGGAGTCCTGTGTCTGCTGCTTTGCTATGTATATGCTCTTACGTTGGACAAACCTCTTTACTTCTTTAAGCTTTAGTTTCTTTTAAAATGTGAATTGGTAGCTGGACTACCAAATTCAAAGTCAGCCTGGGCAACTTAGACATTGTCTTAAAGTTAAAAATTGAAAGGGGGCTGGAGAAACAGCTCAGTGGCAGAATGCCATCAACTATGCATAAGTCCCCAGGCTCCACCTGACTACTGAAGAAAAGGAAATAATGGTAATGGTTATTATCCAACATCTAGAATGAGCAAGGAATAGTGAATTCTGTTTGTCCACAGCAAGGACATTTGGGGACGTAGTTATTAGGCTTCCTCACACCCCGTCATCTCCTGGAATGATCCCATCTGTCATTAACAAGTTTAGGGAGGCTGTGAGTTGGTAGGAGGAAGGTAGGGAGTCTGAGGGGACAATATGTGGTCCATTCTAGTCCCCTGGTGCCTGGCTCTGTCAGGAGTTGGGGAACAATGTCCCTCAGGGTCTGGGGCTCATTTCAAATCAGTGATGACAAGATGTTGGAGGAGGATCCAGGTTCTTTTCTGGATTCTGGTTCTCCATATGTCAAAGCCACATGATGTGTGGACACCTGACTCCCAGCCATTGGCTCCAATGGCTTTGCCATCACCTCTGTGTGCTTGCTGGGTCATCCTCTAGACGGCTGCTCACTGTGGGAATTGTACTCACTTTCTTCTGCATCCTGGCCAGGACCATCCTTGAGTCTACTTTCTCCTCTGTCCTAACAGCTGTGGGCTGCCATGCTGGTTATCTGGGAGTGAGGTTTGGATGTGTCTCCACAGGTTGTTTTGCTGTGGAGGCTTTTTTTCTTTGCAAGTGTATGGTGACTTCTAGAAAAGGAGGTGCTCTGGAGATGCAAGGAGGGTGTCACAGTGCAGACTGAAGCCTTAGGCACTGGAGCAAGTGGGTGCACAGGCTGGGATGTCCTGGGCTCCTTCTGTCTCTGGGTACAGAGTAGATGGAAATGTCATGAGAATAAAGGCAGCTTCCTTCCAACTAAGTATGTGAAATCCATTATTCTTAACTTTGAAAAGTTTTTCATCCCATACTCTATATCCCATTTTATTGAGTAGCCCAAATGTAGTGTTTATAGGGCTTCAGAGTCAGGGAAGTAGCCTGCTAGAGAGGTGGTCACTTCTGTGAGGTAGTGGCCCAGTAGTCAGTCTGTTTGAGGAACTGTCTTGGAAGTCTGGATTCCTATGGAAGATGTGATTTTTATTATCGGCTTGTTTTGACATGGTGGCTTAAATACATTAGATCAGAGGCTTCCTCAGGCAGGAAAGTGACTCTGCAACCTTCTTACAGCACTCTGGCTACAGCATTACTCTTCCTTCTCTAGAGACCCGTGAATTCTCCAGGTGGATGAAGGAGTCAGTGAAAGGCTCAGGGTGCCAAATGTTGGGTGTGACTTAGATTTCTTGGAGCCCTTCTGGTGACATCCATCTATGTACACCTGTTTGGCTAGGAGGGCATTGGAAGGCCACTCCCAGTGGCAAGGGACATGGGAAGTATAGTTTTTTTGTTTTGTTTTGAGTTTGATAGTGGAATAGTACAGTGAAGCTCCTAGCAGGAGAAAGCACAGAGCTGAGGGTGTGGCTCAGTGGTAGAGCACTTCCCTAACACCTCGGAGGTTCTAGGTTTGTTTCCCAGAACTGCAAAGAAAAAACAGGGGCCAGTACAGAAGAAAGGAGGGTGGGACTGACTATGGGGGATTCAACTACTTCTATGATCGCTGCCACAGCAAATTAAAAATAATACATCACATGACTCTGCTGGCTAGCCTTAATGTCAACTTGACACAGCTACAGTCATCTGAGAGGATGGAATCTCAATTGAGAAAATGCCTCCAGCTCATTGTGGATGGTGTCATCCCTGGGCTGGTGGTCCTGGTTCTATAAAAAGTCAGGTTGAGCAACCCCTGGGGAGAAAGCCAGTAAGCAGCACCCTCCATGGCCTCTGCATCAGCTCCTGCCTCCAGGTCCCTGCCCTGCTTGAGTTCCTGTCCTGTATTCCTTTGGTGATGGACTGTATGTAGAAGTATAAGCTGAATAAACCCTTTCCCCCACAACTTGCTTTTTAGGTCATTGCATTTTGTCGCAGCAATACAAACTGAAGATGTTTCTTTTTTATTTGACAAAAAGGGGGGAAATCTTGTGTAGTATGTGTATACTGTGTAAAGATATATTGCTGTGATTGGTTTAATAAAGAGCTGAATGGTCCATAGCTAGGCAGGAGCTATAGGAGGGACTTCCAGTAGGAGATGAATCTAGGTATGGGAAAGATGCCATAGAGACACGAAATGAGTCAAACACACAGAATGGGAGAGAGGTAAAAGCCGCATGGTAGAATGTAGATTAATAAAAATATGGGTTAATTTAAGTTATAAGAGCTAGTGGGACAAGCCTAAGCTAAGGCAAAGTTTTCACAATTAGTAAGAGTTCTCTGTCATTATTTGTGAGTTGGTGATCCAAAGACAAATCTGACTACAAGAAACCTTTTAAGACTCATGACCAAAGCAAATGAAAATCAAGACAGCTAATGACCGAGAATCAGTCGGCCTTGTGCAGAGTTGTGGAAGGTCCCAGCTCTGATGGTTGTGACTCATGTTCTTCTTTGTTAACAAACACCATTTGAATATGTAGCTCGGCAATCCACCGTCCTAATGGACACATCAACTGGCTTTGACAGTGCTTAGTTGGCAGATATAAAATGACTCTACCAAGACATGAGGAGAGGGTAGGAGCTGTGTCTATGCCACTTGATAAATAAATGATTGCATGATTATGCAGTTGTTTTGAATAGAGCTCCTTTCAAAAGTTGTCCAAACATTTGTCTGTCTCAATACTTTTACTAATGAACCACATTGCTATTATATTTATTATGATTATGATTATTATTCCTTTTCCTTTGTGTTTTTTCTTGAACATTTGTATCCACATGCAGATAAGAATCATCCTGAGGATTTAATTAAAATCAAGAGAGATGCCATACATCCCCTTCTTGCTTCTACTTGGAGGAGAACCTTGGCTTAGGTGGAGCTGATTCTAGGATTAATGTGTTTTTCAGATTACATGAGCTGCTGCCCTTCCCTCCGGTCTTCTGTGCTAAGGTCCTGGCATGTGTTTGCAGCCCCAGGGCTGTCTCTGCCCCTGCTCTGAAGGGTGTGCCTGTACCATCCACAGCCTTTCTTGTTCTCTTATGCTTTCTGTGTAGACAGGGATGTAGGTTCTCTGTAGAGAAACCCAGATTTTGTGAATACCTGGCAAGCATGCCCAGGAAGCTCTGTCCTCAGCTCTTACGAACAGCTTTTGGTGTGTGTGTTGTGTGTGTTTGTGTGGAGGCCAGAGGTCAACATGGGGTATCTTTCTGGACTGTTCCTCTCCCTGTCTTTCTGTGGAGGCTCCGTCACTGAAGCCAGCACTTATTTGTCTGATAAGCTGCGGGGTCCACCCTCTTCCCCTGAACGAGGACTGCAGGTGTATGGCCGTGCTCAGACAGCTCCTTTGTGTGGATGGTCAGGGGAAAACTTGGTGTTGGCTCTCTTCTTCTACTTTGTGGGACATGGAGGTCCAACCCAGGTGGTCAGGCTTGTGCCCTCATCTGCTGAGCTGCGTTCCTGGACCCCTCACAAACTTCAAGACTTGACACTGTTCTCTCGGCCACATGGTAACGCAACAATTAAGATCGTATTTCCAGTGTATTTGGCGTCCTCCGTCCTCTAGAGAGGACTTTAAGTGCCCAGGAAGATAGATGGAAACCAGAGAGGACTGGATAATTTTTAAATCAAATATATTTCAATGAAAAAAAAGATGGGCCTACAATATTACTAATGCCATAGCGGTAGATAATTGAAATATAGAAAGATCCTGAAGACATTTCCTGGAAGATGCAGATGATGGCTTCACCAGCACGGTGCAGACACCACTGTCAGTCACCACATTGGCCCATGGTCCTTTGATGGTTATTTCTCTATCAGCTGATATTTACACACTGCAGTGTGCATGGAGAGTGGGATGGGGTGCTATGAAGAGGGCCACACAGCCTAGAGCTTCCCTGTCTGGATGGAGTATCCACAAGCAAAAGGATGGTCTGTGTATATGACACATGCCAGACAGTCTAGTCTGCCTTCTTTGATACTGTTTCTAGCCCCTTCCTGCAGTGTCACAAACTTGCACAGGTACCCTAGTGCCCAAGTGGCCTGCAGTAGCACACTTCCAGTCGTGGGGTGTCTGTAAGCTGATAGGATGGGTGATCTAGGTTGGGCTCAGATGTGGCTGTTCTCCATGTATTGCAGGCCTGTGGTCCAGCCCAGCAATGTCTGTCTTTGGCAAAGGTGGAAATAAACACACAGGACCTTTCAGGGTCAACTGTAGCATTTGCTCCTGCAGATTCTATTGGAGTTGACACATGGGCCGGCTTTAGGCCTAGGAAAGATTGTCCATTGCATTCCTTTGATGGTCACAGGGAAATGGTGGTAAGACTGACCAGTGCCGCAGGCCCCAGCAGGCTTCCCAGCGGGTCTCGGGGTTCTGTGGGCTCCTGTAGTCAGGTCTATCTTGGGGTCTCCTGTCATCTCCGATGGGGAGCACCTTGATGTTAGGAGGTCAACTGGCCAGGCCCTGAAGGACACCACCAGGAATATAGGCCAGGGTCAGAATGTCTGGGTTTTCCTGTCAACCCACTGTGGTCACTCTCTGAGTCTTGGTACCCTAAACTTCCAGATGCCCCAGTCTCCACTGGTCACCAGGATGGCTCACTGCTGCCAAGGAGAATCTAGCCTCCCTCAAGGAATTCTCAACTCCACTTTTACAGCCTGGAGCAGAGTGGGTGCACAGGGGACCCCTCCTTCAAAGCGTTGGCTCTCATTTTCCTAGGAGAACCAGAACGCCAAGGTCGGGGGATGATTCATAGGGCAGCTGGGGCTCTAGGCTGAGATTGGCTCCATTAACCATGAGCCTTTTGGGTTCTGAGGTTGGTGTTGAGCTTCGGAAGGAGTGTGTGTGTGTGTGTGTGTGTGTGTGTGTGTGTGTGTGTGTGTGTCTGTCTGTGTGGTCTCTTGCACTATGTGCTGGCCCACTTTCTCAGAGTCCTTGTGGTGGCTGAAGTTGAAGCTTTGAGAAGAATTTTTGCTTCTCCTCCTTGGTTTCCATGTGAAGGGGAGTGGTTGGGATGTTTGCTGACACATCGCAGGACCGTCTAAGCATGCTGCCCTGTGCTTCAGTTGCCCTGGTCTGGCAGGCTTTCTGGTGGAGGGGAGGAGCCAGTGTCCTCTTTGCCAGCCTTGGGAAGCTAATGTGACTTCTCTGGCCCCTTAGGTAATTATTCCAAGCAGGGTGGACACTCTGGTTTGATTGTCTCTAACATTCTCCCAAGTCTTCCCACTTCCTGGCATATTCTGGCATCCTTTATCTGGGGGTTTGCGCTGCCTCAGCATTGCAGCCGCCCAGTCTTTGCTCAACACTGTGCACCAGGACTGAATGTGCAGCTGATGGCATTTGTCCCGGTCACCCCTTCTTAGCTCTGTTCACAGGTGACAAAGAAAAGCAAAACCGGGGATTAAAAAGAAAATTTGAAAGGTTAAGCCACCAACCTCATGGTGACCTGAGGCTAAATGGTGTTACTCTGCTGGAAACTCCTGGATCTGGCAAAACCGGCCGAGGGCTCAGCGCAGGGCTCAGCGCTCACACATTGCTAAAACAGGCCGCACATTTGTGGATAATTAGTCTCTGTGCGGCTTTTAAAAATGAGCAGATCCCAGTTTATTCCAGGAGGATGTGCTCAGAGCAGCTGTTCTCCTGGGGGAGCGTGTGCACTGTCTTCTGACCGTTTGTCTTTCCCTCTCTGATGCTCTCCTAGGGCTGGGCTTGAGCTAGCGGCTGCATCTCGGTGACCTTTGACAGGACCCTTTCCTTCAGCATCCTTGGGCTCTGCTAGCATTTCACGGGTGACATTTCCGGTACTAGCGCTTCTTGGAGACAGGACTCAGTAGCTTTTCTCACCACTGAGAGTCTGGGAGGAAGAAAAAGACAGATACAGATAGCAGCCGTACTGCTCAGCTCACTGCACGTGTGGTCCCTGTCCTTCTCCCTCCCAGCATAGTGAGCCAATCACAGTACCCAGCATGCTTCAGGCATGGGGCATGTACAGTGAGCAAACCCACAGCCCCACCTTCACGCAGTGGGTGGTCTGGTGGGCGTGGGCTCTGGTGGGCTCGGCACAGGTGACTGGCTCTACCATCAAGCTGGAGGAAGCCTGCCCTGCTGCCACATAAGGAAGCACAAGGGCCAGCATGCTCTGCAAGCTGGGGGAGGTTCCGGAGTCGGGGAGATCACCTGAACAAGAACAGAAAGGCAGCATAGGCTACTGTTGTAAGAGGAAAGGGAAATGTGTTGAGCCAAGAGAAGATCACTTATAAAAGCCCCATGGCAAGAGAGAACTTGGGGTGTCTGAGCAACTGGAGCCTCTAGTTGGAGAGTGTGGAGAGGGGCACAGTGTAGTGCGGGGAGAAAAGCCAGAACCTGACTGTGCAGGGCCTGCTTGGGGGAATGCTGGTCCCCTCTAAGTGAGAGCATGGAAAGTCAGAGAGAGGTTCATATGCACACGGCATGTGCACTGCTGATACAGTGAGTCTGACCCACGTATTTCCAAGACCTTTCTCTACTCAGGGGTTCTGGGGTAGCAGCAGAGTGAGGCGTGGACCTGAGCTCACTGGGCCAAATGTCCAACTCACAGAGTTTCTAGCATGCCTATGAGAGAATTGTGACCCTGGTTTGGTAGGAAGAACAGGGGACAATGTGTCTCCTGGGGCATCTGAATGATATTTGGGCATATGGGAGTGAAGCCAAGGGCTTTGTCTGGCATGAACATGGGGGTAACTGTGGGGCATGCATCCTACATGAGAGGCAGTGGTTTCTCCCTTAGGACATGGGTAGAAGAGGCTGATGGCTAGACAGGCTGAATGTTCTGACTTGGGAAGTGATTGGGCCATAGTGAACTTTGGGAGCTTGGACATAAATGTAGAATAACGTTCTCCTCCTGGGATGTGGGGCTGGGATGGTGGCAGCTGGATCACACTGAGTATTGACTCTGCTCTCCCCTCCAGGAGGGAGGGACAGACCCTTAGCAACCTACGTCCTGCAAGTCCCCCTTCATGTGTGTGGAGGGGCCAGTAACAAGGGTGATGTCACTGTGTCGAGGCTGTGTGGCATGGGAACATTTCACTTCAATAAAGTGCAACGTTCAGTAGAACGGACCTCATCAGGTGAGTCCCTTCAGAAGGGACAAAACTCTTCATGTGTTTGAGATTGGAGCTTGGCACGGGCTAGGGACAGTGACTTTGAAGTGGGAGGGGCCTGTATGGGACAAGAAGTACTTGTGACCACCATTGCTTAGTCTGGCTCTTGCTGGCTGTTGACAAAGGACATGGCCATAAGCAATTGAGTTTTGACCCAAGTCCCAAGTCAGTGTGGAAACAGAATACAAACTGGTGACTTTGACTTCAGCCTGGGAGGCCTCCGCGGAATTCCCGGACTTGAGAGCCCAGACTTCTGTCCACAGAGCCATGGGCTAATGCATGCTTGCTAAGTGCATGTCCTGTAAAGGTGGGAAGTACCAGGGGGGTTGCCACTGTCCTCACGTCACATGGGAAGATGTGAGGTCACAGAGTAGGACTGCAGAACAGCAGCCATTGCTGTTCCCCTGGGTGCTGTCTCTCTCAGCTCCACAGTTCTAGTAACTGACTGTCTTAGGGTTCCTATTGCTGTGAAGAGACATCACAGCAATGTCAACTCTTATAAAGGAAAATAAATATTTAATTGGGGCTGGCTTATAGTTTCAGAGGTCTAGTCCATCATCATCATGGTGGGAAGCATGGCGGCATACAGGCAGACATGATGCTGGAGAAGGAGCTGAGAGTTCTACATCTTGATCCACAGGTAACAAGGAGGGACTATGTACCACACTGGGTGTAGCTTGAGAATATGAGACCTCAAAGCCTGTCTCCACAGTGACACACTTCCTCCAACAAGGCCACACCCCCAATAGTGCCACTCTCTATGGGCCAAGCATTCAAACACGAGTCTATGGGGCCATTCCTATTCAAACCACCACAGGGGTCTTCACATACCTGAGTGAGTTTCTCCTGTCTTCTTCCTGATGTCCTCATGAGGATTTGGGAAAGGAGGCAAACTGAACTCAGCTTCTCAGGTTCCTCTGACATCTGCTCAGTCATCAGTCCCTCAGGACACACTGGCTGGAGGTCTTTCTCTTCACCTGGATCCTAGTACCATCTACTTGGAGTAATTGGCAGATCCCATCGGTTGAGGGCTTTGTTCCAAACAGGGCTCCCTCTCCACTTGAGGTACAAACCCCAAGCCCTTGGCCGTCGAGGGCGTCTTCACGGTGGTTCTATGCCTGTGGACAGGGCTCTCTCACTTCCTGGATGTGCCCTCACTTGTTCGGTCTCACAGGTCAGCCGTTGTATGAGGAGAACAGGGTGCCAGGACATGGAATTCATGAAGGTGGGGTGAGGGCCTGAGGTGAGCCGGCAGTTAGCCTGCAACTCCCTCATCTCTGGGACCCTTTTGGGAAGGGATCTGGTGGCACACAGACTTATGTACCTTGGATACCCCCCGGGCAGGTGGTGTGTTGAGACATGACTGAACCCCTGCTCCTGCCCTGTATTGGGAACTAACCGTGTGTCAAACCCCGCACCAGGGACTAGACAGGGCCAGTATACATGGCTCATGACCCCTGGGGCCTGAGGACACTGCAGGAATCCCTGCCAGTAACTTGGGTACAGACAAATACCCCGCACAGCTTTGCCCTATGTGAACACTTCAGGTGTCCAGGGCCCATCTGCTGGTCCCATCTGCAGGACACATGTCCCAGGCACTGAACTGACCTGAGAGCCTCTAACTGAGCCTGATATAAAGAGTAGTGGTCTCTTTTAGTATCATTTAAATCTTAGATAGTTTTAGTTTTACAGAAAAACTATATAGAGAGAAGAGAGACTCTCCCTGTAGCCCACGCCCCTTCCCTATTTCTGACATTCAACGTGATTTGCACTTTTGTCTTTGTGTCCCTTGCCTCCCCCACCCCACCCCCACACTCTCAGCTGACACACTGCACTCAGGGACCGTTCAGCTTCCCTGCAGAGAGCTCTCTCTACCCCAGGCTTCCCTTTAGATGCCACCAGGCGTTTAGTTGTCTTCTTGCTGGGACCCTTCCTTTTGCTTCCCGTGACCCTTCAGTTGTGAGGATGGCTGATGGGCCGTTTAGAAGGGACGTCAACTCAGAACTTGATTATTAGTCTCCCATCTGCTCCCTGTCCGTGGAGCCCCGAGCTGTGCAGGAGGTTCATCTCTGTGTTCTTTCTGAGTTCTGCCTACCTGTGGTCATGCCACCTCACTCTAGGCATGGGACACCAGCCAGCTCTGCGCCAGCTCTGTGGAGGCTTCAGCTGGCTTGAGGCTGGCTCCTGGCTTTTGTGGTCTGGAGAGTTTGCCATTGGCTCCTGTTCTGGGAGGTGTGCTGCCTGAAGGGCTCACAGAGGTGAGGGAAGGACTCAGAGATGTCAGCTATGATGCTGGTGTCATCTTCTTGTCCTGTGCTGGGTACTTGCAGAAATGGGAATATCCCAGTTCACGTCTGCCCTGGCCTGAGTTCCACACTGAGTTCACAGCCCTTGCCCAAAGCTGCTGTTGCCGCCAAGAACTCACTTTTAAGATTATGTGGTTGTGGGCAATGAAGGTGCTGACCTCCCTTTTCCTCTGGTTACTTGGCCTTGTCACTGCTTGCCTCTGGCTTCCCACCCTTGTCCCCAGATTCGGGTGTGCAGACCCCCTCCCATGAGTCCTGCAGGCTTTCTCTGTGACTTGTGCAATTTGGAAGATATTCCAGCAGCATCTGTGAGTACACCTGGTAGGTTGTGATGATAGAGGTGTGTCTGTTCAATAGGAGATGCCAGCATCAGGAAAGAATGGGCAGCTTGCGAACCAAAGCTGGGCGGCATATGAGAGAACATTTATGATGGCTAATATTGATTGTCAACTTGACAGGCTCTAGAATCACCTAGAAGACAAACCTTTGGGCATGACTGTAGCAGGAATCTTAAAAGTTCTTATTAATAAAATCAAACCTGAGACGAGTTATTGGGGTCAATGCTGGTAGATCAGAGAGACAGAATGAGCCACAGCTATCTCACCTCACCAGTTCCTCAGCTGGTCCTGTTTCCTCAGACTGGAATCTTCTGTGTCCTCATCCCGAATGAATCTCAACTGAACTGTGTTGCTCCAAAGCCTGAAAGCTTCACCAGCTAAATGCTTAACCAGCCAAATGCCTAACCAGCCAAATGCCTCTAGTTTCTGGTCCTCACGCCTTATATATCTTTCTACTTTCTACCACCACACCCTGGGATTAAAGGCTGGCTTTCTGGGATTAAAGGTGTGTGTCACCATGCTTGGCTATTTCCAATGTGGCCTTGAACTCGCAGAGATCCAGAGAGATTTCTATCTCTGGAATGCTAGGATTAAAGGCGTGTGCTATCACTGACTAACTAGTGGCTTGTCTGTTCTCTGAACCCAGGTAAGTTTATTAAGGTACACAATATTTTGGTGAACACAATACCACTACACATGACCTGTGATACCCACCTCCCCATCCCTGTCTTCAGCTCATCTGTACCTCCGTTTTTGCTAAGTTTCTATCTGTCTGTCTGTCTTGACAGTTGTATGTTGCAACTTATAAAGAAGAAAAGCCTGTTTGGTTCATGCTCCTAGAGGCTCAGTGTCTATGAGTGTGATGTTGCAGCCCGCTCAGCCTGTCAGCATGGCCAGGGTGCCTCGTGGTCACCATGATGGTGATGATGATATATGATAAGTGGGCCACTGAGAATTTACTTTCTAACAGAGATACTCCCTGGATGGTCCATGAAGCCAGTAACAGGCTAGTCTTCTGTGAGGGCTGCACCCTCAGGACATAGTTATTTCCCAGGTGTCTTGTTTCTTAACTCTGCTTATGGGGACCAAGTTTCTAATACATAAATTCTTACAGGATTTAGTCAGATAATAGCCTGGTTGCTTATCCTCTCTCATCTACCATCTATTTATCATCTATCTTCCTGTCAATCATCTATGTGTCTATGTTTCTATGTATTATCTATACATACATGTTTGGATATATATATATATATATATATTATCATATATCATTACCTAGCTACTATCTATTATCTACCTATCAATAATCTATCTACCTAAATACCTGTCTACTATCTACCTCTATAGAACCCACACAGATCTATCTGCTATGTATTATCTATCATTTATCTACCTATCATATGTCTGTCTATCCTGTTTGTATCTTATCTGTCATCTGTGCATTTATCAGTCATCCATGTGTCTACCATCTATGCACGTATGTTTGTTTATGTCTGTCCATTTGTACTCTGTCTGTCTGTCTATTATGTAGCACCTATGTCTCTGTTATCCATTGATTGACCCATCCTTTTAAGCATCCCATTTTTAGCAAGTCTACCCAGTCAGCATCTTGTCCCAAGTGGCAGGGAAGTCCCTCCCTCTTGAGGCTTTAGCTTAGAAGTATGAAACTCGGGGTGGGGGGCACTTCAGAGCACTGTTCTCCTGAGATTCTTTCCTTCCTAGTCCCTCTCCCCAAGATTTATTTACCCTCTTCACTTGCTAGGCACAGGGCCCTTGGGAGTTCCAAGCTGTGCACACTCCCTGGCAGCGTGACCCCCGTGCACAGGGGAAGAATAGGGCCAGTCAGGGTGATGAGGACAGCAGTTCCCTCAGCTGTGGCTCCCCTCATCCTTGTTCTTGGCTCCTAGGCAAAGGCAGCTTTGTGCTTCTCGTGGACAAGGCTTGTCGTTGAGCAGGCCGGGGACACTGTGGAATAGCAAGCCATGGAGGGAACTCAGAATTAGGCATTTCACAGAAAGAGAGCTTCCGAGAGAGCCAGCGTGTGAATGGAGCTTTTGCCTGGGAGCAGGGCTCTGAGCAGCCACGTGCAGAGGCCTGGCCGGGGCTGTGGGAGAAAGCAGCCCTGTTCTTAGCCTTGGTCTCCTTGGCAAAAGCAACACGGATACAAAGACACACAAAGTGAGCAAGAAGATCAGGCCATTTCCCTTGGCTTCTCATAGGCTCCGAGACCTGCCTGTGGATGTATGTGTTCTAGAAGATTCTCCACAGCTCTTCTTCAAATGCAGAGTCTGGAGGTTATGGTGGTGAGACTGAGGGAAGATGAGATGAGGAGGAGCAGCAGCTAGCTGCAAGGCATTGTGTGTATGTGCATATGCACATATGTGCTATGATTTATTTTTTGAGACAGGGTCTTGCTACATAGCCATGGCTGACCTCAGACGGGCAATCTTCCCAGCTCAGCCTCCCAAGTATTGTGACCACAGGCATTTGCCACTGTGCTCAGCCACCCGAGAGGTGTCTCTGTTCAGCATTGCCAACATTTCCTGATCTTTTCCTACAAAGTCATCGTAATCTAGTAGAAGCCACAGTCCTTGCAACTGCTTCTCAGCTTCCCCCAGTGAAGGGATGTATGTGTGTAGGGGGTCCTGCTGAAGGAGGTCCTGCCCACCCTATCCCTCAGTGTCTGTGTGAGACAACACATCCCCTCCTGTCTCCATGGTGTGGAATTGATTGTCATCCTCCACTGTCTCCCTCTGCTCTGTGATTGGCTCTTGAGTGGTGAGCACATGACTTTAGGAGTTTCTTCCAGAACATTGGAGAAAACCTTTTGAAGGTAATTATTTTTTCTCTCTAGGGAAGGCATTGAACTGGGATGGAGGCCTAGATTTTCCAGGGCAGGTGGGGCATGCCTGAGAATGGATGCAGCCCATAATAGTTAGTGTTAACTGTAAACTTGATAAAATCTAGAATCACTTGGAAGATTGATCTCTGGACATGCCTGTGGGTGATTATCTTGATCACATTAATTAAAGGTGGGAAGATCTGCCCAGTGTGGGTGGCACTATTACCTGCCTAAAAGAATAACAAGACATGGCCCAAAGGAAAGCCAAGCTAGGGGACACTTAGGGTCAGGTTCCTGATGCATTATTTGGAGTTCTGAATTGAGTGTTGCACCAGGTGAGTTTGCCCTGGGCATGTCTTTCTACTCACATTCATTGACTTGGGGTCCCATTCTTTCCCACTCCTGTAAGCACTTAGAGGTGTGAAGTTGCTCTTCCCAGATCACAGAGCTGATGGCAGCCTTTGGGACAGAATCCAAATGCCACCTGCTTTCCCATGCCTCACTACCCTACTGAAACACCTACTCAGTCCCAGGGAGACCCCAATACACCCCACCAGTATTTGGGGTGTCCCCTAGCTGAAACTTCCCAAAGGCTTCCCATAATTTCTATAGAGGAGAGTGGAAGCTGATGGGCGCGGTGCCTGTGGGTGCTGCCTCTCCAGCAGGAAAAAGAACTGTCTGACCTGGGATGACAGAGTGAGTGCTGAGTTCACAGCTCTCTGTCATAAGGGAAGGCTTGTAGAAATGGGCTTGTTTGCATACTTTCGTGACACCTGGGTTCGTGTGTCACAGAGGGTTCTCTAAGTCAGTAAGAAGATATTCTTGGGAGCCGCTAATGATGCATTTAATTTTAATAATGAAGGACCTGTGCCCACAATTTATTACTTCCTGTGGCTTTAGACTGTGGTTTCTTGGGTGGTCATAGTGTGGAGGTTAATGGATAGTGTGATCAATTATTCAGAACACACAGACAGAGGTTTTTACAGAAGTGGAGATGGCACAGATTCACTGATACTTCCCCAATCCTGTTAGCATCTTGAATTTCTACAGCCTATTTTCTTCACTTTAACCACTCAAGTGTGTGCTGTTACTGAAAGTGTCTAATCTTGATATATGTGCTGGGTTTAATATGCAACTGTTCTTTGTGCTCCATAGCTATTCAGTTCAGAGCTCTGTGGTTCCTTTTTATGACCTGTGAAATATACAAGGTGGACCCTGAGTTTCTGAATCCCATGCAAGAATGCAACATAGGCCATGTTTGAATGCTGTCCGGGCCAGAACCACAATGTTTCTTTTTATCTGTGGAGGGAATATATGTCCCCTGTGCTGCCAATTATAAGTTGGCCTCAGTGCAAATCCACCCTCCTTCACTCAGCGTTTGCTGTTTGGTTTTCTTGGTAGTTGTAATTTTGGGGTAATATGTATTTTGTATGTGGTGTGTGTGTGTGTGTGTGTGTGTAAATGTGTGTGTGGTGTTTGTGCAAGTGTGTGTACTGTACGTGTGGTGTGTATGGTGTGTATGTAAGTGTGTATGTGTTGAAGGAGTGTTAAGTGTTTGTGTTTAAGTGTGTGTATGTAAGTGAGGGGGTGTAAGTGTGTGTATGTATGTAGGGTGTGTCTGGAGTGGTGTGTGTGTGTGTGTGTGTGTGTGTGTGTGTGTGTGTGTGTGGTGTGTATATAAGTGTGTATGTGTTGAGGGGGTGTAAGTGGGTGTGTGTGTAAATGTGTGTGTGGGATGTGTATGTAAGTATACATGTGTTGAGGGGGTGTGTAAGTGTGTGTGTCTATATGTGTATGTGTGTAGGAGGTCCTCATAGAGGCCAGAAGAGGGTTAGAATGTTCTGTAATAGCGGAGATGTTCTAGGTCAGCTCTGGGCTGCAGAATCTTTAAAGTGATGCTCACATACCTGTAGAATGAAGCTTTATTCAGCTACCTTAGTTTGTAGCCAAATAGCCACCCATGGCTTGTGGTCTTCCACCAGATGGTGCAGTGCTCAGAGTACTGAATGGTAGAGCTGTGTGCCTTCACTCTTCTAGAATTCTTGGGGTGCCAGGTGGAAGAGTGTGGTGCTGTGTCTGGCTGAACTAGGAGAAAGGATGCTTTTTTTCCTTTCCATTTTCCTTTATTACACACAAAAATTTCAGACGTGGGGTATTGTGTAGTACAGGGTGCCCTTGAACTCCCTATGTAGTCAAGGACGATCTTGAACTTCTGATCCTCCTGCCTCCACTTTCCAAGTACTGAGATTACAGGTGTGCACCGCAACACCTGGTGTTATACAGTGAAGTATTAACCTTAAGGCACCATGCATGCTAGGCAGGCGCTCCACCAACTGAGTCACAGCCTGTCCCTGAACATACACACACATAAAAACTCAACTCACACTCGTGTGTGAACTATTTGTGAAACATAAGAAAGCATGAAGAAAAAGTCCAGCTGACCCATCCCAAGTGGGAGGGATCAAGCCAGGGGAGCATTCTGACCTGCGTACCTAGTGGCATTTCACTTACGCACACTGCAGAAGCGGGGGTCCCAGGGCGGTGACCACACTGTTCTCACAGCAGCAGAGAGCATCCAGAGTGGCTGACGGCCTCTCAGTGCTGCGGCGTTTTTGAGCTGCTGGACGTTTTGGAGTCTCTGAGGCCCTCCTGAAGGAGCCTGGGTGAGTTTATGCTCCAGTGAAAGAAGAGACAGACTGTGGTTCTTTCTGGTGTCATCATGTCTTCCTCCCTCCCTCCTTTTCCAGTTTGCTAGTGAAGACTTAACTGTCTGCGCATGCATCTCCCTTTAAAAATAAATTTCGCCGGGTGGTGGTGGCGGCGGCGGCGCACGCCTTTAATTCCAGCACTCGGGAGGCAGAGGCAGGCGGATCTTTGTGAGTTCGAGGCCAGCCTGGTCTATGGAGTGAGATCCAGGAAAGGTGCAAAGCTACATAGAGAAACCCTGCCTCGAAAAACCAGAAAAATAAATAAATAAATTTCCTGAGGAGGTCACGGCTTATTGTGCATAGCCCCCACTTCTCTGTGTGAGTGTGTGTATGTCTATGTGTATATGTCTGTGTGCATGTGCCTCTGTGCACGTGCATGTGCCTGTGTGCCTGTGTGTGTGCGTGGAAGCCAGAGGTCAATGTCAGGAATCTTGTTCAGTCTCTCACCACCTTATTTTGAGACAGGGTCTCTCACTGACCCTAAAAGCTCACTGATTTGGCTAGAGTGACTGCCAGAAAATCTCTGATATTCTTCTCCATCTCCCCAACATGCAGGGCACCACACCTGGCTTTTTATGTGGGTGTCAGTGGTCCTCAGGGTTGCCCAGCAACCACTGACTGACTGACAGCCATCTGTCCCATCCAGCAGACTCTTTCTAAGGAAGCTCCTTATATGATCTGCAGGATTTAGTTCCTCCCAAGCACCAGATGTTTTCGCCCGTGTATAGGAGGAAACTGAGCATCCCCAAGTCCTTGGGATATGCAGGGCTTAGATTAGATCTGAATAGGACATGTGTATCACTTACTTCTCTCATTGCCATGACAGAAGGCCATCTAGAAGTGACTTCTAGTGAAAGACCCCCGTAGGCAGTCTTCCCTCTGGAGAGACCCTCGCCCAGAGATCACACTGAGACCACAAGTCAGATGCAAACAGCAAGAGGCTTTATTCAGGAACACGGGTACCCGGGGCAACACAGTCCCTCAAGAGGCTCAAGAGACTGGCGCGCCCACGGGCTGGAGTGGAGGGTTTTTATAGGGTCTGGCAGCAGGAGCACGAGGAGCATGGTTTACAGGGTTCTGATTGGACGATTCAAATGAGGCCAGGTTCAAACTCAGGACAGCTCGTGGTTTTTCCCCGAGCTTGACACGCCTGCTGTCTGGCTCCAAGTTGTTTTTCTGACCTTTAGTACCCTTTTCTGGGGCCAGGTGGCCGGCCGTAGACACCCCGTGCTTTTCAGACCTTACTCGAAATGGCGTTAGGCTAAGCTAGTATGCTGGGGTCTTTCACTAGGAGCAGAAGTTTTGTTTTGACTCATGGCTCAGGGGATACAGTCCATTACTGTGGGAGAAGGCATGGCATTTAGAGCAGCTTGGTCCATTGCAGTAGGAGCTCTTGTAGTGGACAAGAAGCACAGCTAGGTCATCACCCTCAAACCCTACCCCTAAAGACCTCATAGCTAGGCCCAATGTCCCAGAAAGGACAGCACCGCTGGCTAGGAGCGAGGTGTTCAGACACATGAACCCATGGAGACATTTCACATTCAAGCTCCAGAAGTTCACACTCTGGTCAGAGATGGTGGGAGGTGTCATGGAGAGGAGAGGAATGCTCAACTGCAGCCTGTGGTGGGGTAGACATTGGTCTGTGACCCCCAGAACCACAGCTTCTACACACTGAGGTAAGTGAGGTACTTCCCTTGCAGGAAGGTTTTTTTTAAGATAAATGGAGATGTGAGTACAGGACCTGGCATGACTCCTTGTGCTTGGTCAATGCTTGATAAATGGTGGCTGTTGTCTGGACTATCAGCAGCAATTATTAACGTGATGGTGGAAAGCAAGCAGAGATGATGCATAATATGGGGAATGCAGTAGCTGCCTGAATGCTAGCTGTTATTTATCTTGTTCCCTGGTGACAGGGTATATTTCCACACTCTATAACATTGTAGGATGGGAAGCTTTCCTTCCCAGGGGACAGAGGCAGCCAAAGCCATTATTTTACAAGTAGACTTGGTCCGAGGTGGCCAATAGCATTTTAGAATGATTCAGGCAGAGGTATCATGGACTTCAAAATCCATTCCAGGGCTGGGAAGAGGGCTCAGTCAGTTAAATGTTTTCTGTAAAAACCCTAGGACCTGAGTTTGGTAATAGAAGCCAGGTGTGGTGGCATGCACTGCTGATCCCAACTCTGGGGAGACAGAGACAGGAGAACGCATGGAGCTTGTTGATCACCTGGCCTTGACTACTTGGAGAGCCCCAAGTCTGTGGGACCCTGTGCCAAAAAACCACGGTGGACAGTACCTGAGGAAGGGCTCCTGGTTGTGCCTTGGCCTCCACATCCATGTGCACGTGCGCATGCACACACACAAACACATACACACACAAACACACACACACACACACACACACACACACACACACACACACACACACACACACAGCAGCTCAAGCTTCAAGCTCCCTGGGAGCTCTGTCTTCTTTCCTCCAGCCCTCCAGCCCGTCACACTTGTTCCATGTCAGAGTAGGACTCGGGGCCTGTGGGGCCGAGACATGACATTTTACTGCAGTGCCTGACCTGCTCAGTCAGGGTGATGGTTCCTTGCGGCCCAGAATGGCCTTTGCTAAAGATGTCACCCTGTGAATGTGTCCTTCGGTGACTTTCAGTTCAGCCTATCTGCGCCTCCCTCTTCCCTGGGGTTACACAGTTGGTGGGGCCGGGACACAGTTTGTTCCAAGTTCATGGCTGATGAAAATTCTGTGGATTAAATTCTCCATGCAAACTCACATCAACGAAGGATGCCTCTCTCCTGGGAATCACATTTAATCAGCAAGAGGCAATGACATCACTGGGGTGATGACTCAGCGGTGAAGGATTTTCTGCACAAGCTTGAGTCCCTGGGTTTGATCCCAGCACCCATGTGAAAGTCAGCACCCGGGAGACTGGTGCCAGCACATCCCTGGAGCTTGCTGGTCCCACTGTATCTCAGGCTATAGGTTCCATGAGAAACCCTGTTTCAAAATAATGGAAAAGAGGTTGAGGCAAACATCTGATCTCAACCTATGGCTCCACAGACACACAAACTGCACACACATGGACATGTATGATGTATGTATGTATGTAAATATACACACAGAGAAAGACAGAGACAGAGATGGAGAGAGACAGAGAAACAGACAGAGCGCTTGTCATAGATCTTGACTGTCCCGCCCATTGGACCCAAGTTGAATGGATTTAAAATGATCCTTAAAAATAGGCATGCCACAGTAAAAACCAACATCCAACATAGTGAGGGGATATTCTTCAGTCAGAACCAGGCCCCTGGTACTCTTCTCATGGTTGGTCCAGATGAGTTTTGTTTCTTGTGGAGAAGACACTCGAAGCAGGTCAGTGATGGGTGAAGTAGCATCTACTGTGTTTATCGGGGGCTGCACCATCCTCTGGACATGGAACCCTTTCATTCTTTTCCTCCATCAACTCTCTGAACTGCTCCCAGATCCCAGCATTATTATCTGTTTTGAACATAAAGCAGCAGAGACCCTGGGAAGGACCTGAAGCTACATGTAACAGAAGAGCAAAGTTCAGAGCCCAGGCATGAATCCAGGTGGTCCTTTCTAGGCCCCAGTCTCAGCATCAGTGCTATAGTTTTGCTGCCTGGGTTTCTTGATATCTGCTTTCATGCCACCAATCACGTGGGCATCTCTGCTCTGAGCTTTAGTACATTGAAGGTACTTCTGCAATGCTCTCTAAACTGTCATTGAATTATTATTAAATGTCCAGTAGTAGAAGATTGAGTATATGGACCCAGCCAAAGCCTTGTATGGACAGGGACAGTACCCAGCTTTTCTGTAGCCAAGCATTTTGTACACAATGAGGTCCTAGAATGATTATGGGTAGAGCAGATGGAGAAGTGGGTGGTGAATGGACATGTATGTGATTGGTAGGTAGGTGGGAAAGTCGATGAGTAGGTGGGTGGTTGATACATAGGAAGATGTATTGATGGGATAGGTAGGTGGATGACTAGATAGAGACAAAGATAGGTGGTCCTATGATAGCTATGTAGATATATAGATGGGTGGTCCTGTGGGTGGATAGGTAGATGAATAGGTAAATATATAGATAGGTTGTCCTATAGTTAAGTTGGTGGGTATATGTCTTGGCATCCCTGTGGATGGATAGGTGAATATATAGACTGGTGGTCCTATAGATGGATAGGTGAATATATGAATAGGTAGTTCTGTGGATGGATAGGTGGATGATTGGTTATAGGTGTGTGGCACATGCATAGGTAGGTGTATAGATGAATAGGTGTTTCTATGAATGGATAGGTAGAAGGTGGATTGGTATATGGGTAGTAAATAGATAGGTAGGTGATGGATGCTTAGATAGATATGTTAATGTGTAGGTGCTCCTATTTATGGATGGGTAGATGGATGGTGTAGAGGTATATATAAGTGGTGGGGGCACAGATGATGGAGGGATAGATGAGAATTATACAAACCTACAAGATTGGGTTATGGACCACCAAGCTGCTGGATGGAAGATGGTGAAGGACAGGTGGTTGGAAGGACAGGTGCTTGAGGGGGAGTCTGCATATTGTTTGGAGTGAGGTCATGACCCACAAGGTCCCCAGCTTTGTTGGTGTCAGCTCTAGGAATCAGGAGCCTCTATCAGAAAAGCTTTACATGTCCATCCATCTGTACTTTGGTTCAGATGCTCCACGGTGGTGTGCTCTCACAGGAATTCTAAGAGATGAGTTGGTACCCACTGATGTCTGGCTTGTTGACTCTCTCAACATGAACATTGCCTGTCCACTCTGGGTCTCTTCTGGGTGGCCTATGGACAGTGTCCACCAGGCTAGCTTTAGGTTTATGCTCGTGTCTTAACTCCAGAACAAACTGGCTGTGTGGCTTTGAACAAGTCACTGCCTCTCTCTGACCTCATCCTTCATCATGACTCCAGTCTTGTGATACTCCTGAGGATGGGCATGATGTGTCTGTATGGAAGGTTCCTGACACTCAATGGGTCTAGCAGGCGCTCACTTCCTTACCTCAGCTTCCATTTCATACTCGTGTTTCTTTTTGATGAGGCTCTCAGAAAAGATGGACCATGCTGGAATGTGGTGGTATTGTGTTCCCCAAAATATTATGTACTCTAATAAATTTATCTGGGGTCAGGGAACAGACAGCCACTAGATACAAAGGCTAGAAAATGGTGGCACTCACACCTTTAATCCTAGCATTCCAGAGATAGAAATCCCTCTGGATCTCTGTTCAAGGCCACATTGGAAATAGCCAAGCATGGTGACACGCCTTTAATCCCAGAAAGCCAGCCTTTAATCCCAGGGAGTGGTGGTAGAAAGCAAAAAGATATATAAGGCGTGAGGACCAGAAACTAGAAGATTTTGGCTGGTTAAGCATTTGGCTGGTTAAGCTTTCAGGCTTTGGAGCAACACAGTTCAGCTGAGATTCATTCTGGATGAGGACTCAGAGGCTTCCAGTCTAAGGAAACAGGACCAGCTGAGGATCCGGCGAGGTGAGATAGCTGTGGCTTATTCTGTCTCTCTGATCAACCAGCATGGACCCCAATAACTCGCCTCAGGTTTGATTTTATTAATAAGAACTTTTAACATTCCTGCTACACTGGAATCTAATTTCTTTACGTTTGCATTCTTTCTTCTTCCATGAACTCTATGAGAATGGGAAAAAGAATTGAACTTGCAAACCCTACCATGATGCTCCCTTCTTGTTTGTAGCTCTGGCGCTGTGGGGAGTTCATGAGACACAGTGAATTTCAAGCATCCTGGTCCTTGGGTCCTGTGAATAGGGCAGTTTGTAGGAAGTCCCTCATCAGCTGAGCAATCTCAGGAAAGATTCTGAACCTTGGCAGTTGGTAGTACCAAGCTGTAGATGTTGGGAATGCTTAGCACCTGCTGTAGACTCAGTACATAACAGCCATGGAAGGAATGACCATCCTTGTCATACTGATGTCAAGGAGCTTACGGCACATGCACAGAGGCCTGGGGTGAGGTGGGGAGGAAAGACACCCTAAGGAGCCTGTCTAGATGTGGGCTGGGCTTAGAGGAGGGGTGGAGAAAAAGATGTGGGAAGGGGCAGACAGATTTCTCCATTTCCTGTCGGCTACATTGTTCTGGAGAATCTGGAGTAATTTAAACACATGTTTGCATATATGCTAGGTCTCTTTATATGTAAATATACATAACTATATAACTATATATATAATATATATATATTTATTTATTGAAAGACTTCAGAGACCTCCAGAGTGGCCTCTCAGCTTGGACAGAGTGCTGCTGTGGCCCAGACAACTGTGATCTGGTAGAGATAGGCACTCAAGGCTGCATTTGAAAGTCTGAGTTTCCAGCAGAAGCTGTCTGACTCTTTAATAATGTCAGCTTTCAGTTTACATTCTTCAAAACCTGGTGCCTGCCGGTGTGTTTCTGGACTCAATGCTGTAGACAGCAGAGATGAGAACAGAAATGACAAGCGACAGGACTGAGCAGCAAATACGAAGTGCTAAGGTGACCATGTCCAGCCGGGGGCAGGGAAGGCAGCCCTGGGAGCACATGCCTCGTCTCTGGAGAGATCACTGTGTGTCATGTCCTGCCTCTCCGAGGAAGGTGGCGCAGACTGGAGGGATGCATGTGATGAGCTGTGAAGAGGATGCCAGCAAATATACTTACCATTGTAAAAGCATCTCCAATGTGTCTTTGGAAATCAAGTGCTCGATTCTAAAAATTTACCAAAGTGGACCAGCAGAGTAAGGGCCCCTGACCAAATTTGTAGGTCTCTTTCTTTTCTTGAGTGTGTATGTGTTTGTGTGTGTGTGTGTGTGTGTGTGTGTGTGTGTGTGTGTGTGTAAGAAAGAGAGAAGAGAGATGCAGTTACATAATATAATATATATTTTATACATAGTTATATATATAATATATAGTTATATAAATATGTATGTTTATATAGAGACAGAATATGCAAATATGTGTTTAAATTAGTCTAGATTCTCCAGAAAAAAGTGTAATAAACAGGAAATGGAGAAATAAATCTGTTGCAACCTGTCTGTCTATCTATCTATAGACTACATCTACCTATCATCTATCTGTGATGGCTTGGTTTGAATTGTCAATTTGTTACAATCTCAAATCATCTGGGAAGGGAGGCTCAATGAGGGAGTGTATAGAAGTGGCCGTCCTGTGGGTGACTGTCTTGATTAGTGGAAAGACCCATCCTCTGTGGGCGGCACCATTCCCTGGGCAGGGGACCCTGGTTACATCCGAGTGGGGAGAGTGAGCCGAGCACTACCCTGTATCACTTCGCTGCTGTCTGCTTTTGACCGTAGATGTGATAAGACTAGCTACTTCTCGCCGCTTTGATTTACCCACAATGATGGGCTGTAACCTGGACCTGAGAGCTAAGTTAAATTTTTATTCTGTCTTCCTTAAGTTGCTTCTGTCACAGTATTTAGTGACGGCAACAGGAAAGAAAATGGCGAGTTTCTATCATTTATTTCCTATCATCTGTATCTATTATCTGCCATCTATCTATCATCTATCTATCTATCTATCTATCTATCTATCTATCTATCTATCTATCTATCTATCTATCATCTATCTGTCTGTCTATCTATCTATCTATCTATCATCTATCTATCTATCTATCTATCTATCTATCTATCTATCTATCTATCTATCTGTCTGTCTATCTATCTACCCACCCATTTATTATGTACCAGTCACCTACATACCTGGATTTATTAGGGTGACTGGTTTATGCAGTCTTGGAGGCCAAGAAAACTCAGTGGTATAACAAACTGAGTACTGGGTTGATGATGGTGAGGTTCAATTTTAAGACCTGGAAACCTGAAAATACGAATTTTAGCTCTTGTTTGAAGGCTGCTGTCCCTTCCTTTGGCTAGATAAAGCATTCTGATGGGGAGGGACACCTACTTCACTGGGTCTATGATTCCAATTCTGATGTCTAGAAGAACCCTCATAGGTATTCCCAATGGCATTTGGATAAATGTCTCAGCACCCTAAAGTCCAGCTGACATGGATTTAACTGTCATGTGAACGTGTGCATGTTCCTGTGTGCACACACAGTCCATGGCTACATTCTTGAGAGGTGCTGGGTCTCAAGGCAGAGGTTGATTATGACCTGGCATCTCCAGTGTCTCTGTACTTACTAGTAAATCTCACAGCAGTGATGCTGAGGTCCTTGTTACTGCTTGATCTCCTGTTGTTTCTTTAAAGTCAGCTAAGTCTCATGTATCCCTTGTTCCACTCATGGAGATCTGGTCTCTGTCACGAGGGAACCTTGAGCAGATAGGGGGTGAGTTTCCTCTCTCTACAAGGGAGCAGACATCTTTAACTGCCCAAAATGCAAGGGATCTTGCTGGTCTGTGTCCTGTGATTGCACTGGCATGGGAACATGGCCTCGATGTTGAGAGGAGCCTTTCTGTTGAGGGTTGGAATCAGGATGACAGAGAGCAAAGGGATTGGCCATGGCCGCACCCGCAGGTTCCCCTTCCCCTGGCTTCCTGGACCTTTGGGGAATACTGAAGTATTTAGATATTTCCTTGGGGGTATTTTTATATTTTAGTTTCTTTTAGATTTTAAATTCTGATTAGAAAGAAAATTGTATTTATTGTTGAAAACTCATAAACTACAGTGTAGCAAGCTTTCTTGTTGGACTATCTTTGGATAGCCAGCTTGCAAATAATGACATGGAGAATTATTATTAATTATGAAAGTTTGGCCTTAGCTTAAGCTTTTCCCCAACTAGCTCTTATAACTTAAATTAGCCCATTTATATTAAGCTATGTTCTGCCACATGGTGCTTCCTTTCCTATTTGTTGGCAGAATTTTTTCTTATGTGTTTTTGTTTTGTTTTTTACTATACTATGCTTCCTAAATCAATATCCCTCACTAATACAATACATTAAACATTTCCCTGCTGTGCTCAGGATGCAAGAAACCAAATGCAATGATATGCATTTGCAACCACTTATCTGTCTGCCCGTTGCATTGAAAACAGCCATTTGTATTCTTGTAACACATTGCTATGTTACTTCATGAGACATGTTTTGTGAACATCTGTGGAGGTGCCTTTCAGCTTACCTCCTTTTATATTAGCACATATAGGTTATATATACCAGGGTTTTCACTATTAGCACGTACAGGTTATATACACCACGGTTTTCACTGTTAGCACATATAGGCTATGTACACTAAGGTTTCCACTATTAGCACGTATAGGATATATATATATATATCTCCCAAGGTTTTCACTGTGGCGTCTCCATACACATGTAATGCATTTTGGTCATGTTCACCTTCCCTTTCATCTTCCCACTCCTGCTCATCATCTTCCTCTTTCCAGCTAGTCCATCTTCCACTTTCTTGCCTTCGTTTTGCTGTTGAGCCAGTGAGTTTCATTAGGGTTACTAACATGAGCTTAGTGTCTGGAGGGGTTTGTTTACAGGGCATGGGCAACTTACCTTTAGCTACACCACTGGAGAAAATGCCCATCTCTCCTAGCAACCATTAACTATCAGATAGCTCCTCAGGGAAGGGTGGGCGGGGTCTCAGGGAAGGATGGGCGGGGTCTCAGGGAAGGGTGGGCGGGGTCTCAGGGAAGGGTGGGCGGGGTCACCTGCAGGGGATGACTGCTGCATTGTGTTAATGAGTACAATGCTCCTGAGGATGAATTCTTAGAAGCAGAATCCTGGGTCAGGAGGACTGAAGGTTGGAAGCAGGTTGCCCTGCTGACACTGGGGCTTTGCATAGAAAAAGAACTCTGTGTTCAATCAAATAGCCTTAAAGAATTTATTTCTTCTCTAGAGAGTTAGAGATGAGGGTCTGGTGAGAAAGTGTGTCACACAGCAGTGAAGAGAGCATCCTCTGGGTATGGGAATGGGGTAAGTGTTAGTTTCTGTCCTCATTTGTGGCGTCTCTCCTTTCTGTAGGAACCACGTTTGCTTATTTCCTCTCTGTTTTAAAATCCCTGACTGTGCAGTATCAAAGGGGAACTGGGAACCCCATTTTTATTACATTTTGACATCGTAGTTTGAGATGATAATGCTCATTTTGTCTGTCTCCGGGCCGTGCCTGTTTGGGGGTAATTCTGTACAGAATCATGCCCTTGCTGTAAGAGGACAGCATTTTACTTCATCTTCACAGGGTGATTAGCTCTAAAATTGGAAAGCAAGCATTGTGTGTTAAAATGCATCTAAATAAAATCCCAGCGGGAGAATTCGCTTCTCCTGGCAGTGCTGGAGAACTTTGATGCGTGTCTGACGGGGCAGGGGAGAGGGAGGGCGCTCAACGTGGAGTGCCCAGGGAAAGCACACAGAAGCACTGAACACAATTCCCTGACTTTGTCTAAAAATATTTGACACCAGCTTTCAGGCTGGGCACTGAAAGCCGCCTTCCTCAATCCTCCGTGGTCACAGCTGCATAATCTGTGGCACTCAGCAGGGATCCAGCCCAACTGGGTTTTGTTTTGTGAGCCCTCACACACATTTTCTGGCTGTGGTCTAGGACTGAGGTGGGTCAAAGGGCTTGGGGCTCCTTCTCCAGCACCAGCAGTCCAGAAAATTTGTATAGAAGTTCCTCCACCCGCTGTCCATTTTTTTTTGGCGGGGGGGGGGGGGGGGGGGGGGGGGGGGGGAGTCGGTCACACAAGTGAGTGAGTGTGTGTATGTGCAGGTACATGTGTGTGTGCTTGCACTTACCTGTGTGTATGCATGCGAGTGTGTGTGTGTGGGGGGGGGAGCTGGAAGTCAGCATCAGGTCTCTTGCTGAACCATGGATCACTGGCCAGCAGGCTTCAGGGATCCTCCTGTCTCCAGGTCCCCTGTGCTGGGACTGTAACCACTTGATGTCACATGGGGCTTTTGTGTGGTTTCTGGAAATCTTGGGTCCTCACACTTGCATGCCAAGAACATTACTGACTGAGCCATCTCCTTAGCCCCTAGGATTATTATTATTATTATTATTATTATTATTATTATTATTATCATTATTTTGCATGGCTGGGAATCAAACTCAGGGCGTTGTGCACACTGAGCAAAGTGGCTTTGGGCTCTCCTCCCAAACCCCACTTCCAGTCTGCAAATATATAGAGAACAAATGTTAAAAGTTATGAAGCAACAGGGAGCTTCTAGGGGGTGCAGAAGGCTCCTCCCTGAAGTCAGAAATCCCAGCAGAGTCTCACTGTGCATGGCAGAGCCAGGGGCATGGGACCCTAATGAGCACAGGGCATACAGCTCCTAAGTGACAACAGGTCCCATAGACTCAGCACCAGCGAGAGAGCAGGAGACAGGAGTGAAGTCTCTGAGTATCCAGAGAAATCGCTGTCCTGGCTAGTCTCATGTCAACGTGACATAAGCTAGAGTCATCAGGGAGGAGGGGGCCCTAGGTGAGGCAAGAAGATCAGGCTGCAGGCAAGCCTGTAGTACATTTTCTTAATTAGCGATTGGTGTGGGGCCCAGCCCATGGTGGGTGGTGCCATCCCTGGGCTGGTGGTCCTGGGTTCTATAAGAAAGCAGACTCAGCAAGTCGTGGGGAGCAAGCCAGTAGGCAGCACCCCTCCATGACATCGGCATCAGCTTCTTCCTCCATGTCCCTGCCCTGCTTGAGTTCCTGACTTCCTTTGGTGATGAGCTGTGACATGGAAGCATAAGCCCAGTAAACACTTTCCTCTCTGACTTGCTTTTTGGCCATGGTGTTTCATGGCAGCAATAGAAACCCTAAGACATATGTATTGCATGTTGAAGTGAAAGGAGTCTTGACTTGGCTCTGTCCCTTGTGACATGGAGGAAATGAATGGTGTTATCAGCACAATTTTAACCCTTTCCTGCCCCCTGTCCCCTCCAACCCTTACAGGGAATTCTAAGCTTTAAATGGGTGGGGTCTTTGATTCTCAGTGGGGACTTCAGGGTCTGGCACTCAGCATAGGAGGTAAATCTGCATAGACAGGATCTGTGCACACATGAGGGTCACCAAGATGGGCTGGCTGTCTTTTGTAGAGTGGGCTGAATGTCCATTGCCCTGGCATTCCCATACTACATTCATAGGGGGCTGCCACCAGCTCCCTGCACATTGCAGACAGTGGCTAGAGAAGGACCATACTTCACTATGGGGGGCTGTGGAAGAACAGATGGACTTGGGACAGAGGTGAGAGGGAGCCCTCCATGCAATGATGGATGTCCCTACAGAGGAGGTGAAAGACATGTTGTCTTTCTTTCCTCTCCTGCCTCTTCTGCAGAGTCATGAAGAATTCTGATTATTCTTGACTGTGTTACACACTTCCTCAGGTCACACCTGTGTGTGTGCGTGCACACAAGAGGCAGCATGTGGAGGTCATGTGGACCGTCCTCCTGAGTCAATTATCTCCCTCTGTTGTGGGATCAGGGATTGACTCAGGTCTCCAGGTTTGTACAGTAAGTGCCTCTATGGACTGAGCCATCTTGCTGGCATGGATGCATGTTTCAAGTAGTTGTGTGGTGCTGCTCCCCCTCAGTCATGTCCCAACCCAGCTGGCCTCCACAGACACCAGAGCTCAGTGCGATCCCTCCCGGCCACTGTCTGTCCTCTCTCCTCACGTCTTTCTTCTTCTTAGCACTTTCATCACTGTGTAGATGTGATACTGTGCACAGTCAAATGTTGTTTATGTTATAAATAAATACAATAGTACATCTATTTACATAGGTATGTGCAAGCCTATGTACATATATGTATCTGTCTCCATAATCAGAATATGCTGCAGAGGAGTAGTGAAGAGATTTCTAATAAGTTTTTTATATTTGATTATGTGTGTAATTATGTGGATGTGTGCATGCCATGGTACACATGTCCAGACTGGTCAGAGGACAGCTTGCAGAATCAATTGTCTCCACCAAAGTGGGTTCTGGGGATTGAATCTGCATCATCAGGCTTAGTGGCAAGCACCATTACCCACTGAGACGTCTTGCCAGCCCAGTAGCTATGTGTAATGGGAACAGGAACCATTGAGTTTTACATCATTGCATTTTGATAGAAACAGCCCTTCTCAGAAACTAGCATAATGGCAGCAATAGAAACCCTAAGACATATATATTGCATGTTGAAGTGAAAGGAGTCTTGATTTGGCTCTGTCCCTTATTACATATTAATGTGCATTTAATATATACATACAATACACATATGCATATACATCTATCTCTCTCTATATATTCATTCACAAACACACATGTGCACGCGCGCGCACGCGCACACACACACACACACACACACACACACGCACACACACACACACACACACACACGGTTGAACCTATATCCCCTCTGACTGTAGCCTCAGTCTGCCTTCTTTGTATTTCAGGTTCAGAGTATAGATGTTGAATAGGAGATTTTTCAAAAATTAGGTTGGTCCTAGGTATTACAGTGCATTACAAAAATAACATGAAGAAAATTGCATTTTCTTTTTTCTTTTTATTTGTTTAATGTGTGTGAGTGTTTATGTGTGTGTGTGTCTTTGTACCACATGCATGCAGTGTTCATAGAAACCAAAAGAGAGCATCGAATCTCCTGGAAGTGTAGTTAGTGAGTTAGATAGTTGTGAGCCACTATGTGGGTGGTAGGAACTAACCCCGGGTCCTCTCTTTAAGTACAACAAGTGCTCTTAACCACTGAATCATCTCTCCAGCCCCTAAAACAGTATTTTTTAATAGCCCATGGTGGCTTTTAAAGCAGCGATAGGTTGGTTGATTTGCCAGTGAATGGTAGCTCTGCCAATCTTTAAATTCGCTCCTTTCCCCATCCAAAGTTCCTCACCATGAGATTTACTGAGGCTCATCAATTTTCTCAGACATCAGCAAGTGAGCTGGTCCTTCTTGTCACCTTGTGAGTCAGGCTAATGGGACACTATGCTTCATTTGAGTGACCAGCAGCAATTTAACCTCCCTGGTCTAGGCTGGAGCTGAGTAAGAGTCTCCCAGAATGGGTCTCCTGCCAGATTCTGATGGCTGAACAGGCACCAGTTGGTTCTGAGTGGAGGGCGGTTCTGGGAGGAACATTCTAGAACACACGGGTTCTGCCGCTGAAGAACATATAACTTCAGTGAAGTGATGTCCAGGGGAAGTGTCTTTACTCTTTCACCTCTTTCCTTCCTATCTCTTTTATTTTGTTCCCCTCTGCATTGCCCTTCAAAGGCTTTGGCTGGGGTCCGTATTTCCTGGAAGAAAGATATAGTGCTAAGATTATAGTCCTGCTCCCACAGGCCCAACTCCATATTCTGGTTTCTGGAGAAAAGTCAGGTCTCAGATCCAGGTCCCAGTGACATCATTGATCCCCTAATGACCCTTGAGGAACACTTGCTTGCTCCTGGCTCAGGACTCTCAACTCGAATCAAAGAACTTTTCTTTCTTTGCTCAGTGTTGAAGAATTGTGTGATTCTGCTTTGTGTTGATGGTTGATGTTGGAACATTGTGTGTAATTCTGCTTTGTGTAGATGGTTGATGTTGGAGCACTGTGTGATTCTGCTTTGTGTAGATGGTTGATGTTGGACCATTGTGTGTGATTCTGCTTTGTGTAGATGGTTGATGTTGGAGCACTGTGTGATTCTGCTTTGTGTAGATGGTTGATGTTGGAGCATTGTGTGTGATTCCGCTTTGTGTAGATGGCTGATGTTGGAGCATTGTGTGTAATTCTGCTTTGTGTATATGGCTAATGCTGGAGCATGCCAAGGGTTAATTGTGGAAGAGGGAGGCTGGCTGCCTTCCCTAAAGAAAGGTCTCATCTCCTAGCCAAGATCCCTTCAGCTGCACATAGCTTTAGTTGTCATCAAGAAACCTGTTCCCATCAAAGGCTCAGACTCCTGGACAGGAGGGTCTAATTCATCTTGGCCTTGTCTCCCTCTCTATCCCATAGCCTGGATCTCTGTGTCACCTTGCTTATAGGCCACCCCCTCCTCATTAGCACCAGACTCCAGCCAGTCAACTCTGGGAAAGAGAAGAATTCTTTCCTACTAGTTAAGAAAAATGTCAAGCCGGGCGGTGGTGGCGCACGCCACCCAGCACTCGGGAGGCAGAGCCAGGCGGATCTCTGTGAGTTCGAGGCCAGCCTGGGCTACCAAATGAGTTCCAGGAAAGGCGCAAAGCTACACAGAGAAACCCTGTCTCGAAAAACCAAAAAAAAAAAGAAAAAAAAAAAAGAAAAAAGAAAAAAGAAAAAAGAAAGAAAGAAAGAAAGAAAGAAAGAAAGAAAGAAAGAAAGAAAGAAAGAAAGAAAGAAAGAAAGAAAGAAAGAAAGAAAAATGTCGAACCCAAGAAGAAATATCTTGCTGGCCTGAAGCTTGTCACCCACCTCAATTGCCTCATTGCCTGAGGGAAGCGTAGGAAATTGGTGCTATGACCTTAGAAGGGCATGGCAGTTGTGGGACAAGAAGACAAAGTCCATTTTAGAAATCTTAGGCTGGTCCTTTAGGATCTCTGGCAGTTTAGGATCCCAGCCAGCAAGAGGGTGGCTTAGTCTGGTTATTCAAAGACCATGGGAGGCTAGGAGAAGGGACTCCAAAGACCTTTTGGGACCAACTTGTGGGACTTTACTTCCTAGGAACAGGCTTGTAACATACATGGCCCCACACGGGCGTGTTTGTCCTTCCTCAGATTGTGGACACCCATCACTGTCCCTTCCTTTTGGGACTAACCAGAGAGGTCATGTTTGGATTAGTGAAGTAAATGATGGAACTGGGTGGATGTCATTGAATACAGGGGAGATTGAGGGAGAGGCAAGCTTGCCCTTAGAGACACTACCTCAGTGTTGTGGCTGACACCAGTCTCACTCATGGGAGGGGCTTGTGCCTTGGCAACTATCCCCACCCAAAACACATGTCAGGGCTTTGTGTTTCCATAAGGGAAGCACGTGCTTCAGCAATGGAGCTGGCTGGCAGCGTGGACAACGAAACTGCAAATTCCTCTGCTCCCAGCTCAGCCATGTTGACTGATGGGTTTAGGGAGAGATGATGCCCCTAAGGTTTATGTGCTGTGTAATTGCTCATTTGAGTTAACTCCTGGATTCTCCCATATATATATATATATATATGGCTAATGAGAGTGAGATGTTTATAGGAAGCATATTGAAAAAGCAAACAGCAAAACGACCGTCTATGAAGTTGCTCTAAGCGAGGTGCTAAGGTGGCGAGTAGACAGAACAACTCTGTTGATATGTGATGCTCTGGGAGCCCAGCTGAAGATACAGAGGTGCTGCCTCCTGCTCTCTGTGTCTTTTGTCGTACTGGGGGTTGAAATTGTGCATACTGGGAGGATGGGCTACCACTGGGTTCTATCCCCAGAAGAAATGTGGCTTTTTTTAAAAAGGAATTTTGAAGCATACATTTGAAGAGTCTTGTTGTTTCCTAGTGAAGCATACTTAATAAGTCTCTCACTGGTCACCAGAGTGGGATGGCTGGACATGGGTTACAAGTGGGGCCCCCTGCTTTTCCCTTAATATCAATTGTACCTCATGTTGTCCTTTGGAGCTGTACCACAACTAGGGGGTGTGGTTCTGATTAGGTATTTGGAGTGCTACTAACCTCTGTTTGTTCTGCTTGTCCCTGAGTCTGAAGCATCTCCCATCAGAGTTACAGTTAGTTAGAAATGCTGACTCCAGCTCAGCATGGGACAAATGGGTTAGGGTTTTTTTCCCCCAGTTTTTGACTCAGTGTTATTTGGCAGTGTTTTCCATTAGCTATAGATGTTAACTGCTGACCCTGGAGTGTGGCTCCCGTCACAGTTATAGGTGACCCTGGAGTGTGGCTCCCGTCACAGTTATAGGTGACCCTGGAGTGTGGCTCCCATCATAGTCACTGCTGACTCTGGAATGTGGCTCCCGTCACAGTTACAGGTGACTCTGGAGTGTGGCTCCCGTCACAGTTACAGGTGACCCTGGAGTGTGGCTCCTGTGACAGTCACTGCTGACACTGGAGTGTGGCTCCTGTCACAGTTACAGGTGACCCTGGAGTGTGGCTCCCGTCACAGTCACTGCTGACTCTGGAGTGTGGCTCCCGTCACAGTTACAGGTGCCCAGAGCACAGTTCATGTAGATCTGTGTCTGTCCACATAAGAAGCCAAGCCCTGGGACTGGAAATAAGGCTCAGTTGGTTAAGAATGCTTGTTCTAAGCCGGGCGGTGGTGGCACACACCTTTAATCCCAGCACTCGGGAGGCAGAGGCAGGCGGATCTCTGTGAGTTCGAGGCCAGCCTGGACTACCAAGTGAGTCCCAGGAAAGGCGCAAAGCTACACAGAGAAACCCTATCTTGAAAAACCAAAAAAAAAAAAAAAGAATGCTTGTTCTTGCAGAGGACCTGAGCTTGGTTCCCAACACTCATGTTGGGCTGCTCACAGCTGCCGGTAACTCTATGTTCAGAGTATCAGTCACCCTCTTATGGCCCCTATAGGCACTTACACTTGGCATGTGCACATTCTCTTCCCCCATATATATAATTTAAAAAAGAATATTGAAAAAAAGAAACCAAACCCTGGGCCTGGAGAGGTGGCTCAGTGGCTCAAGTGTTAGCCCCTATGAGGACCTGAGTTTGATCCCTGTTACCTATGCTAAAGCCAGGCCTGCTGGTTTGTGTATGTATTGTGGAGTTGGTCTAGAGGCAGACAGGTAGATGCCTGAGGCTCGGTGGTCAGCCAGCCTATGACCAGTGAGAGACTCTGTCTCAAAAGAAAAATGTGGGGCTTCCCTGAGGAATGACAGTACAGGTTGTCTCTCACCTGAACACACACACACACACACACACACACACACACACACACACACACACACACACACACACACACAAATACATATAAAAAAAATAAAACCAATACCAACCCTCACAATGTTATTTCCTCTCTTCTTTCCTATTTTTCTCCTCTGAAGGTCAAAAGGTAAAATTGGCAAAGTTGTCTGTCAGAAGGTGATGAATAATTTATAGGTGTGTGCGTATTTTCTTCTTACAGGTATAGAAATAGATGTAACAGGATCTGGAAGGATTTCCCTTTGGCAAAGGAGCAAACACATCAAACCATAAACCATGAAACACGAGGGTTTGCATTGAATACTATTCCCAAGCCCACAGGAATCCAGCAGAGTTTCCAGTCAGTTTTCTCTATGATGAGGTTCTTAGAAATCTCCACTTTCACTGCAATACACAGGGAAAAGAGGAAAAAGAAAAAAGGAGACTCTCTGCACTGGCGGAGCCACCAATTAAAAAATCAGAGGGAATTCCAAAGGAAGTTCTGTGTGATTTTGCCTGTGTTTTCCTCTAAAATCAGGGCAGTCCATGCTGCATGAGTTGTGCCAAGGTTCACACAAAGGCCTGCAGGTTCAAATGGCCCAGGCTCTCAGAGGAGAAGTATGAAAAGCCAGCCCCTGTCTTTTGTGGAGTGTGCTGTGCTGATCATTCCTGTGGGAGTAGGGATTGAGTTTTAAAAAGCCAAGCAAATATAGATTTTTCTCTTCAGAGTCAGAAGCCATGCTTTAAAACAGTACCGCACTCAATGCAAACAAACCAACCAGATGCTAAGTCTGTATGTCAGAAGAGCCGAATTAAACCACGGCAGCAGTGAGCACACTGTGGGCTGAGTGGGCCCAGACTCTGTGATGGGAAGGGGGACACATCTCCTTGAGCTGGGGATGCTCTGGCCTCAGAATGCCCCTTGGGCCTTTGCCCTGGAGAAAATCATATCCGAGAGCAGCAGGAGGCATCCAGGATACTCACTGCAGATTTGTCTGAATAGCAAAGTATAAAATAACAAGTGACGCCCTGTCCATGCTGGAGAGCTGGCAAATGGTGGAGGGGCCACACCTGAGCCACAGGGTCTTGCTCATGCAGTGGTGGCAGGGTAGGGGGTGAGTGTGGGTGTGGGGTGGGAGTGTGGGGGTTGGGTGTAGGTTGGGGTTGTGGGTGTGGGTTGGGATGTGGGTTAGGTGCGGGTGCAGTGTAGGTGGGGTAGGGGTTGGGGTATAGGTGTGGGGTAGAGGTTGGGAGTGTGGGTGGGGTAGGGGTGGGGATTGGTCTGTGTGTGTGGGTTAGGTGTAGGTTGGGGTGTGGGTGTGAGTAAGGTGTGGGCTGGGGTGTGGGTGTGGGTTAGGTGTAGGTTGGGGTGTGGGTGTGGGTAAGGTGTGGGCTGGGGTGTGGGTGTGGGTTAGGTGTAGGTTGGGGTGTGGGTGTGGGTAAGGTGTGGGCTGGGGGTATGGATGGGGTGGGGTTGGGATGGGGGCAGGTGGGAGTTGAGGAGACTGAGGCTCGCTCCTGGGACATAAACTCCAGTTCTAATGTACTCTTGCCCCCCTTCCTCCCTCCATCTCTTCCTTCTCCCCATCTTCTCTTTCTTTCCGAATGGGCACTTGTTCATTTTATCATTTTGTTTCTTTGACTGCAAAGAGAACTCATCATAAACACCAATGACACAGTGTCTCTCTTTGATAATTCTGTAGAACTATGCACGTTCATTTTCTGTGTATGTGTACAGAAACTGTTGCAAAGAAATGAGCCCAGTTAGACTGCATTCCATAGCATGATGGCGATTGTCATATCAGGACCCAGAGGACACCACACTGTGATGCTCGTACTCACTTTTGAGCCATCTCCTGCGTTATTGGCTGCTGGTCTATCCTCCCAGAGCCTATTAGTTAATATGAAATATAAAATGGGAATATTTAAAGTTAAAAGACTATATCATTTTGTCATTATAAACTGACCAGAAAAACCTTATGGAAGGAGGTTTGACTGTCTTTAGGAAAGTCGCATCTTCGGGTCACCTTTGAACTACTAATGCGGCTTTATTTGAGGACTCTGTGTCAGAGTATCTTGGCAAACCATAAAACAGTACATATGTCAGGCTGTTCATGTTGTCATTCTCCATTATTACAGGAGGTTAGAAATGGCCTGCACATGCATAAATAGTGGACGCTTGGTTAAACAGAGGCTGAGTGTTTCGTGTCAGTCGAGAGAATGAGGGTGTTATGGGTCAGAATGGAATACCACTGCCTTGGCAAGCATTTCCAGTTTATATTAGCTTCTTGTCAGTCTGTCTGCCATCTTGTTTGTCTGTCTACTGATTTACTATATATCTATCATGCATCCATAATCTATTCTTATCTATTAGTCTATAAATCTATCCATTCATTTAATTGATCATCTAGCTACCTACCTACCTACTATCTATTCATCCAGCCATCTATATAAATAGAAATCTATGGTTTCCTCTGTTTTTTATATGAAGACCACCACCATTTTAGGGAACGCATTCTAAATGGACAAATTTCTTTTGAAAAATGTCAACACACACACCACAGAGAAAACAATGTATTGTCACTACAATGTACTCATCCACACACTATCTATAATATCTGTATCATATAAATTCACATGTAGTTGATTACTAACAGCCTTCTTTATAGACACTTTTAGGTTAATATATGCAGAAATATATAAGTAGGACAACTTTCTCTGACCCTGAAGAAATCTCAGATCCAGGGAATCATGATCAACGAATGTTGATGTCACTCTGTGAGATGACAGGACTTTACAATGGGTGGGTCAGACAGGTATAACCACCTATACCTGGTCCCGATTTTCACCCTCCAAATGTAGATCAGCCTGTTGCTAACTCCTAAAAGGCAACTGGAAACACACATCACTCCACAGAGATCCTTGCCTGAAAACTCGAATGTGAACTTGATACGTCACCTTCCACCACTGCCTTTTGGGAGACAAGGCAAGAAGAAGGTGTTAGCAAGATGAACACCTCCCAGATGACATCCAAAAGTCCCAGGACACCTAGAAGTTTCCAGAGGCTCGAAGTCAATCTACCTCAACTCAGACAATTACCTTACAAAGGTCTAACACCATAGATTACTCACTATAGAGCCATGCAGCATAGGTGTGTGTGTGTGTGTGTGTGTATGTGTGTGTCTGTGTGTGTACATATGTATGTGTGAGTGTGTGTGTGTACACATGTGTGTGAGTGTGTGTGTATGTGTGTGTGTATGTGTGTGTGTGTATGTGTGTGTACATATGTATGTGTGAGTGTGTGTGTGTACACATGTGTGTGAGTGTGTGTGTATGTGTGTGTGTATGTGTGTGTGTATGTGTGTGTGTGTGAGTGTGTGTACATATGTGTGTGTGTACACATGTGTGTGAGTGTGTGTGTGTATGTGTGTGGGTGGTGTGTGTGTATGTGTGTGTGTGAGTGTGTGTGCGTGCGTGTGTGTGTGTGTGTGTGTGTGTGAGTGTGTGTGCGAGTGTGTGTGGGAGTGTGTGTGTGAGTGTGTGTATGTGTGTATGCATGTGTGTGTATGCATGTGTGTGTGTATGCATGTGTGTGTATGCATGTGTGTGTGTATCTGTGTGTATGTGTGTGTGTATGTGAGTGTGTGTGGGAGTGTGTGTGCGAGTGTGTGTGTGAGTATGTGTGTGTGTGTGAGTGTGTGTGCGTGCGTGCGTGCGTGCATGTGTGTGTGTGTGTGTGTGTGTTCTTTCACCAAACACCATGGTTGAGAAACCATCCGTATTTGAGTGTGTGTTCTTTATTCCTGTTGGGTAGAATGCTACTGTCAGACTATTTTGTCTGTTCTCTTGTTGGGAGACATTTGTTTCCAGTTTGTAGTCAATGTAAAAAAGTTTGGATTATGAGAATTCTTATGTATGTCTTTTTGTAGATGGATGATTTTATTTTTTGGGTAAACTGCGAAAGTGAACTTGTCAGAATTAGCATCCTAGAGAACTTGCAGTTCTTTACAGCCTGAGTTCCCTCTGCTCCTTGTCCTTTCTAGAAGTGGCTGCTGAAGGCTGTTTTCATTTTGCCATCCAGATGTGTGTGGAAATGACACCTCCCTTCAACTTTCTAAAAATTATTTTCATATTTAGGTTTATAGGAATGTACTCATGTACCATAAAATTGTTGATTTGAAGTATGCATTTTAATGGTTTTTAATGTCTTCGAGGAAGTGTGGAGCTGTTACCCTAATCCATAGTTCTCCAGAAATTTATCAAGTCGCCGATGTCTGCCCTGCACTTCCCAGCGTTCTCAGTTCCTGCTGCTTCTGTAATTTGGTGGTTTCAGCCCCTTGTGCACTCTTGATTGGAGTTCTTTGAGTCCCCCACCTCGGTGAGTTAAATAGCCTCAAAGTTCAGAGAATAAAGAGCGATAGAGATGTGATGCCATATCTGTTACTCTCTGGAACTCACAGCAGCTGTGATCTTATACAAGACTGGACCCTCCAACATTCCATCATAGTGTAGGGAGAAGCCCCTCCCCCCAAGAATTTAGATACTGAATTTTGCAAATTTTATTGTTATTATTATTAATAGTAATAATAATTTCCTCTTCCTCCTCCTTCTGAGACAGGGTCAGGTTTCTCTGTGTAGCCCTAGCTGTCCTGGAACTTGCTATGTAGACCAGGCTGGCCTCACACTCACAGTGATCCTCCTGCCTCTGCTTCCTGAGTGCTGGGAATAAAAGCATGCTCCACAGCCGGGTGGTGGTGGCGCACACCTTTAATCCCAGCACTCAGGAGGCAGAGGCAGGTGGATCTTTGTGAGTTCGAGGCCAGCCTGGTCTACGGAGCGAAATCCAAATCCAGGAAAGGCGCAAAGCTACACAAAGAAACCCTGTCTCAAAAAAACCAAAAAAGAAAAAAAAAAAGCATGTGCCACAACGCCAGCTCTGTCATGGATTTCTTGTTTCATTCCTTTTTGGCCCGAAGCCAGAGTTTAAATATGATTTTAATTTTTTTAAGTATGTGGTCTTTTATTCTTAAAAAAATTAAAATATAACTATATCATTTTCTCCTTCCTGCCACCCTTTCCACTCTTTCCTCCCACTGCTCCCCAAATACGCGACCCTTTTTCCTTTAATTGTTACTGTTACATATATATGGTTTCAGTTTCTCTCAGTTTCTTGAGTGTAGGTCTACACATCTTAGCTTATATGGTGTCCTGACTGCGTTCCGTGGTCCATGTGCATTTGGAAAGAACGTGTTGTCTGCTGTTGCTGGGGAAGTGCCCCATGGTGTCCATCCTCTGGGGTGATAATCTGTTGTTCAGTCAGTTCCTTCTGTTTTCTTTGTGAGCTTCTGCCCACTTTTCTATTCGTAACCAGAAGTGGGCTGCTGACGTCTCCTGCTCCTATTTTTGAGCTGTTCACTTTTTTTACTTCTATCAATTTGGCGAATTTTTTTAGCTTTAGCATTTTTTATTTACTTATTTTACTGTATGTTGGGGGTGAGGGTGATGTACCACAACACACATGTGGCGGTAAGAGCACAGCTTGTGAGTCACTTCTGACTTTCTATGACGTGGCTTTCAGAAATCGGACTCAAGTCCTCAGGCTTGGAGGCAAGTGTCTGCACACTGACCATTTAGTCCCCGGCCTTTGCTTTCTTTACTTAGGGGCTCTAATTTTTTTTCTTAATTTGTCAGATTTATTTTCATCTTATGTGTATGAATATTTCTGCCCACATGTATGCTGTGTAGTGCGTGCATTCTGATACATACAGTAGTCAGAAGGTGTCGGATCCGCTGTGACTGGAGTTACAGAGGGTTCTGAGCTCCCATGTAGGTGCTGGGAATCAAACCTGGGTCCTGTGCAAGAGCAACAAATGCCCTTAATGGCTGAACAATTTCTCCAGCCCTGAAGCTGATGTTTGATGTGTGTGTGTGTGTGTGTGTGTGCGCGCGCGCGCGCGCGCGCGCGCGCGCACATGTGCTTTTGCTATTCCCTGTTGATGTAGCAAACCCTCATCATCATAAAAACCCTTCTTGTTCCTCTCATAACTTGTTGTAAATTGCCTGTTATTTCCACTCTAGCTTTTGAATGGTTTGTTTGCCTAATGTGTCTTTAACCATGCGTTACTTTCCTCCTGTGACGCCCTCTAACCTGTGCCTTGTAGACAGCATGTAGCTGGAGCTGATCCTTCAGGGGTCTCCTGTTTCTCCTGGACTGTCTAACCCACTGACATTTGGTGTCATTATGCTTGTGAGTAGACTGCTGTGCCATTGTCCTTTTGCTTCTACAGCCCCTGTTTCCTTGTTTTCTATCTTTCCTTGGCTGTCTTTGCATTGGATTGTTTGTTTGTCTTGTTTTGAGACAGGGTCTCACTATGTAGCCCTGGCTGGCCTGGAACCCACTGTGTAGACCAGGCTGGTCTCATGTTCATAGAGATCTGCTTGCCTCTGCTTCCCAAGTGCCCGACACATTGAATACCTTTTAATGTGACATTTTATGTTCTTAATGACTGTTAGTTATTTTCTTAGTGTTTGTTCTGGGAATAACCATATATTCCCAAGTTGTCAGAATAATGTGCAGAAGCCATGCTGACTTGAATCTAAGTGGGTATGGACACCTCTTCCATAAAGAATTGTTCCTTTTCCCCTCCATGCGGTTAGAGGGGCCATGCCTGAGATGCCGTAAGTGTTACAGTACATCACCACACTCACTGATTGACACGAATCCATCTCAGGAAGCCGAGAGAATGAGGGAGAGAAAGCATGTCTTAGGAGGTTTTTGCTTGTTTGTTTGTTTGCATCTGCCTTCTTATCTCCTGTTTCCGGTTCTCTTCCTTTGTTCTTCTCGCTTCTTGGCACCTGACCCCACTCACGCCCTCTGTGGTGTTTTTGCTAACATTTCATAGTTCTGTAGCACAGATGCAGTAATGCGTGTGGGTGGGGCCATGCATGCTGTTGTTTGTCCAGTCAGTCGATAGATTAGGAGGAACTCTCTCTGGTGCCTTTTCCAGGTACAGAATTTCCTTGACGGAGCTCCTGGAACTTGCTTTCGGCTAAAACACGCTATCTTATCTAGGTTCCTATTACTGTGATAAAACTCTATGACCAGAAGCAGTTTGGGGAGGAAGGAGTTTGTTTCATCTTACAACTCTCAGGTCACACTCCATCCTTGAGGGAAGTCAGGGCAAGACCTCCAGGCAGAAGCAGGAGCAGTCATAGAGGAGTGTCGCTTACTGGCTTGTTTTCCATGGCTTGCTCAGCTAACTTTCTTTCTGTGTGTGTGTGTGTGTGTGTGTGTGTGTGTGTGTGTGTTGGTTTGGTTTTTGTTTTTGTTTTTTTTCAAGACAGGGTTTCTCTGTGTAGTTTTGGTGCCTGTCCTGTATCTCACTCTGTAGACCAGGCTGGCCTCGAACTCACAGAGATCCTCCTGGCTCTGCCTCCTGAGCGCTGAGATTAAAGGTGTGTACCACTGATGCCTGGCTCTGCTAACTTTCTCTCTCTCTCTCTCTTTTTTGTTTGTTTGTTTTCTGAGACAGGGTTTCTCTGTATAGCTTTGCACCTTTCCTGGAACTCGCTTTTGAGATCAGGCTGCCCTTGAACTCACAGAGATCTGCCTGCCTCTGCCTCCTGAGTGCTGGGATTAAAGGCGTGTGCCACCACCGCCCGGCTCGGTTAACTTTCTTATAGTGCCCAGGACTCCCTCCCAGGGATGCCATGGCCTATAGTGAGCTGGACTCTCCCACATTAATCATCAGTTAAATGTGCCATAGGTTTGCCCACAGGCCCATCTGCTGGGACATTTTCTCAAATGAGGTTCCCTTTTTCCAAAATGACTCTAGCTTGTGTTAGTTGACATAAAACTAGCCAGAACAAATATCCCTAGCTTTTCTTGCTAAGACAATCTTTTAAGAATATCTTATGTTGTATTTCACTGAAAATGCCTATAATTCACTTTTTAAATAATAATAATAATAAAGACTGGGTCTCATTATGTAGCTCAGCCTGGCCTAGAACTTGCTATGTAGACCAGGCTGGCCCCAAACTCACAGAGATCCACCTGCCTCTAACTCCCAAGTGCTGGGATTAAAGGTGCGCATCACCATACCGGGCTTGCAGACCTTTGGGAAGGTCTGCTAACTTTAAGGTTCACAGGAGACAGTTTCTCCCCAGTTCAGTTTTTGGAAGTGGCGTTGCACTGCCCGTGTTCTGGAAGTGGCACTGCACTGCCCGTGTTTTGGAAGAGAAGCCTCCATTTCTCGTGCTGGGCTGCCTTTCCTTTTGCTATTTTCAAGATGTCCTCCTTGTTTTGTCTGTGGCTGTTTTGATCTCAGTGATTTTGGGTGTGAGTCTCCTATCGGGGGTTTGCTCAGCTTCCTGGACATGTGGCTTAAGTTATTTAAAACACTTTTTTTTTGGAGGGAGAGATTTTCAGATATTGTTTTCTCTTTTTCTCCTCTTTTTAACTCTCGTCTTTCTGGGACTCTCGTTACACATATGTGGGTCCACTGCATGGCACACGTCTGGGCTTTTCTTCATTCCTTCCCTTTGTACATCTCTCTCTGGTCATCACAACAAAAAAATATTTCGAAACAGTGACTCTTCTGCTAGCCAGGATCTGACCAGCCTTTTTCAGTGGCGTTTTCTCTTCCATTCAGTCCCCTGAACTACGCTGCTCCACACTGGACTTTGCTCTGGATTCTTGTGGATGATCCCTGTCTTGTCAAAACTCTCTATTTGATTGGACGTAATGGCTGCTGTGAAGATTTTGCTGAGTGTGATAACTGAGTTAGCCATTTCATAGGTTTTTTTTAAGTCTTGTGTTGGTGGCACTTTCCCATCTTCTTATACATCCTGAAAACTAGACGTTTTAGATAATACATTATAGCAGCTGTGGGCACTGGTTTCTCTAGCTGAGGGCTTGCCACCACTCACTTGTTTAAGTGTTTATGACATGCCATGGCTGTTTTAGGATTCATTCCTCCTCCAAATGCACACAGTTGGAGATGCAGCCACTGCAGTGTGCATAGTCACCTGAGACAACTGTGGTTTATCCAAAGGTGGGTTATCGGTCTCTCTTGACTGCCCCATTCTGGGGGTCTCTCTTGACTGCCCCATTCTGTCTTCCCCCCTCCCCAGCCCCCGCCAACCTCTCTGGGAAGCTGTCTGTCTTCACTGACATCATACCAAGCTGCCAGCCTCCACCAACTGCCTGTTGAGTACTGTATTTTTTGACAGTGTCCAGGAGCATACAGTACTCTGTAGTGCAACCTCTGAAGTCTAAGCCCCCTCGCAGGCCGGTTTTGAGGCCAGTCCTTGAGGTTTGGCCGGGAGGGCTCTCACAGCAGCCTCTGCCTTTGATTTTCCATTAAGTCAGCTGGCCCGTCGTGGGGCTTGGTGCTGCTGTGGAGCTATTGGCATCCTACACCTGTCCCACGGCTGCTCTTTATTTTCTCTCCTCTGTCTGGTCTACCACTAAGGCAATCTTATCAGGTTTTCCTTTATGATATTGCATTTTTCATGGTACCATTTCCATTTGGGTTTTTTTGTTTTTGTTTTTTGGTTTTTTTTTTGTTTGTTTTGTTTTTTTGTTTTTCGAGACAGGGTTTCCCTGTGTAGCTTTGCGCCTTTCCTGGAACTCACTCTGTAGCCCAGGCTGGCCTCGATCTCACAGAGATCTGCCTGCCTCTGCCTCCCGAGTGCTGGGATTAAAGGCATGCGCCACCACTGCCTGGCTCATTTGGGTATTTTTTTATCCTTCTTGTATCATTTTTTTTCTAGGTTTATACATATTGTCAACCTTTCACACACCATTTTTTAAATTGTCATCACTTTAAAGTTCCTGCTTAGTTGTTTGAATAGTAAAGCAGTTGTGTGCATATGTGGTTTCTCCTTTTGACTGTAATTCAGATTGTCTTGCTTCTCCAGGAATCCTGTTCTGTCCTGGATGCCTAGCATTTTTTTTATTATCACATAACAGTGTGTATACCCTTGCTTTCCAGCCATGAGAGCTGGGCACACTGTCAACGTTGTCCAAGTGGAGCTGGGCCCGTGGTGTTTTGTAGTTCTAATTGATTCTGCTCACTGCCATTTGAAGCACCCCAGGAAAGAGTCACCACACAGGCCCTCCGAGATCACTCTGAGCCTAGTGTAAGAGCCTTCTGAACCTTGCACAGCCTGAAGCAGGTTGCATCCCAGCTAGCTGAGGTAGGGGTCCCAAGGAGACACCCTAGCTCTAGTGTTACATCAAGGGGAGTTCTTCTCTAAGCTCCCCAGGCTTTGAGGGACCACTGCTTTAGCTGCAGAAGAGAGAGTGATTCTAATAGGAGCTTTCCAAGGTCTGTTTTAAGCCCCAGACTTCAGAACCTGAGCTTGGAGTTGCCAGCATTTCTTTTAAGCTTCATCCTTGGTCCGCCTAATTTTAGAGGGCATCTGCATCCTACCTGGGGAGGCTCCCATCAAGCTCTAGGGCCTTCCTGTTTTCTTGCTTTTCTCTCTGAAGATTGGCCAGTTGGACATTGGACTGGGACTTCCCCATACTCTAATTTGTCTGTGGTGATAGTATGTTCCCCAATATATCATGCACCCTAATAAATTTATCTGGAGTCAGAGAACAGAACAGCCACTAGACAAACATAGAGGCCAGAAAATGGTGGCACTCACACCTTTAATCCTAGCTTTCCAGAGGCAGAGATCCACCTGGATCTCTGTGATTTCAAGGCCACACTGGAAGCAGCCAGGCGTGGTAACTCACGCCTTTAATCCCAGAGAGTAATGGCAGAAAGCAGAAAGGTATATAAGGTGTGAGGACCAGAAACTAGAAGCTTTTGGCCTGGTTAAGCTTTTAGGCTTTTGAGCAGCACAGTTCAGCTGAGAGCCATTCAGACGAGGACTCAGAGGCTTCCAGTCTGAGGATACAGGATCAGCTGAGGAATTGGCGAGGTGAGGAAGCTGTGGCTGGTTCTGTCTCTCTGATCATTCAGCGTTCACCCCAATACCTGGCTCCTGGTTTGTTTTTGTTAATAAGACCTTCTAAGATTTGTGCTGCATTTGTCCCCTGCCATCAGCATTTCACAAAAATGTTAGCAATCTTCTCCTTCCTCCGACCAAGCCATCGCCCTTGTCCTGAAACAGGCGGGGACAGGAACAGTCGGCTGGACAATATTCCCTGCCACTCCACGCTCCACACTGGATTCCACGGATGTCAGTCATATGTTGTGGTGGTTTGAATGAGAAATATCCCCCAGGAGCTCATGCCTTTGAACACTTGGTCCCCAGGAGGCAGTGCTGTTTGGAGAGGTTGTAGAATCTCCAGGAGCTGTGGCCTTGCTTGGAAATGTGTCACTGGAGGTGGCTTGGAGGGTTGGTGAGCTCATTTCACATCTTGTTCACTCTTTTTTGCTTCCTGTGTGTAGATGAAAATGTGACCGCCCAGCTTCCTGCTCTGGCCGCCAGCTGCCATGCCTTCCCTGACATTATAGACTCCTCCCAAAACCCTACACTCAAATAGACTTTAATCCCTAAGTTGTTTTTGCCAGGTGATTTTATCACAAAGATGCGTATGAGCCCCGAGTGTCTACAGTGAGAACAGCGTTTCTCCCAGAGAGCCCAGGTTATCAATTAAACAGTTAACACAGGGCGGCTCTACAACAGCTACTGCCTGGGCCCCCAACACACAGGAAGACATTAAATCAGGAGACCACTGGAGAAGGCTCTGCTGAACCTCATACCTGTCCTGTGCCTTCCCAGATCTGATGAGCAGGTGGAGACGGCACAGTTGCACGGTTTTGTGACAGAGTCCCTCCACACTGGGCTGTAACACCTAAGTCTTCAGACCCAGAGAGAAGGGGAAATGGCAAAGGTTATTTGGCTATATCCTCCGAGACATGTTTAAAAGTTGGCTCTCTAGGGCTTCCATGGGGCTACCTGAGAGGATGAATGTTATCTCCCACATGCCTGTGGCTTTGGCAACTCTGATGTCAGGTTGGCCATGTAGTGACAGACGTGCCTCTCAGTGGGAGGTCCAGGAAGTTGACTCAGATGGAAATTTGATCTGTACACATGAATGGCTCCAGCAGGTAGATGGAGGCTTCTCTTTGTCCTCTATGTGACAACTAGTGACTATGTAGTTTCTCCTGATTCCCATGGAAAGGACTCACAAGGGTTGCAGAGAAGACAGTGTAGAAATATCAATCTGGTGCTTAAGAGATTCTGTGTGCCCACTTTCCCTCTCTGTCCCTCCCTTCTTCTGTCCCTCCCTCCCTCCCTCCCTCCCTCCCTCCCTCCCTTCCTTTTTTCACTCATCCAATCACTTTCTCATCCCAGCATCAACTGAGTGCCAGATACCACACAGGGCAGTGGATTGTGATGGTGACTAAAATAATTCACCCCACCCTCAGGGTGCTGCAGTTGGAAGGAAGGACAACCCTTAGCCGACCACTCCATCAGACTGTAATGGAGAACAGAAAGACCGGTTCAGAGGAGGGCTCCCTAATTGTCTTCCGTGTATGTGTGAGTGGCCCTCACTCTGAGACTCCCCAGGGAACAGCTTTCTTCCGACAAGGAGGGTGAGAAAGTGGCAGGAGAGAGAGGACCTGCACACTTATCAGTGGTGTGCCTGCACACTTATCATCAGTAGTGTGCCTGCACACTTATCAGTAGTGTGCCTGCACACTTATCATCAGTAGTGTGCCTGCACACTTATCAGTAGTGTGTGCCTCCCTTGCTAAGGGATGGGTCAGGTGGGGTCGGACAGAGGGATCTGTAGCTGGAGAGACATCGGGATTCGATCCTAGCAAGGAAGGGGTCAGTGTGGTAGCAGTAGGATGGGGTCTTCATTCCCTGAGACATTCCTCTTCTGGAGAAGGGTGGGGGTCAGGGGCCTTAGAGGATAGAGGGGGATCTCTGCAGTTACCTAGGCAGGAAGAGTAGGAGAGCAGCCACGGCTGGGAATGGGAATCAGCAGAGGGAACGTAAGTAAGCCAGAGCCATACAAGAGGCCAAATTCCTGTGATTTGGCAGAGAATGCATGTGTGTATGTGTGTATATGTGTGTATGTGTATGTGTGTATGTTTGTGTATGTGTGTATGTGTATGTGTGTTTATGTGAATGTATGTGTGTGTGTGTATATGTGTATATGTGTGTATATGTATGTGTGTTTATGTGAATGTATGTGTGTGTGTGTGTATATGTGTATATGTGTGTATATGTGTGTGTATGTGTGTGCATATGTGTGTATGTGTGTGTATATGTGAATATATATGGGTATGTGTGTATATGTGTGTATATGTGTGTGTATATGTGTATGTGTGTATATGTGTGTATGTGTGTGTATGTGTGTATGTTTGTGTATATGTGTGTATGTGTGTGTGTGTGTATGTGTGTGTGTATGTGTGTGTGTGTGTAGTATATTTATATACTTCACTTTTCTGGGCATCCATGACAAATGACCTCCAACGTAACTGCTTTATGTGAGAGATGTTTGCTTTCCCACAGTTCTGGAGGTGAAAATTCTGTAGTCAAGATGTGAGCAGGGCCACACACAGTCTGAAGATTCTTGGGGAGGGTTCTTCACCATGTCAGATACCAAAGAAAGATGGCAGCGGCAAACATGTAAAGGCACAGCAGAAGCAAAAGACACTCTCAGGTCTGTGGTCTCAGGGTCTTACCTACCTGAGATTCAGCCATCAGGGATTTTCCTCTTGGTGGGCTGACACCCTGAAGTCAACTGCCATCTGCTGCTCCTCTGACAAAGTCACCAGCATCTCTGACATGGCCACTGGCAGTGTAGGCCCTGGGGCCCACTGATTTGGTCTCTCATCCCAGCCTTGCCCTCTCCTAGCTGTGTGGCTTCAAGGTGGACTCTGGGGTTCTCTGAGCTTTCATCTATTTCTCTGTGAAAGATGAAAAGTCTTAGCAGTAGGGCTGCAGACAAAACTGTAGAGCACTTGAATGTGCTTAGGGGACCCTGTTGGTTCTGTGTATTTGGGTTCCACGTTTTAAAAATTTTTTAAATATTTTAAAGATGTTGTAGCATGAATCTTAAAAGGTCTTATTAATAAAACAAAACTGGAACCAGGTATTGGGGTGAATACTGGAAGATCAGAGAGACAGAATAGGCCACAGCTAACCCCACCTGGCCAACTTCTCAGCCAATCCTATTTCTTCAAACTGGAAGCCTCTGTGTCCTCATCTGAATGGATCTCAGCTGAACTGCTGCTAAAAGCTTAACAAAGCTTAACCAGGGCTCTAGTTCCTGGTCCTCACGCCTTGTATACCTTTCTACTTCCTGTCATCACTTCCTGGGATTAAAGGCATGTGTCACCATGCCTGGCTGTTTCCAGTGTGGCTTTAAACTCACAGAGATCCAGATGGATCTCTGCCTCTGGAATGCTAGGATTAAAGATGTGTGTGCCACCATTTTCTGGCCTCTATATCTAGTGTCTGTTCTGTTCTCTGACCTCAGATAAGTTTATTAGGGTGAACAATATATTGGGGAACACAATATCACTACAAGATGTATTTTTTATTTTATGCAAATGAGTACTTTGTTTGCATATCTATACATCACATGCTTACATTGTGCTCAAGGGGGCAGAAGAGGGCACTGAGTCCCCTGGAGCTGAAGTTATAGATGGTTGTGAGCCACTGTGTGGGTCTTGGGGACCAAACTAGGATCTTCTTAAGAGCAACAATTGCTCTTAACTGCTGAACCATTTCTCCGTGTGTGTGTGTGTGTGTGTGTGTGTGTGTGTGTGTGTGTGTGTGCATGTGAGTGTAGTGCCCATGGAGGCCAGAAGAGGGCATCAGATACCCTGGCACTGGAGTTATAGGCAGTTGAAGATTGCCTGTTGTGGGTGCTGGGAACTGAACTCAGGTCCTCTGGAAGATCAACAGGTGTTCTTGACTGCTGAGCCACCACTTGGGCTCCCAGAGGACATTATGTGTAAGGATCAGGTTTTAGATTCTACCAAACACATGGACAGGAAGGTAACAGAGAACACACAATGGTTCTGAAATCCCGACATCCCTCTGGAGCATACGTGATTGACAAGCATGTATTTTCCTTTGTCCTTTCTTCCTCTCCACCGTCAGGAGAGAAAAGACTCAGTTCACTGTACATTCTTTTCTGTCAAGGATTTGCTTTATATAATGGACCAGGAAATAATAGCACATGAGAAAGTAGAAAACAGGAAATGAAGGTAATTGCAAGCATTCCCCATAGAAAGGGGGTGGGAAGGGTTGGGCTATTTGGTTCTGAGGGTAAGGGTGCTGGATGCCCAGCCTGAGGACTTGAGTTCATTACTCTGGAACCCACATGGTAGAAGTAAAGAACCAACTCCCACAAGTTGTCCTTGGACATTTACATACATTCTGTGGCATGTACATACCCTTTTACACACACACATACACAAAAACAAAAAAATAAATTTAAATAGGTATAAAAATGAATAAATTAAAGGGGTCAGTGTGACAAACACCCCTAAAGGATATGGGATATAGACGATAAAGAGAACTTCCAGGTTGAAGGGATATCAAAAGTATGGCTCTCTAGCTTCTCTCATCAGCTCACCTCCATGGTTGTGCAGAATGATTCTTCCTCCAAAATAAGCCTGATCACAGTCCTACCACTCAGCCTCCTGGTGACCTGTTCTCCAGCCCTTTAGGAGGCTTCTCCAGAGTTCTTCCTTCCGTGGCATTGTTCTAACCACATCCTGACCATCCTAGATCCCCAAGACTGCATTTGGCTAATGTGCCTTTGGATCTCAGCTTGACTGTCTATCTCTGTTCCATTTCCAGCTCTCAGTGTTCACCCTGAGCCTGGGGTGTGGGGTCCTCATTGCAGAGATCACACGTACACTTTGATATGTTCAGTTCAGTGCTTCCCACCAGGGCTGAGATCAAAGGGCCTGTTGCTTGCCCATGAGTATGGTGGGATCAGGGCAGCCAAGGCATTCAGAGCCTTCAAGTGAGGTCAATGCTCACCTTCAACACTACCATGAGCACTGTGCCTCTTCTTCAGCCCTGCCAGATGCCCTCATCACCAGTCAGCTCCTGCTGAGCCTCTGTGTAAGCCCTACAAATGCCCTTTAGTCTCGAGGAGGTTAGAGAGCAGGACTCTTCAGGCTCCTCCCCCCTCTCTGGTGAACAATGTACTTCTCTCCTCACCAGTACAGTGTGCTTACTTTGCACCTGGCTTGCTGGTTTTGTCTTATTTTGTAATCAAGCGAAAGCATCTATTTCAAGTAGTCTAAATTGAAGTTTCATTTCCCAAATTGCAGGCATAGCACAAGCAGTCTCCCAGGGAAACACCCACTTTAGAAAATTTACTTAGCTGTGCCCCTGGTGTGGGGGCATTTTCAGAGCTTTGAAACATTTGCCGTGATTACTAACATTGCAGGGACTCCTTCATGTCTGTAGCATTCATGGTATTTGCAATAGATTATATTTTTCTTAGGATATGAGACATAAATTTGAGCAGATGAATGTTCTGGGTTTCTTGAAAAATAAAGAATTGCCGCCCCAAAGGCCTGGGATGCTCCCCCTTCACCAAGGTGCTTGATTTCAGTGTACCCCATAAGGCCTGGGGAAGGATGGAGAGCCAGCTGGGCTGAGTAAAGACAATGACAATATTTGTGCCTCACTCCAGTCAAATGCAATGAGCTTGTTCTGGAGCACAATGCTGGGACCATCACCTATGTGCTTGGGCATAGAAACAAGAAAAAACAGATGGTGGAGCCAGGACACTGTAATAATGGCCATGCCCTCATTGGAAATGCTGCCCGTGGATTCCAGGTTGAACTGGGTAGAAGTACTCTGTGGGAGAGCTGACGGAGGAACTGGGGAAAGGGAAGTGACTGTGGCTTCCATATCTGAGTAGAGGACAAGATCGGGGGTCAGGGTGAAGGAGAAGCGCAGGTATGTCGTGTTCTCATGGGGAGGTAGCCTGGTTGTGGTGACCGGATTAGGCTGGCATTGAGTGTGAAGGGCCTGTGTTACCAAGGGGAGGATTTGATCTTTCCAGGGGCATTAGGAATTGTAAAAAGGCAGCTGAGGCAGCCATAGGCATCAGTGGTCACAGGGATACTAAGGTTGTAGTTAATGTGGGCCGGCACTGAGGTCTTCCTGGATATAGCATGCTTAATCAGCAGGAATATAGGAGCTCTCAGGGCCCAGAACCCCAAGCTCAGTTTGAGTGATCTCAATGTGAGTGTGCTTGAAGATTCAAAAAGGACCTGGACTCAGGAAGTGGACCCAGAGGAAGAGGGACCACAGGTCTGGTGTCTGCTGGATAGCCCTGGTGAGAAGTGGGGTAGACAAAGCTGGTTCCTTCTTACCTGGGCTTTGGATGGCTCAGTAGACTACAACTTTACCCATGGCTTTTTCCCCAACCTCACAGAAACACCCAGAGTCTGACACAAGTGTACCCGTGTGAAAATGCCCTTAGGCATCAAGTAGCAGGTCATCAGCTTAGAGCCTGGGTCGTGGGTCTTTGGGCATCTCGTCTTAGCCTACACCCACATATGCCTTAAGTCTGCCCATTGCCAGCCAAACCACTGGGCCCCTGGTCTGCTGCACAGGGACACAGGGTTAGATATAATGTCTCAGAGGACCAGTGAGGGGTGCAGAATGGGTTGGTAGTGGGTCCAGGGCTGAGGAAAGCCCGTTTGTGACAGCTACACTGGAGATGCAGAGACAGAGAGACAGTGAGAGATAAAGACAGACAGATCAGGAAATACATAGACCAAGAGACAGAAGCAGAGATGGGCAGGAGAGTAGTTGGTTCTTCCCTGCACACCAAGCAGGTCAGGGGTCAGTCAGAGTGATAGAGAGGAGGCACATGTAGAAGGCTGGCTGTAGTCCAGGAGCCTGGCAATCTGGAGGCCCCACTCTATCACCCACTTCCCACTTGAGCCAGTCTGTGTGGACTGTGGCTCCTCACCTTGTGTCTTCTTACATAATGGCTTGTTACTGTTGCCCAGAAGCACAACAATATTACCCTCAAATGACTTTTCAGTGGCTTCCTGTGACCAGCCTCTATCTCACCCCAGCTGGGGGCTTTGTGTAGTCTGTTTCCTCACAGATATAGAAGAATCTGCCTACAGATCAACCCAGAGTGAGGCCAGCTCAGCAGCACTAGAAGACCCCCTGGACTCCACAGCTGCCCCCATCATGGCCCTGGATCTAGTCGTGACTCTTTCAAAACCTTTGCCTTCTGGATCCTTGGGCCAGTTGAGTGCCCTAGGCTGGCTTCTTCTGAGACAGGATGAGGCTCAAAGGTGTCATTAACAGGGCAAGGACTCTCTAAGGGACAGAAGCAAGCCCTCAGGATCATCAGTAAATGTATTACTGAATTAGATTACCCAGAATCCTTAATGGGAAGTGGCTCTTGGCAAACATACAATGGATGTCCAATTGCCCCAGGAATTTTCTGTGGAGGCCTGGCTCTGTGTTTGGGCTCACTTTTGGTGTTCCTCCATCTCTGTTGTCCCCTCCTCCTTCCCCTTCTTCTCTACCTCCTCCAGTTTATGTCCCCAAGCCTTTACTTTCTGCTGAACTCTTTGTCTACCTCCGTTCAGCCCCGGGGAGGGGCACCTGTTACCCAGGTGACACTGGGAAGTGAGGAGCAGGATGCCCTGTTGTGATGGAGAGGCAGGGCCATCTCTCCCTCCTGCACTCAGGGAAGGATCTAGGCCACACTGACATCACAGGACCCAGGGGCAGAGTTTGGCTTGTTTGCTTCTGGCCCCGGCTGGCTATTCGTGGTAAAGAAAGGGTGTGGGCACCATTCCCATCCAGAGCAACGTTTCTTCCAAGTAGGGATTCTCATCCCAGGGCTATTCTGACTTCAGGGGACAGGGGCAGTGTGCCAAGCACTTCGGCACTATAACTGAAGTAGAACAGGGGGGTCCTGAGAGCATCCAGGGGGTGGAGGTTAGGCACACTGTTCAAGTCCCATGGTGTAAAGCCCTGCCTCACAGAAGCCTTTTCCATGCATGCCACCAAGGCTGGGGAGGGACATTCTTACCCTCGCCCCCCTGAGACTGACCTTCTGGTCCTGTGCCTGAGCCAGCAACCCTGGGACTTGGAGTGGATGTGGGGTGTCAGATGAGCCTCGGATGCTGGCCTGCCGCTCACTCTGTGGCATGATTGGGGATCAGTGTCTTTGTCCATGGGTTGGGTGTCAGAATGCCCTCGGGAACCATGGACCCACAGGCTGAGCTCCAGACGTGGTGAGGGCATCAGGACTGCAGGCAGGGGTGTGGGAAAGTCCCAGAACCTCCAAGAAACTCTGTCACCGTCATCCTCGGAACTCTCCCAAGTCTGAGAGCAGCTGCTAGAAGAGTGGGTTTGTAGATGAGGCTTGGGACTCCCGTTCTGGAGATTTCTGCCTTGCTCTCATCAGCTGCCAGCCCAGGCTGTATTCCTGGAGGTATGGAGCAGAGTGGAGGCTGGGAGGGGCCAGGCCTTGGTCCCCTGAGCTGCTCTTCTGGCCCTGGGCTGCCCTCCTCACCCCAGCCCTGCACCGCTCACGCATGTCTATATTTAAGAATGTTTACAGATAATAATGGGCTTCAGCCCCCAAAGGCAGACGGAAGCTTCCTGGCAATTGCAGTGTTGCGCGAGGTGCTGGGCTGGAGGATTTTCTCCGAGTCTGAATGAGCGAGTGGAGCCTGGGGCTCCTTGCCAGCCTCTGCCTCCCAGGGCACTCAGAACATCCAGGAGCCGCAGGGAAGCTGAGTTGCTGGGGAAAATGGAGACTTCCATCCAGAGCCACTCCTTGACCTTGGCCATGAGGCAAGTCGAATCCCCCCAACGTGGGCATCTATTTAGGGGAGACCTTTGACAGGCAAAGGCTGAGCAAATCCTCGCTGCTGCCTTGCCGGGGAATGACTTTTTCTCTGGAATCAAAGGACTATGTGGGATAGGAATGTGGGGTCGGGAAGGGTGCTGATCCTCTCCTGCAGGCAGGTCTTATTTACAAGTCCCTGTGAGTCTGATCAGCATCAGCCCTGAGCTTGTGTCCTAGAGCCCAGAAAGAGCCCATTGGCCTTTGTTTCCAGGGAATGTCATTGTAACCTATTACTTCTGGGCTAGACATAAAAGCTCCACCTGCATGCCTTTTCATCACTAACTGCGGGATAATTTCCAGGAAACAATAGATTGCTTCCTTGGGTCTGCCTGCGTCCTGCTCTCAAGCAATGTTTTGTGAAAATTCGGTGTACAGCAGAACCTCCCTGGTGGCCGTTTCAGCATTCATGAATGTCGGGGGATAAATCTCCCACTGTCAGGAGTTACTGTCCCCTGGGGTCTCTGTCCCAGTGTTCCAGCTTGAGGATGTGTGCAGGCTACTGTCTGATTCTGCATGTGAAGTCATTCAATGGTTTGGAAGAAAGGTTGGGAGTCTCAAGTTAGAGCCTGAAAAGGAACAGGGAAACTGAGTCAGAGAGGTATGTGATTTTAAGTTCATGGTTTCCTAAGGTGCCTGCTATGTTCCAGGCTGCAAGGATATTTCGACCCAGTGGGAACTGGGCATTCTGGATCCTGAGGACTTAAGGAGAAGGGAGAGGTCTGCATGCTGGCAGACTCACCCCATCCCCCCAAAAGCTGCTTTCTCCTTAGGGGGCCCTGAAAGAAGGTCAGCTCACATACTTGGTATGTGTGCAGCATGGTTGGTTTTTATGTTCTGCTTTGTGGATGAGGTACAGAACGGTGAAATGCATGCTCATTTTAAAAACACCATTTCTAAGAATAATAAATTATAAAAAAAAGTCATGGTTGAAATTCATTCAGAAATAATCAAAGCTGGGTTGTCTGGGCACAGAGAGGATCCAGGGAGAGCTGTTTGGAAGCTGGCATTCACTTGTCACCTAAGTGTAACTCTTGCAGAAGTAAACATTCCCAGAAAGATCTGTGAATTCACTGCTATTCAGCTTCACAACTTGAACTAAAATAAGAAAAACAGGAAGCCCCCCATGGAAACACGCCATCTCTTTACATACACCGTGGTCCTTCCCTAAGCCACATCATAAGTGAGTAGCTCAAGTAGTTTACAGTTCTGTGTACAGGCAATATATGCATTTTTTTCTTACAGACAATGGTTTATATTAATTCCTTGATTGCCAAGGAGTAGCAGCCCCTGTCAGTGTCACATACCCTCAGCCTGGTGTCTGTACACTGTTGTTACATAATGCAGTCACCTGACTTGTGAGGTGATGGTTCGTATCATGTATGTTCAGAACGTTCCATTTTTAAAAATCTAAAATATCATTATTAAGAGCAGCCTGCTTCCCCTGAAGTCACACACTGTGAAGCTGGAGAGTTGCTAGCAGGAAGTACCCAGCCTGAAGACCCAGTCAGATCCTCTTATGGAGGTAGCTGAAACCAGTTTCTCTTGGGTCCCAAGGCTAATGCTCTGGAGCTCTTGATGCTGAGCCGGGTGGTGCTATTTTTAGCTCTCTTCCTTCATGCATCTTGACATCATTTGACATGTCACAGCTGAGTCTCCGCTGTGCAAGGCAGTTACCGCACTCTGTCATCTGAGTTTTGTGGGACAAAAATAGTCTTTACCTAAGCACATTTATTTATTGTATATTATATTTATTATCGGGGGGAAGTTATGATATAAATTACTTTTAGAAGATACAAAATAAGGCTGGGGAGAAAGCTTAGTTGTGCAAGTGTGAGAGCTTGAATTTGATTCTCCAGAACACATGGACAAAGGCTGGATGTGGACCTTGTAATCCCAGCACTGCAGAAGCAGAGACAGGGAGATCCCTCGGGCTCCCAAGCCAGCCAGTCATCAGAGCGTAAGTGGTGAGTTCAGACCAGTAAGAGGCTGTCCATGAAAAGACTGTTCAAGAGCGGCACCCAAGGTTGACCTCCAGCCCTCCACACTGAAGCACACACATGTGCACGTGAATGCACATGCATGCATAGACACAAAGTAAAGCCTATCCTTTTTATTTTGTTTCCATCAGTCTGTCTGCCCATGACCACCAAGGGTAAGGACTGTTAGTCCTTCACTGGGCCATGGTCCTGAGCTTGGAGCACCTGCATCATGCAAAGCTCACATGTGGGGTTCCTGAGTCTTAAAACCAAGGAGCAGCAAGAAGATTTGATTCTCCGGCAGTCCTGGATGAGAGTGCTGGGGACGTGTCCTGTGCCCCTGATCTAGGTTACCCTGGATGACCTCAAAAATTGAAAGAGTAAAGAGTCTACTTCAGAAATAGATGGAAGAGCGGGTGACATTAGTTGTAAGATGAACTTGACTGGGAAAGAACTAAACATGTTAGTCAGACGTGGTAGCTGGGGCTGAGTACTACCGGGTGATGGCAGGAAGGATTCCTTCAACTATGAGGTATGATTCTGGTATTTTGGGAGGATGAGGTTCAACTGTCTGGAGTTTGAGGGGTATGAGCCATGTACTTGGCTCTGAAACACTTGCTGGTTGGGTCCATACAGGTACAAATGAACTTGTTGCCGGTGAGCACAAAAGTGCAGTGTGGTGTTGCTGTTTGCTGGAGCTGTGGGCATCACATTGCTTGAGATGCTTCTTTGCCTATGGAGATATCTGATAAGTATTCAAAACGCAAGCTAGGCCTTAGAGACTTGGGAGAGCATCTCCATGGCAGAGGTCTTGCTAGCGTGTTTGAGGCACTGGGCTGCAACTCCATCACAAACAAAAACAAAAGAAAAATGGGACATAGAACCATAGCAGAGAATAAATTGATGCAACAGGCCTGTCTCAGCTAAGCTGCTGTGGGAACGTGTGTGTGTATATATGAGCACAAACACACACATGCCACACCCCCTCTCAGTCAAGGGTCTTTCATTTCCTTCCTCCGGCTTTCCTCCATCTTCTGTTCTTCCTTCATGTTTTCATATTCTTCTGTTCCTCTCCACTTCCCTCTTCCCCATCTCTGCACACGATACTTCCCTACCTCCTACCTCCTCTTGGCCACCTGATAGCAATCTGGTCCACAGGCATTCTGTCCATGGATGTCTACAGATGCACTCAGAGGGGAGGTGTGTCAAGTGCAAGTTGTTTCTCTGGGGTCTGCCATGCTGTGGCCTGGCTTGTGGGATAAATGGTTCCACTCACTTGCCCGTGACTCGTGCTTCTTGCCAGCACAGCTGAGAAGGAGTCAAGGCAGAAACCACAGGCCCACCCGGCAGGAAACACTGGCTGATGCCAGCATTTGCTCACCCTTACTCACTTTTTCACATCCAGGTCCACCACAAGCACATTCACTCGGCAGACACAACAAGGTGTCGAAGCTCCGGAGTCCAGTGGGTCTGCATGTAGTCATCCACTGCAGTATTTTCCTGTTGTTATGTTCAAAACCTTCATAAGACATTTTGATAACTGTAGCAGTAACCTGGGTCTCTACGGAAATGCCACAGGGCTCCGTTCTAGGATCTGAGCCTTCAACACTGACCTAACCAACTTGGCACATTTGTCACCTAGGAAGAAGGTGGAAATCAATATTTTTTTTTGTCTAAACCTCATTTTATACAACTTTGATATAAAATAATTTTATTAGTTCCTTGAGAATCTGTATGACGTATTTCGATCATATTCACCCTCTCCAACTCCTCCCAGATCCACACCCCTCCTTCCTCTGTTTGTCTAAACCAATCAAGTTCAATCTGTGCTGTCCATATCCTCTTGGCTGTGTGGCCATCCCCCTGAGAATCTTATCAGTGTGGCCCATGTGCTCCCGAACCCAATGGCAGGCACCTCAGTCAGCAGAGTGTGTGTGAGAGGCTGAGCCCACAGGAGGTTACTGTCAGTAAACTCCGGGGACTCAGGTTTGCAAAGCTCATGGACCCCCTCCCACCTAGGGTTCAGGATGGGCGAGAACCAGACCTTTCAGGGTCTCCAGGCAACTATCGGTGTACACAGGGTGGTGTGAGCAGAACAAACAAGTTTGCTGTTGCCCTGAGTTCGCATGCTTTTGGGGGGATGGACAGCAACAGCGCCCCGTATCCTGCCTGCTAGCAGTGAGCATTGTGGGAAATGAATAGAGAAATGGGACAGAGAAGGGACTTGTCGATGTGGCGGGTGGCAGGGACCATGTGCTAACTACAGTGGCAGAGTGAGACGCCACAAGGAGGTGACGTCTGAGCAAGGACCTGACGGGGTTAGGAAATGAGCAGAGTAAATTTATTTCTTTTTTCCTTTTTCTTCTTCTTTTTCCCCCAAGACAGGGTTTCTCTGTAAAACAGTCCTGGATGCCCTGGAACTCACTCTGTAGACCAGGCTAGCCTCAAACTCATGGAGATCTGCCTGCCTCTGGAGTGCTGGGATTAAAGGCGAGTGCCACCACTGCCCAGTGAAAATAGTAGATTTCTATCTGGACAGAAGCCTTGTGAGCAGGGGATGGACGCCCCAGTGCAAAGGCTCCACGTAGGAACCTGCCTGAGATGAGGAGCCCAGGGCAGCTGGAGCTACATGCATTCCCTGCTGAGAGACAGGAGGCAGCATGGAGATCACTTTGGCTTTGGTCTGAATGTGATGGGAGTCACCTGAGGTTTGAAATTCAGAGTAGTGTCCAGCACTGATTTAAGAGAGCCTGTGGACCACGAGGGTGGGGACGGACCAGTGAGAAAGAGGGCTGGCCAGGCTGGAGGCCGTGGTGGCTGTGAGGCCACGGTGGCTGTGAACCTGGCAGATGAGGGATGGCCACAGGGAGGGACATGTCTCAAAGACGGAGGTGGCAAGAGCAGCCGGAGGAGTGACTAGAGAAGCAGGACATGCAGCTGTCTCAGGGGCACTTAGCTTCGTTCTCAGCACTGGAAGAATTGACCTGGGAGGGAAGGGAGGCTTCGGCAGAGCAGTGGGGGAGATGGAGGTACAGGTGTGACCATGACAACTTTGAGATCTGTGTTGTAAAGTTGGGAAAGTGACCAGGGCTGAAGGGACCCCTGTAGGGGCCACAGTTGTGCTGGGTGTGCAGTAACATACTCTTTCCCAGATTCACTTATTTATCTGCTGCCTGCATCCAATTTGCTGAATCCTTTCTTTTAATCAAAGTCTTTATTTAAAAAAAGGAATTCTTTTTAAAAAGAAATCTCTTGTTGGAAGCAGCAATCCAGTAGCACTGGGTCTGATGAAAGGCAGCCGTTACCTGAGACAGTAACTGTAAAGCCATATGTAGTGGGCTGGGAAGACTCTCAGTGGGAAAAGCCCATGCTGCACAAGCTTGAGGGCCTGGAGCTGTGATCCCTGAACCCACATAAAAGCCAGGCACAGCCACCTTCGCCTGTAATCCCAGCACTGGGGAGGGGATTGGGAGGGTCCCCAGGGACTGACTGGCAAGCCAGCCTAGCCAATCAGTGAGCTGCAGGTCCACCAAGGGCTCCTGTCTCAAAGATGAGGATGGACAGCAATAAGAATAAATATAACCATTGCCTCCACAATCAGGGTATGTGTGCACATGTATATACAGGTGCATACTCATGCAACACACACACACACACACACACACACACACACACACACACACACACACCTCAAATCAGTAAACAAAACAACACGTGCAGTTCACATTAGACGTGGTCTCTCACTGAGGGTGTCAGGCCGGAGGACCCGCTGAACTTCGTAAATAAGGCAGGAATGGGTGTTAGGATGTCACAGACAACTGAGTGCTAGATTAAGGCAAGGCTCCCTTGGTGGTATTAGAAGATTAGAAGGACCTGCAGAGACTCTGATGTCTATGACCTCCGGGTCCACAGATGCCCAAGTCACTTCATGATCTCCTTCTCTGTGCCCGATCCTTGAGGAGGCGCGGAGTGGAGCAGCTGTTCCCTGGGGAGCACAGAACAAGGAAGCGTGGGGTCTGCCTTGACCCTAGGCAGACGTTTGGTTCACTTTCCTCATCTTTGAGACGAAATATTCACTAGAAGCAAGTTCAGGGAGAATGGGTTCATTTGTGCTCACAGTGTGAGAGGATGCGGCCCTCATGGAGATAAAGACACAAGAGAGCTCACAGTGGGAGAAGAGTGTGACTGGGACTTCTTATATCCCTCAGGGCTCCCTGGCCAGGCTCTCAGGGCCAGCTTCCAGAAGTCTATTTTTCTACCAGGTAGTCTTGACTTACTGAAAGCCCCACAGCTTCCAGAAAGACAGTACCAGATGGGGATGGAGTGTTTAAGCATATAGGGGCATTTCACATTCAAACCATATCTACAGGAAAGCTGGTTTCTCCTCAAAAGATTTGAAGATGGTAACTTGATAAAGAGGAAGTGAGGTATATCTCAGGTGGTTCCAGGAGCAGCACTGACCCTGCTGGGAAGGCTAGTGACCCACAGGCTTCCATTCTCTCTGAGCATTCCCACTAGAGTTTGGTCTTTTGAAATTAAGCAACCCCCTTCTTGAGTGAGATTTCCACAATCGTTCATTTATCCATCCATCCATCCATCCATCCATCCATCCATCCATCCATTCATTTTTTCATTATGTTTTTTTTTTTTGTTTTGTTTTTTTGTTTTTCAAGACAGGGTTTCTCTGTGTAACTTTGCGCCTTTTCCTGGGACTCACTTGGTAGTCCAGGCTGGCCTCTTTTCATTATGTTTATGGGTCTCTGTGTTAGTATGTATAGGTATCCTCAGATAGATGGTTTATGAACTATCCATGTGGGTTCTGAGAACCAAACTTGGGTTGTGTTGTATGGTTCTGTCAATTTGCCACAAACTAAAGTCATCTGAGAGGAGGGAACCTCAACTAAAATACAGTGCCTCCATGAAATTGTGCTATAGGGCATTTTCTTAATTAGTAATTGATGGGGGAGGCAGCCCATTGTGGGTGGTGCCATTCATGGCCTGGTGGTCGTGGGGTCTGTAAGAAAGTAGCTGAGCAAGCCATGGGGAGCAAGCCAGTAAGCAGCTCCCCCACCCGCCATGGCCTCTGCATTGGCTCCTGCCTCCAGGTCCTGCCCTGTTTGAGTTCCCGTCCCCACTTTGTTCAGTGATGAACAGTGCTGTGGAACTGTGAGCCAAATAAACCCTTTCCTCCCCAGGTAGCTTTTGTCATGGTGTTTCCTCACAGCAAAAGAAACCCTGGCTGAGACATGGGTGCTCTTAACTGCTGAGCCATCTCTCCAACCTGACTAGACTTTCTTTGCACTGAATGAGTTTCCCCTTGGGTGTTTATTTCAGTCTCCTTCTCTGGTTGCTAGCTTTCAATGCCTGATCTGACCTCTCTCCCTGCAGAGCTATGCAGCACAGAGCTGGGTGTTTCCTTAGCTGGTTTGGCTGTGGCGTTTCTGGGCCACAGCCAGCCATTGCCCTTCTTTGTGGGGTGCTCTGGGAATCAGCTGGTATCTGAGCATTGAATATTGGAGATAGGAGTTACTGTCCATAATGGCTGTTGAGACATGCATAGCAAAAGAGGTTTGGAATTTTGAGGTGCCCTCTGATGTACCTTTGTGGTTTTTGCCTTGGGTCAATCCTATGGAGATCCCCCAATATCCTGGAGCTGTTTCTGGACTGGGGCCAGTTTTCCAATCACACCCCGCACTGTTTGAGCATCTTTGGGATGCTTGGAAGGTGTCAGATGGAAGGATAGGTGAATGGACAGATCTGCCATCACAGGCCAGCCATGGCCCTAGGCCCCTGAGCCTTGTTGACCCCACAGTCTAGCGTTCAACCATATGCTTACATGGTCCCCTGGCCAGGGATAGCCGCTCCATTCTTGCCAGCCCTTCACATCTAGGCCCTGCTTTATGGAACCTCGAGTCTTCCTTGTCACCCCATCCTCAACCCCAGTTCAGAGGGCCTTGGGTTCCTAGTCACTGTAAGACACATGGACCCTGAAAATCAGGCAGCTTCCTGCAGGATTCCTGCCTCATGCTCTGGCCGGTCTTTGACTTGTTTTCTGCCCAACAGCCTATTAGATGTCGTCTTTCATCCCCTGTTCCCATCACCCTGGGCATAAACTCCAGACTCAACCCAGGCTCTGAGATCCCATCTTACCTCCATTCCTGGAGAACACAAGCCATGCAGCCTGGTGGCTGAACCTTGGACCTGGGAGCAGGGCCATCTGGGTTTGAACCCTGGCCCCACTGTGTGTTGGGTCTGCCACTTTGCTCCGTTCTTTCCTTGTCTATACAGTGTCAATGACAAAAGGTTCCCTCCACTCGCAGTGGATCATGAGGCTTAGTGAGGACGCATGGGTGTTGAGCCCTGCCTGGTGCAGGCATTTGTTGTTACTGCACTCAAGGCATGCTGGCCACTCCAGCCCTCCTCTCCTGCTCCTTGAACTTGACAGACAGTTCCCAGCCTCAAGGCTCGTTATTCTTGCTCCAAGAACACTCAGCACTTGTGGCTTGTCCAGACTATTGTTCTTTGGGTCTCCCATCAAATGCCACCCCCTCAGAGCAGCCCTCCACAGTCACCCTAAAGAGCCATCTCAACTGGGGTTCTCCATCATGGCTTTGCTTGATGGTGTGTTATTTTTCATGGTCAGAGCGTTCCTGACAGACTGGTGGCCACTCTGCCAGTCTCTGCCTATATCATGTTTCCTGGAGCAGCAGTCCCTCAGGACAATTGAGTGGCTAATGAAGGGAAGTTTGGGGTGTGGAGTGTGGTTTGCACCCTGCTCTCCCTGTCCCTACAAGAGTTTATAAGGTGCCACTTCTAAGGCACGTCCATCCCTTATGCCCCATGCCATGTGGTAGACCTCCTGTAGGGTGTCAAGTTTTGGGGGCCCTGAATCATGTTTCCTTATTGACTGGGAGCAGAATGAGGGTGAAGAGAGAGGGCAGAGTATGGGCTCGCCTGGCTGTCTGGGTGTCCTCAGCCTGACCGTCTACTCACCAAGTAACCCTGACAAACTGAGCCCTCGGTAGCTCACTATCCTCCCCATACAAGCAGAGGAAATGGTAGTACGTTCTTCCAGGGATGTAGGGCAGATTAAATGAGTCTGTTACATTTACAGCCCTGGAACTAGCCAGAACTGGAATAGCACTTGGTATATAGTAAGTAGTATTTGAATGTGAGCTGCTGTGAGATTGTCAACAGTGGTGATGATGCTGATTATATTGGTGATGATGTTGATGATCATCATGATGATGGTAATGGTGGTAGTGGTATAATGTGGTGATGGTGATGATGGTAGTGATGGTAATAATAGTGTGAGTAGTTATGGTGTGCTTTTGACTATGGTGCTGTTGGTAGTGCTCCTGGTAGTGGTAGTATTGACAGTGGTAGTCATGGTAATGGTGAGAATGATAGTGAGAATGATGGCAATGATGGTAGTGATATTATTGGCAGTGATGAAAACAATGGTGATGTTGAAATGACGGTATTGTGGATGATAATGGTGACAATGGAGATGGTGGTGATGATATTGGTGTTGCTGTTGGCAAGGATGATAGTGATGATGACATGGGGATGCAAGTAACAGTGGCGATGGTGATGGTGATGATTATGCTGTTGGTAACAAGGACAATGGTAGAGGTATTATGACGGTACTATCGGTGGTGGTGGTGAAGGCAAGAGTGACGATGGTGATGAGGAAGAGAATGGCGACAATGGAGATTGTAACCATGACGATGGAGATAGTAGCAATGTGTGATGGAGAAACAGATGTGGTCCTTTGTAATAGAGTTCAGCACATGGAGCAGAGTGGATTTAGTGAAAATCCTGGAGAGTACATTGGCGAGCTAGGACACCGGCCAGTATTTCTGGGGATGGTACTATCTTTGTTAGCAGTGTCAAATGGATGTAGCAGACTCACAATACTGGAATCCACACAGGCTGATGGCAGGATCGCTCTTTCTGAGTGTGGCCTAGAGCCTCCAAGAGTGTCAAAGATGACTTTGGAGCTGTGATTCTCACTTCCTCTGTGGCACAGGACCCATTTTAAGATTTCCAATCTGTTACACATTGATCCTTTCATGGATGTGGAAAGAAACACCATCAACACATTTCTCTTATGGGTGCAGGAATGTGCACTGCACCATCCAAATACTTACTTCATGGCCAATAGCAACACCTTCCAGGCGGCCATTGGTCCGTGGTCACCATTGCCATCGTCACCATCATCATCACCATCATCTTTGCATCATCATCACTGCCACTGCTGTCCCCACCACCATCAACAATGGCACTATCATGCTACTGGAGAGCATCACTGTAGTGTGACTCATACTACAGAGCCCCCGGTCAAATGGCCACTTTCCCTTACATCTCTTCAGCAGGCTGAGTGTTCATATAGAGAAGAGAGTTTTACTTGTGACTGGAGCTATCTTTGATACCCGATACTGGCTGTTTTCCCTCATTTAAGGAGCAGAGAACAGTCTCGGGCGTGCAGCCATGGAAGGGCACAGAGCCTTGCCAGGATGTAGTAATTACATTGACTCATGTCCATTGCATTTATTCTGTGGCTGCATAACATTTCTGGAAATTGATTCTGATATTCCTAGCAGAGTCAATATGTAAAGTTCTTCTCATAGAGAAGTTCATTTAGGTGCCTAAAATAAGTTCCTTAAAATACAAATTATACAGTTAGTGCATCTGAATGTATTCATGTAGCAAACCCCCGCAGGTGGCACCAGGAGGGCTCTGGACACCTTTGCAGAGTATTCTTGCCAGAGCTCAGGCCAGCAGGTGGCGTTGGGAGGGTGTAGAAGTTCAGGGTCACTTGGGGTCATGCACACTGTTCTACGGCATCCGTGAAGAGGGCCAGCTTCCTCATCACAAACCCCTGCAGTGTGAGAAACCACAGACCGGCTTAGGTGTGGTATCTGGGAATGTGGGGCTGATCACTCCTTTCCCAGGGAGGCTCAGTGTCCCACTTTTATCAAGCCTCCACTCCTTGCTCGGAACCCGACCCGTGCCTTGGCGTGTGTGAGAGGTTGAGTCACGTGTCTTCCCTGCTGGGTACTTCCTCCCTGCTCTCTTCCTGGCTGTCCTGTTTCACCCATCACAGACCTCATAAAAATGGTAGGTGACCTTTCAATCCTTCCCCCCCTTTTATTTTGAATATGTTGGGTAATGAATCAATGGTGAACAGATAAATAATGACAAAACTTCAAACCATGAGATCTCTTCACGTGATCAGGACAGAGGGGCAAAGAGCATTGTGGGACACTGGCTTTGTTCCCCAGCTCAGGATGGGTGATGTCACGCCTGTTCCCAGCATTAATTTCTATTCTTTACCGGTGTTCAGATCTCAGACCTCTATTTCAGATACAACACAGAACTCTCTGAGGCTCCTATTTGCATCCTGTGTGGGCCGAGGTGCCTGGCTTCATTCTTGCTATATATACCCAGCATCTCCTGGGTATTTTTAAATGCGTCTCTGCGGACCCAGCTTCTTAGTCGTGTACAGGCTCATCACCGTACCAGGGAGCTGCCATGCGGTTTTCAGGGTCCTGGGGCAGGTGGAACACAGGCCATGTGTGTTCACAAATGGGCACCGTGCTCCTTGCAGGAGACAGGGCTGCCTTGGGGGAGGGCAAGGCTCAGGTTCTGAGCTGTTGGTGCCCTCTTGCAGGATGCCAGGGGACTGCATGACCTGCTGCTGCCTCCAGCTCCCGAGAGCCACTGCCCCCGCCCCCTGCACCTTACCCCCACCCCGTCCTTCTCCTGGCATCATGCAGAGTGCAGCTCACTTCCATTTACCTTTTCCCCTCCACCCACCGTGCTGAGGAACGACCTCTGGACGACTGCAGAGGCTCCTCCATCCCCTCCTCTGTTAGGACCTCTAATTGAGTCTCTGATGGGTAACCCTGGCAACCTTTGTGTGCATGTGTATGTTCCAGTGTGAACACATGCATGTGTAGATGCAGGTATGTGCCTGTGCATGTAGAAGCCAGAGGTCAACAGCCTCAGGTGCCATTCCTACGTCCTCATCTGTCTTGTTTTTCAGATCGTCTTTCTGGGATCTAGGGATTGGCATGTGGGCTAGGCTTGCTGTCCAGTGAGTCCCAGGGATCCTTTGTGTCCACTTTCCTAGCAATGGGATGATGAGCATATGACTCCACACCTGGCTTGTGTGTGTGTGTGTGTGTGTGTGTGTGTGTGTGTGTGTGTGTGTGTGTGTGTGTGTGAAGGTTCTAGGAATTGAACTCAGGTTTCATGCTTTCAAAGCCCACTGTTTACCACTGAGCTGTCTCCCTAGCCTGGGTGTCATCTTTTATATCTGAAGTGTCATCAGGGCTGAGCACTCATGCTGTCCCATGCCCATGTTCCTATAGTGCTTAAAATTCCTCAGTAGTTTAACCAGGATTTATAAAAGGAAACAAACCAACAAATGATATCCTTCAAGTAATAAGAGAGCTCCCTCGCCACCACACCAGTTCCACTTTCCCTGCTACGGCAGCCTGGTGATGGCATGGTCCTCTCCCCTAGAAACCTGGAGATTTGCTCTAACCAGTAGAGTTACCAGCCAGGTAGCTCCGCCTCCATTGTCATGACAGCAGGCCTGTGCCCAGCAGTGTCCTGCTTGTTCTGGCCTCCCATAGCTGCCCTGCACAACTCCCTGCTCAACACTGCCTCCTCTTGGTGTCTTTGATCTGCGCTTGTCCTGCTGGGCATCACTCCACTGTCCGTGGTGCCAGTGGATCTGTATATCACCCTCTTACCCACAGTGTGTCAGTTCTGCATAGCCCAGCTCTGTGCCTCCTTAGACCTTGGCCCTAGATTTCATCATGGGTCATCATGGATGTGGTCATCTCATGCAGGCAGAGCCTTGGCTGGCACTGTGGAGAGTCTGTATGTCACAGAGAAGCTCACAGACCAAGGTCAGGGCAGGGTCTTTCTTTTCCTGTCTCCCTTCACCAACCATCTCTCTCTCCGCTAAGCATTGCATGGACTGTGGCTTCATTTGCAGGTTTCCTGGGGAAAGAAAATATCCCTTGTCGACCCACCACACCCTGGAGCATCAGATGCTCAGGCACAGAGTGAATGTTGAGCTACTTCTGGTCTTGTAATGCCACTGAGACCCTCCAGAGATACCCGTCTATCAGTCTCAGTTGAGGCTCTTGGCCGTGAGGGGCTAGGATGACATCCCCGTACATGGGCTGGGCAAAGGCTGGATGATTCTAGAAGGTACAAGAGAAAGTCAGGGCCAGCCCAGCGTTAGATTCCACCAAGCAGGGGCCTTTGCTCACATGAGGGAAGTGGCTGAGGTTGGGCTATCATGGCCAGAGGCAAGGAGGGCACGGAGTCACACACAAGCTCTACAGCACCTCTGTCCTGAGAGAGCCTGTCTTCTCCTGGGGAAGCTACCTCAGGTTGTCAGCAGGCCGACTTCGTCTTCCCTTCTTTTGTAGTGCTTTTCTATTCAATTTCTACAGGTTTGTGTGTTAGGGATCCAGACCTCAGTCTGAGGTAAAGGAACAGTTGGTTTTAGCTTGATGCTAACATACTGACTACTTGTAGAGATTCTTGTTACATAGACATTGTCATTTTTATGGAGGTAAATTTATCTGGGCCTTTCTTCTTTTATGATGTCTGGGCTTTGTGTCACAGTTAGAAGGGACTTCCATACTTGAAGAGTGTTTTAAAAATGTCTTCTTTTAGTCTTATTTTAAAATGTCTTTTTTTAATATTTAAAACTTTGCTCAATCTGGAATTTATTTTGATATGAAATGTAAGGAGTACATTCAAACTTCTTTTTTTATTTTTCTGGTGCTGGAGCTCAAACTGGGGACTTGTACCATGAAATTCTAACCTCAGCCTCGAGTTACTGAAGACAGGCCGGCCTCAAACTTGGGACACCCCTGCCTCATCCCCCAGTGCCGGGATAACAGGTGCATATCACCATATTTGCCGTAACCGACTTTCATTATGGACTCTCAGCAGTTGCTCTGGTCCCTTCACTGACTAATCCCGCCCGGTTCTGTCTCCTCTTTCATGAATGTGCTCGACTCCCACATGATGCTGGGCGTATCTTATTTACTCACTGAGGTCTGTCTGTTATTGGAACTTTTGTGTTTTAATCATCACACCCTATTTATATTTTTTAATAACCAAATATCAGTTCTTTCCCCTTCCCTGTCTCTTCTTTTTAGTGTAAGTTTTACCTTAGTTACTGTATTTCTTTCAAATCTTTGAAAACTTGATGGGATTTTTGGTCATGTGGGAATCGCCAAATTTTAATGAGAGAAGGGCATCCGAGCCTTCTGCCTGACCGCTTTTCTAGGGAGCACAATGATTGTGTCAAGGTGAGGCTGTATTTGGGGTAGTTGATAAAGGAAGGAATCCAACCCCCTCCACCCTTACCTTTCCCCTACTCAGAGCCTTTCATCTGTGGGCAGGCTGCTGGGACTTGACCTTGTGCACACCCGGTGACCTCATCCTGTGACTTCATCTGGTAACTGTCATCCCTAGCTACAACGGCCCTTTCTACCCTGTTGTACAGAGGATGGAGCTGAGCTAAGATTTCAGCTGTATCCTCTTCCTGTTCCCATTCTGAGACAGGCCACAGTGTGAGTGGCTGGAGTCTAAAGTTCAGTGTGTGTGTGTGTGTGTGTGTGTGTGTGTGTGTGTGTGTGTGTGTGTGTTCCCATATTTGTACAAGTGTATGTGCACATGTGTGTGTATGTATGTGTTCCTGTGTTTGTACAAGTGTATGTGCACATATGTATGTGTGTGTGCACATGTGTGTTCTTGTATTTGTACAAGTGTATGTGCACGTGTGTATGTGTGGTATGTGTGTGTGTGCGTGCGCATGTGCGCCCGTGTGCATACGTGTGTCTCCCTCAGGTGACTTCTTCCAGTAAGTACCACCCGATGTTTTTTGAAAGGGTCTCTCACTGGCTTGACTAGGCTAGGCTGACTGGCCTTGGAGCTGGCGATGATCCACCTGTCCCCACCTCCCCAACGCTGGGATCACAAGCTCACATCACCACACCTGGATTTTTGTGCTTGGATTCTCATGCTTGCAAGGCAAATTCTTAGTCAGCTGAGCCACCCCTCTATCCCTGGAACTTCATCCTCTCCTGGAGTTGACTCCCCAGGTCTTATTGGAAACTGACCACACTCTGGGAGTTGTTCTTATCGAGTAAACAATTTGGGCCCATCCTGAGATACGGAAACCTGCAGGCACCACCGTCGGAGCTGCTGGCTATCACGAAAATGTCCAGAATCAGGCGGCAATCCAGAAGGTCACACAGCTCGGTTTGGAGGCGTCCTTGTTTGTACTTGCTCCGATTCTGCATCGATTTATAAATAGCATCCGGCCAACTGCCCAGCGGTGATTTGGGCTGTCCCTCACCAGGGCCCTTGTAGCTGGGATGTGAGTATGTGTGGGTTCCTGTGGCCTCAGAAGAGGAGGAAGGCAGAGGACAGTGGCACTGCTGCTGGTGATGTCAGCAGCTGACCTCTCGTCACACCCTGCCCAGCACCGTTCTCTACACCCTGCGTGCACGGCCCAGAGCTCATTTTCATGCAGCCTTTTGACACAGGTGCTCTTCTTCTTCACATTACAAGTGCAGCAAACAGTCCCAGAGATGCATGGGAGAGCTGGTGCAGGGATGCACAACCTGCTGTGTGTCCCTCGGGCCACACCTGCCCTTGGTGCAGCTGTGTGAGAGCTGACATTCAAGCACCTCGTGGAGACTCTCAGCTCCACCCAGAGGACCTTTGCAATTTATAGAGCTCCAAATCTGAATCTCCCCCTGTGAGACGGAGTGATGGTATTTATGTTATAGGTTATGGGGTTTAAAGGAAAAGGTACAGACTAAATGTTCAGAGCACCACTCAGCCCAGGAGATTCTCTTTCTCTTTATCCACATGGCATTTTGGAGCCCGAGTGTTCTAATATGGGTGTGAAGCCGTCACTGTGCATCTTGGATGGCTGTGTGTTCTCGGAGCTTTTTATTCAAGTGTTTGGAAGGGTTGTGCTCCCATCAACATCACATGCATGGCCTTAGGTAGAAATGGCTTAGCTGCCTCCTGCCTGAAGCAAGATCGTTGAGGTTTTGTGAGGATTTGGGAGAATTCTGGTTTCTTTTCTGGGATGGTGGTTCTCCATTCTCAATGCCAGAGCTCTTCTCACACTGTGGTGCTCCCCTGTGTGTTATCTTCTCACACTGTGGTGCTCCCCCTGTGTGTTATCTTCTCACACTGTGGTGCTCCCCCTGTGTGTTATCTTCTCACACTGTGGTGCTCCCCCTGTGTTATCTTCTCACACTGTGGTGCTCCCCTGTGTGTTATCTTCTCACACTGTGGTGCTCACTGTGGTGCTCCCCTGTGTGTTATCTTCTCACACTGGGTTGCTCCCCCTGTTTGTTATCTTCTCACACTGTGGTGCTCTCCCTGTGTTATCTTCTCATACTGTGGTGCTCTCCCTGTGTTATCTTCTCATACTGTGGTGATCCCCTGTGTTATCTTCTCACACTGTGGTGCTCACTGTGGTGCTCCCCTGTGTGTTATCTTCTCACACCATGGTGCTCCCCCTGTGTGTTATCTTCTCACACTGTGGTGCTCACTGTGGTGCTCCCCTCTGTGTTATCTTCTCACACTGTGGTGCTCCCCCTGTGTGTTATCTTCTCACACTGTGGTGCTCCCCTGTGTGTTATCTTCTCACACTGTGGTGCTCCCCTGTGTGTTATCTTCTCACACTGTGGTGCTCCCCTGTGTGTTATCTTCTCACACTGTGGTGCTCCCCTTGTGTGTTATCTTCTCACACTGTGGTGCTCACTGTGGTGCTCCCCTGTGTGTTATCTTCTCACACTGTGGTGCTCCCCCTGTGTGTTATCTTCTCACAGTGTGGTGCTCCCCTTGTGTGTTATCTTCTCACACTGTGGTGCTCCCCCTGTGTGTTATCTTCTCACAGTGTGGTGCTCCCCCTGTGTGTTATCTTCTCACACTGTGGTGCTCCCCTTGTGTGTTATCTTCTCACACTGTGGTGCTCCCCCTGTTTGTTATCTTCTCACACTGTGGTGCTCCCCTGTGTGTTATCTTCTCACACTGTGGTGCTCTCCCTGTGTGTTATCTTCTCACACTGTGGTGCTCCCCCTGTGTGTTATATTCTCACACTGTGGTGCTCTCCCTGTGTTATCTTCTCACACTGTGGTGCTCCCCTGTGTGTTATCTTCTCACACTGTGGTGCTCCCCTGTGTGTTATGTGCTAAAGAGAGTTGGTGCTCTGCTAAACGAGTGTCTCGTTGTGGACTTTGCAAAGACAGAACTCCTCTTGTTTCTCTAGTGGGAAACCTGTCATTCCCCCAGGAGATGGAGGCTAGGCAGGCCCCAACAAGATGGTCCTTCTGGTTTGTAGTGGTTTGAATAAGACTGTCTCCCTCCTGCCCTCCACTGGGCCATAGGCTCATGTCATTAATGCTTGATTCTCAGTTAGTGGAACTGTTTAGAAAGGATTAGCCTCTCTACTTCCCACCATGATAATCATGGTGTCTCTTCACAGTAATAGAACTTTTGCTGGATCCTAACAGTTCTCTTAGGGGTAGGGTGTGTGTGTGTGTTTGTGTGTGTGTGTGTGTGTGTGTGTGTGTGTGTGTGTGTGTGTGTGTGTGAAAAGGCACGGAGTCAATGACACAGACACCGGGAGTCAGGTGAAAGGCAAACAGCAGACTAATTTATTCAGTAATGGGGAAAGCCTTATGTATACCCTCCTCCCAGCCCCCAGGCTGTGTCCCAATCTGGTGGCATTGTTTGGTTGCCCCTCATTGACTGGGCACAATTAGGAACTCTGACAGTGCCTGTTGCTAGGCCCTCAGACAGACTCCAGGTAGGCTCATAAGGAAGTATATTATGTGCATGCCTTGGCAACTGGTTTGAGCCAATTTCCTCAACCCTATGGGCCTGTCTTACTACATAGAATAGCAACCAAGACACAGCCATTAGGCAAATGGTCTTTGAGAAAGGAATGGTCTTAGGAAATTAGGCAGATGCCCAAGTAGGAACCAGATAGTCTGGAGGAAAGAAGGCTGAGGTATGGCTGGGTGGAAAGATGAGAAGGAAAAGAGTTTAAATGTCAGCAGTGAGAACAGTGGCTGTGGAGCCTGATGCTTCCTCTTCAGACCTCATCTGCAGCGTTCACCCGCAGTAGAACCTTTTCTCTGCCAGATGGTAACACACAGTGGGTCTTAGAATAGTGCTCATGGTGATGGTGGTTCTCACCATTATCCTGGTTGCTGATGGTTAAGACACCATCAACCTAAAGACAGAACAAACTCTAGACTGTGCAGCAGGGCTGCTGTGGTCCAAGGAAGTGATGCAGGCCTTGGAGGATGCTGGGATGGAGCAGTGGGTGGCAGTTTGGGGCGGGGCAGAATTCACTGCGCTGTCTGTGCTAGGTGTGGCTGAGAGCAACCATTGGCTGAGCTTCCACAGTGTTTGACTGTGAAACCCACCCCCACATTCTTGGTGTTTTGTATATTTGTTCCCTGGCTGGTGGTACTATGTGGAGAAGCTGTGGGGGTGTCTAGCTGGATGGGATAGGTGGTTCCAGCCACTCTCTGCTACCTGTCCTGCTTCCCCATGTCCAGCTTCTACTGCTGAGAATGCTGCTGTGCCTTACCCCCAAGAATGGACTAAGATGCTGAGCCTACATAAAACTTTCATCTTTTAACTTGCTTCTGTGAGGTATTTTGTTCACAGAAGTGAGAAAAGGAACAGAAAAATGGTACCAAAGAAGTGAGGTCATTGCTGTGACTGTACTGACTGTCTTTTGCGTCTGGAGAACTGGCTTACAGAAGTGATTGGAAGAGTTTAGAGCTGTAGGCTGAGAGGATGCTGTAAGGTCTGTGCTATGGGTGGTTCTTGTGTGAGTGAGGAAGTTTCAGATGGTAGCAGAAACCATTACCAGTTTGGCTAGAAGCCATTTGTGTTACATTTTGGCAAATAATGCAGCTGTGTTATGCTTATATCCTGAACATTCACTAAGGCTGAATTAAAAAGTCATAGACTAATTTATTTGATGGAAAACTCATGAGACGGCATAGAATTCAGGCTGTGGCATGGTCATAGCTAGCTGCTTTTGGCCAGGTATATACTGAGTGCCAGGAAGATTTGGAAACTATTCAGTCTGAGCAGAAAGAGGGTTTATTTAAAATTGAAGACAACATGGTTTGGTTAGTCACAGAGGTTAGTGTAGTTACAGAGAAGGTACATGCTTTGAAGCTGGGGGATACAGGGAATGTGCTATAGTGAGATCCCATCCAAGAAAGGTTCCAGTGAATAGAAAAGAAAAGCTATTGGAATTATTCCCTTTAAACAGAGGGGCCCATATAAGTGCTGTTTACCATGAAGATACCCAGAGGCTACTTCTTGAGCTGCCAATCAAACTTGACATCATCGGTGTGGTGCTGGTATTGCAGGCATACAGCATATAGGATTTATACAGTTATGGAATGGAGGCTTGCACTATGGCTTCCCCCACCCCCAAAGCCTGGAGGCCAGGCAATGTGTGGCAGGGTCAGATTCCCTCTGTGGGCCTCAGATCATGCTGTGCGTGAAACTTGAACAGTGAAACTCAGCTTGTAGTGGAGATCCCATGTTGGAGATATCAGGAACATGAGATATCTGCTGGGAAAACTTCAAGCGGTAAGTAGAGAAGAGCGAAAGAGAAAGGCCACATGTGCTGCAGATGGAGGGCATGCAGATGAGGCTGCAGGTGGCAGGACATGCATGTGGGGCTGAAGGCAGCAGGACATGCAGGTGACAGGGCATCTGGATGGGTGGCTTGGTATCATTGGTGTTCACATCATGGCACCACACACCATATGCCCTGGAAGCTGGACATGGAGTTACAGGTTTTAATGTTTTCCTTTCTGGGTCTGGATTGCTTACCCTGTGTCATTATATAGAGAGCGTAGAAACTGCATTTAGTTTCATGGAGACTTTGGCAGTTAAGAGTTTGCCTTGGATCATAGGGAAGACAGGACTTACAATGTTGGGACTGTTAGGACTCTGTTAACTTTCGAAGTTGGACTCAATGCATGGCCATGAGATGTCGAGGGTCAGGGCTGGAATGATAATGCTTGAATTGGAAACTTCCTTGGTAAGTGCATGTTTTCAATACTTGTTCACCACTGGGTGGTACTGTCTTGGAAGACGATGGGGCCATTAGGTGGTGGGGCCTGGCTGGTGGACGTATAGACAGGAGCAAACCTTTGAGGTTGTAGCTTGGCCCTGACACTGGCCACTTTCCTCTTCCTGGGCCTGTATGACATTAATTGATTTGCAACAGGTTTCCACTAGAGTGTATTCCAAGCTACCTTCCCTGCCATGGTGGACTAAGAACCCCCGAAACTGTGAGTCAAATAAATCTTCCCTCTCTTTAGTCACTTCTGTCAAGTATTTTGGTCACAGAGATGAGTAAAGTAGCATCAGTCACATAGTGAAGTTTAGGCTATGAGGTCTCTCAGATATTGCTCTTTGTGCGCACACTCACTTGCTCTTCACAACTTCCCTCACAGTGGAAGCATGCCAAAGCAAAAACACCATCCATGTCCCACCACCCAGAGTAAAGGCTGCCCATGTCCCACCACTCATAGATCAAGGCTGTTTCTATCTCACCATCTAGAGACACTTCACATCCAAGTTCAGTTCATTACAGTATGTTTCCCTATTGAGGCATATGCAGATACAAATTCTATAGATAAAACTGTAATTGGGGATGGGTCTACAGCTCAGTGGAAGAGCATTGCCTACCATGCATGAGGCTCTAGCTCCAATCTCCAGTATCACAAGAGAAGGTGAGGCAGGGGATGAGAAGCAAAATCTCTTGCAATTGAACCATTCACCACAGCTATATCATAATTTTAATAAGATTGTTCTGTAAGCATATTCTTATTTCTAGAGCATTTGGGGGGTCAGGAATTTCTCATATCCCCTTAGGTGCCCTGTTTCTGTCACAAATGGGATAATAGTACCTGCCTCACGGAGGTTTGCTTTGCTTTGACTGGGGCGGGGTAATGGCAGCTTCTCTGTCCACATCAGCTGTGGCCTTTCTCCAACTTATACGACCGGGTAGGAGAGTAATCACTCTGTTGGGCTGTCTGTCAGGGGGCAGTTGTCCTGTGTGCTCTGTGGCTGCCGCAAAGCAAACACAAATGCAGGCCAAGGAAGGGCACGCTGAGCACTATGGGGGCTGGTGACACAGACGGGGCCCGGCTGGGGAGACGCTCCACAGGCAAAGCACTTGCCATGCAAGCCTGGTGACCCCAGAACTCATGTGAAGAGCCGTGCACAGGAGGACACGCACCTGTAACCCAGCATGTCCCTCCTGGGAGAGAGGAGGAGAGTCACACTCAAGCCAGCCTGGCAGCCACAGGATTACACAACACAATTGTCTCAAACAAGGGGGAAGGAAAGGACCAAGGTTGTCCTCTGACCTCCACAAAGCATGTGCACACCTGCACATATAGCCCACAAATGTACACATAAGTTAATTTTAAAAAATAGATAAATGATGGAAACAGGCCAGTTGAACCATCCCTGAGCCTCACCTCAGCCCCGCTCAGCACCAAGCAGTGGACAGTCAATGTTTACCAGGCCCTCCAGAGCCCAAGGAGAGAGAGGTCACTATGGAGACTAGAGACATATGAAGGCCTCAATGTATAGGGAAACTCTGCTCCTTCTTCAAGGGGCTGAGTGAGTGTGGAGTCTACCTCGGCTCCCCCTTTCTGCCTTCTGCCTCCTTGAGATGCTTCTCACAGTACAGCAGAATCAGCTCATTCAGGCGCTGGACATTTGTATGCCAGCCAATGTCACCGAGAAGGTGCAGGGGTGACTTGGGGAATACTAAGGAGCAACCTCCACTATGGCTCTGTCCTGCTGGGCCTCTGGGGCAGTTGTCCAATGGTCTTTGTGGAGGGCCTAGCCAGCACTGGAGTGCTTGAGGCTGATTGTACCCATGTGTGATATAGGGAGAGCTTGAAGTTACCTTCCTCATAAATTTGAGACAATTTGGCTCTACGAAAGACTCCTGGACCATGGGGAGTCAGAGGATGAGGTAGGAAGTAAATGGGTATTATTATCCTCTTGAATTCTCTTCAGGGTTCAAAGTGGTTCAACTTGCTGCCCACTTCACAGGTCATAAAACTAAGACACAGAGGGCTGCGGTCAACTCCCCAGGTTTGACAAGGAGCCCACAACCCTTCCCAGAGCCTGTCACAGAACATAGGTATGTGTGCCCAGGTACCCTGTCTGCAAGGCATGGGGTTCCAGCCTGTTTTGTTGATTGCTTCTAGAGACTGATTCCAGAGACTTCACAAGGCACAGCATAAAATAAGAAGGGGATAGGGTGCTTATAACCCTGTCTTAGTTAGGGTTTCTGCTGCTGTGAAGAGACATCAGGACCATGGCAACTCTTATAAAGGAAAGCATTTAATTGGGTGGCTTACAGTTCCCAGTTTCAGTTCATTATCATCATGGTGGGACATGGCAGTGTGCAGGCAGACATGGTGCTGGAGGAGCTGAGAGTCCTTATGTCTTGATCCACAGGCAACAGGGAGTGAACATATTCGGCTTAAGCATATAGGAGACCTCAAAGCCCGCCTCCACAGTGACACACTTCCTCCAACAAAGCGACTCCTCCTAATAGTGTCACTCCCTGTGAGCTTATGGGGGCAATGACATAGAAACTACCACAGCCCCTTCTGTGTCCCTGCCCCTGCCTGCTACAGGGACCATGGCAGCAGAAGGCTTCACTCTGATCTGCCCCACCCTTTCCTAACCAGGGAACAGTGGCAAGTCCCCAGCCTTCCTCAGCTCGAGGTGGCATCTGCTGCTCTGGTTCCCCTGTGAGGCCCATCACATGGAACCATTGGGAGTAGAGATTAGGAAGAATTCAGGCAGTAAGAACAGGATACTTCCTATCCAGGACTTGACCAAAAAAAAAAACTTTTAAAAATTGCACTACAGGGACTTAGCTTTCACATGCCCCCATGTGAGTGAACACCAACCTCTGGCAGAAGCCCTTGAAGTATTCAGCAAGGTTGCAGCTGCAAGTACTCTTACCCCTAAGTCTGTTTCTAAGAACTGGGCAGGAGAGGCCTGCGTTTGTCATAAGCATTCACACTGCATGGCAAGCAAAAATAAAAACAACCCCGAGGGACCATCAGACAACAGAATTTATGGTCCCAAACTAATGTGCTACATTCTTACCACAAGACTCCTTGTGGTAGAGAAAAGTGGTGAACTAAATTCCTTCAGAAAAGGGACAAATGTACAGTGGGATTTGTGAACTCAAAGCCTCGGAAAAATGGTAGTTTCCATGTTGTGTCTGTGGTGAGAAGAGAGCTGGGAAGAGAGAGTTTCAGTCAGAGAATCAGAAAGACTTGGGCCAGGGCCAGGCATGGCTTCCTTTTCTGAATGTTAAATGGACCCAGAGTGTCTGCCTTCATCAGATGCTAATCAATCTGGGGTGTCCCACTGGCTAAGTCCTGCACCACACAGACTTTCCAGGTCATCCTTTGATGAGTGATGTGCCCTTTAGGCTCTTCCCTATCTCTTGGTGGTGCATTTCTTCTCATGGCCGATACTCCATTCTCTGGATGTACAGTTTTTTTCTCAGTGACCCATGGAAAGCCATCTTAGACTCTTGCAATTTTGGGGTTCAGGCCTTTGATGGTTTCAGGAAAGCTAGGTTTCATCCTTGATGACCACTGTCCTCATGTTATTAGCACATCTACATGTCCTGAATGGCCTAGACCACTGTGGCCTCCTCTCTTTCAACAGGCCCCGAACACTCAGCAGCCTTCTCTACCTCTTCCTGTGTGCGTAGATGTGCACACAAGCATTCCATACAGGAGGGCCTTCACAGCTCCCATTTTATGTATAAGGTGCAGTATGTCCCATGGTTTTGATTTTATAATTATTTAGAGGAATGAGAGACATGATTTTCTAAGAGATTTACTTAGCAGGGAACGAGAAAGACAGATCTCTTAGGATTTCTCTTTTAAAGTCAAGGTCTAGTTTGAGTTACTTTAAAAACAATATTCCTCTCATGGAGAAGCTTTCAGCAGACACATGGCACATGTGTCCCCTGTACTGGTCCCTGGAACTCTCTACTACGTTCACAGAAACCGTTCACAGAAAGCCCAGGTGACTCCTGTCTTTCTCTGCCCTCAAAGCCCTGAGTTAGGGGTGTAATCTGTATGGACACCCAAACACCTTTTTAACTTGTAAATATTGGCTGGGATCAATGATTCCCCAAAGCTCTCACATGCCCCAAGAAGTTGATTATGGCCACACGTCATTGATTCTTGATGGCAACACCCGTTTGTCATTCAGTCCTTGTGACTCAAAAAGAACCCTTAGACCTTGCTGTGATGTTGAAATAAGGTCTCCAGTTTCACGGACTTCAGTCTGTCTGTATGCTATGATTCTTCTCAAATTTTCGAGGCTGGGTATTCAGTTTGGTTCCCTCCCTTCCTTGTGTTTGTTCCGAAGGATTGCAGTGGACAGCTCATGTTTGTGCCAAATCTAAGCGTCATGAAAATGTCCATGTGGGTCTTATGGGTTCTACATCACCCTCGCTTTTGTCAGACGGTGTGTAGTTTGCATAGCGAGCTTGTTTTCTGGTAGCCAGTTCTCCTTTCCTGAAGCCGATGTTCCTTTGCTTCTTTGTGTTCCTTGGGGACATCCAAGTCACTCGACCTTTGCGCCTATGTGTCCCTGTTCTTTACACCAGTGATGGCAGTCCATGCATGCTCTCTTGGGCCTTTTCTTTTGTGTGTGTGGCATATATTCATGTGTGTGTGAATGTGAATACCTGTGCAGGTTCGGAGGCTGGAGGATGGTGTCTGATGTCTTGCTCTATTACTCTTTGCCTTTCTTCTCACAGAACTTGAAGCTAGGCTGGTGGCCAGCAAATGCCACAGATCCTTTGTCTGTTTCCCACAGTGCTGGGTTTGCAGGCTCACAGGTGAGACTAAGCCTAGACGTTTACAGGGTGCTGGGATTCAGGCTCATGCCCTCACGCTTGCCCCGTAAGTACTCTTACTCACTGGGCCGGCTCCCCAGCCCCTGCGCCTTTTCCTACTTTCCAGCATTACTTTGTGGTCACTCCACGTCAGCACTCTCTAGTCTCCCATTCTTCTTCACATACCACCTGGAATATGCTGTGGCGCTGTGGAGCCAAGTGTTCTTCTCCCGTGTCTGCTGGTGGGCACTGAGGCCATTGCCCAACACATTTCAACACCCCTAGTGAATGTCTTTGTACCTGTGTTTCCAACGTGTCTTGGCTTTCAGAACCTGGTTTATTTACAAGATGTGTTCTGATGATTGCAACTGCTGGGCCAGTAAAGGGATCTGCACACTTTAAGACTGGTGACATTAAAAACAAAAACTCGAGGGCAGGGGCATCACAGAGACTTGCGATCTGACATTAACAGGAGCACTGTTTCCCAACCCCTCTCTCAGACATCAGACACATTAAAAGAGGAAGATTTGAAGACAGAAGACTTGCCCTGTAAGTACTCTTACTCTCTGGGCCGGCTTTGGTTTAAATTTTTTGGTTTAAATTCAAGCCATTTGCCCAGTCTGGAGATGGGGTGGGCTAGAAAGAGGCCAGCCTGGTAGCAGGAGGGTTATGCTGGGTGACATCACAAGTTGTTTGTTTTCCTGGGCTGTGTGCTTTTGTGGGCGCTCACATTTCTTTTACTCTTTTTATAACACCTATTATCACGCCAGATGTGGGAGAAAGAACCTCACCATTTGACCCACGTAATGAAAATTTGGACAGTAGGTTGAGTTTAGCCGCTCCTGTGCGTGCTGGCAGCAGGCTCGTGCTGGGCAGGGCCCCTCTGGTGCCTCACAGTATCCAGTGTGGCTGAGCATCATCAGTGCTTTCACTTCTGTCTCACAGATGAGAACACAGGTTCCAAGAGATGAAGTCTTTTAGCAGAAGGGAGCCAGATTCCCATCAAAGAGACTCGCACTCCCGCCTGCCCCCTTGTCCTTTGACTAGGGACCTCCTGCTAGGGAACCCCTATTGGCCAGACCCAGGGGACTCCAGGGACTCTGAGGGTTTGTCAGACAAGCTTCAGGAGTACGGGAAAGAGTGAAGCAGAAATAGATGCATTGCATGAACCTTAAAAAAAAAAAAGAACTTATTTTATTTTTTAGAGAGCAGTTTTCAATTCATACAAAAATTGTGCAGAAAGTGAGAACTCACAAGCAGCTTCTCCTTCCTTCCAGCTGCTCCTGCCACTAACATCTTGTGTTGTGTGAAACAACTGTGTCAGCTCAGGAACCAACATTGACACATGCTGATGGAAGTCCACAGCCTTCATTAGGGCTCACTGGGAATGTGCAAGCTGTATGGACTTTGACTGATGGGCATTGTCCTGTAGTTGACACAACAGTACTTTCAGTCCCCAGAAGCCTCTGATCTCCACCTGTCTATGTCCTCCCCCTCCCCCAGGCCTCTGGTGGCTGCTAATCACCATATTGACATTGACACTGCTTTGCTATTTACAAGAATTTGCATGTTCCAAGTCATGCACCTAGGCAGACTTTCCAGGTCATCCTTTTATGAGTGATGTGCCCTTTAGGCTCTTCCCTATCTCTTGGTGGCTCCACAGTGCATTTCTTCTCATGGCCGATACTCCATTGTCTGGATGTACAGTTTGTTTCTTCATTGACCCATGAAAAGCCATCTTGACTTCTTGCAAATTTTGGGGTTCAACCTTCGATGTTTTCAGGGAGGCTAGGTTTCATCCTTGATGACCACTGCTCTCATGTCCTTTGTATGTCTCCACATCCATCATGGCCTCCCTTCCCACCTCAGGTTCACATTATTCTCCCTCACAACACATCAACACATGGACTGGAATCAGGTCCCTCTTGCTAACCCTTCTCTCAGTGCTGGAAGTTCCACCCCAGTCTCTGAATATTTGTCTGCCCACTCTCAAGCTCTTCAGGTTGGTAACTGCACATCCACACTGGCTACATGTATTCATCCCAGAAGAGACTCCACTGCCTCAGGAAACTGTGGTTTCCATACACCTGCTGGCAGCTGGCCTGAATGGTAACCTCCAAATGGAAATGAAGTACTGTTCTCAACACCCATGTTGCAGGAATCGTGTCCAAAGAGATGGCATTTAAATGCCCCCTCTTGCCCCAGTGCCCCAGCCTACACTTACGTTTGTACATACTCTGCCACGCTTCACTCCTCAGTGAAGACAGGCTCCACAAATGTTAGTTTTAAGAGGGTCTTAAAATTGACTGACACAAGTCCCATGTCCTCTCCAGTCTTTCTGGGCACAGATAGCCTTTTCTCTGGTGTAGTGACTGGCTGCAGGGAGGGACGGTCTGAAGGTATTTTCACGAGGACGTTTAGTCCCTGAGATCACCTGCCCCTGAGTCATGCGTTTATTTTCAGCCTCAGTCTTTCAAAAGGTCATGCGGATTTTTCAAACAGCGTTTGCCTGTCATTGCCTCACTTTCTTTCTCCTCGCCCATTCTTGCTTTTAACAAAGGGAGTTATTTTGGGGGAACACAGGCTCACATGCAGCACAGCCAGCCCAGAATAGAGCGGTGCAGGCATGCTGCTAGGGTCCTTGCCTCTGCTGGTGGGGGATGACTGGGTTCTAGGTAGGAAGTGTTGAGATTTTTAACCAAAGTCTCATTTCCAATTATGCAAATAAGCCATGTGTATGATGGAAATATTTTCAGATAAGTACAAGAAAGAAAATCATTTTTATCCACAGTTGCTCTAAATATCGTTAACACTTCAAAGAGTGTCTCCATCCTTGAGGGGTGCCTGCATGCCTGTCTGGTCTTGCCAGACTGGAAGCTGCACGCAGGCAGTGGCCTATATGTCTTGCTCATTGCTTGGTAGACAGTGTCTGCCCCTGAGCAAGGGCCTGGCATTGGTTTATTGAATGAGTGACGCTTGCATGTGTGTGGATCACATACTGAGAAGAAGGTGGATCGTTCTCTATGTTAGACTTTTACGTTTCCTTCATTTCATACAGCAGCTCCCCACTGAAGTCTTCTTTGGGGTCGGGAGATGGCTCAGTTTGTAAAGTACTTGGACAGTTAGTGCCTGCGGCTGATTTCCCAGAGACCATGTAAAACGGCCCATGCAGAGGCACGTGCCCTGTGCTCCCGGCGCTGGGAAGGTGGAGACAGGAGGATCTTCAGGGCTCCCTGGCCAGCCAGCCTAGCAAGTTGCTAAGCTCCAGTTTTAGTGAGAGACACTGTCTCAAAAATCAAAATGGAGAGAGACTGCAGAAGACACCTGACATTGAGCTCTGGCTTCCTCATGCGTGGCCATACACATGCATACCCCTCCACATGTATGTATATGCTCATGCACATTAATACACACATATGCACATATGCAAAATAAATAAAATATCAACAGTTGAGATTGTGATCTTATTTTTAAACAATACTTTTATTCCTTGAAATTTCATACAGTGTGATTTGAACACATTCACCCCTGTCCCCAACTCCTCCCGTAACTGCCCTCCTCTCCTCCCCCCTAACTTGGGGGCTCTTTCCTCCTCTGTTTCACTTGGTTTAGTCTAGTTCCTGTTGCCCAACTGGCCTTAGGAGTGGGGTGGGGTCTGTCCTGGCATGTGGTCTACCTACCAGGGTCACGTGATTGAAGGACATTGACTGTCTCTCTCTCCCAGTAGCTACTAATTGCCAATAGCTCCTCAGCTACTGCGGAGATTTCATGCTGACCCCTCCCTCGTCTGCACTGGGATTCTGTCTGACTTGAGCGTGCACAGGCCTTGTACATACTGTCACAATCACTGTATGTTCGTATGTTCACCTTCTCGGTTGTGTCTTGTAAACACTGTTTCCTTGATGTTATCCACCACCTCTGGCTCTCACAATCTTTTGCAAAGATCTATGATTCTTGGGGGCATCAGTGTGGTGTGCACATCCTCTCTAGGGCTGAGCATCCTACAGTTTCTCTACACAGTGACAAGCTGATCGCAGTGTTGATTGGCATCTGCTGCAAGGAGGAGCCCCTCTGATAAAGCTTGAGAGATGCTGTGATCTGTGAGTATGATAATGAGTCGTGATGATTCCTTTTATTACTGGGTTAATTTAGGGGAATAATGACAGTAGGTTCTCTCCATAGCCTTATGACCTATCTAGCCACAGGCTCTTTGCCTTCTTGGAAGTGCCAGGTATGGATGGGTTCCATTTACGCAATAGGCTTTGGATCCAATCAGGAAGTGGTTACTTACTCCAGTAACGTTGGTGCCACTATTTCACCAATGTGCATGTCTTGTCAGGCCAGTCGTTACTGTGGCTCACGGAGTTCACAGCTGGGGGAGACTGATGATGGCTCTCCTCCTCCAGTAGTGTGCATAGCATCTTCCCATTAAAGCTGTCCAGATGAAACCTCCAGGTCAGTACCAGATTAATATTTCCATATTCTGATGCAAGTATGTGATATCTTCAGCAATAGGGTCATACCCTCAAGTTCTGGAGGGTAACTAAGAGTATTGGCAAATAGCTTGCAATGCTTGGGGGTCTATATGATCTCATTGACCAACAACTCTACAAGGAGTAACCCATTCCTAGTACTAGAGTTGTTTTTTTATTTGCCAGCACAGGGTATTGGGGTATGGTGCCTGCATCATAGGGTGGTCCCATTAAACCCCCCTCTCTCTCCAGAAGGAAGCCTCCATAGGAGTAGGTTTCCACATGGCTCTTTCAAAGGTCATTTCTCCCCACATTACCCCATCTGCTCTGCTTTCCTATCCCCACTCCAATTTAGCCCTCCTTGTTCTGTGTTCCTGTGTTCTATCACCCCTCCCTCGAAAGTCATCTTCTGTGTGACCACTTAGTAATTTCCTGAGGTCTGCGGATATTCCTGATGGAACACACATGATTTTCTGAACAGCAGTATGTTACTTGTATGAAAAGTTTTACTGGAGAGACCTTTCACTGGAAAGCCACAGAAATCTTTCAGCCACCTTAATCTCTGTCCTTATAGTAAACTTGTCATGGTGGATTCTTGGGGTAAAGGCCTGGAACATTCTCAGTGTTTTATCTACTTTCACTAAAGAACTTTGCAGAGAGAATGTACCAACTTTGTTCTCATCAGCCCAGCGAGTGAAATCTTTTTCTGATGCTCTCATTGGAAGCAGCATCGAGGCTTCTTTCTCCCTGACTTCTCCTGTTTCTCAGCATCATTTTGATATTTGTGATGTGTTTTCATGTTTAGAACTTTTAAAAATGGTTAGGATCAATCTATTGGTGGATTTTCTCTGGGGCTATGTTAATTACCTATGTATTTAATGGTTCCATTCTACAGTCTAGTAACTACTTACACAATTATGCTTCTCTGGGCACATTTTGGCCCATGTGAGACCCACTTCAGTTTGAAAAATGACTTCTGAACCATTTCTGACACCTCTTCTACCTTTTCTATGTGACATGTGTGTAGCATGAACCGCCAGATGTAACAGGAATCTTAAAAGTTCTTATTAATAAAAGCGAATCTGGAGCCAGGTATTGGGGTGAACACTGGAAGATTAGTGAAGCAGAACAAGCTACAGCTTCCTCAACTTGCCAGTTCCTCAGCAGATCCTGGAAGCCTCTGAGGCTGGAAGCCTCTGAGTCCTCATCCAAATGGATCTCAGCTGAACTGCTGCTCTAAAGCCTGAAAGCTTAACCAGGCCATAGTTCCTCGTCCTCATGCCTTAAATACCTTTCTGCCTCCTGCCATTACTTCCTGGGATTAAAGGCGTGAGTCACCATGCTTGGCTGTTTCCAGTGTGGCCTTGAACTCACAGAGATCCAGGCAGATCTCTGCCTCTGGAATGCAAGGATTAAAGGTGTGTACTACCACTGCCTAACCTCTATGCTTAATATTGTGGCTGTTCTGCTCTCTGACCCCAGATAAGTTTATTAGAGTGTACAATATTTTGGGGAACACAATACCACCACAGTGGACCTGTGTCAACTCCTTCCTCTCATCCCTTCCCTTTGTCCAGGGAGCTCCCACCCAGCATCCTTACAGGGTGACTGACTGACTCTCGGCAGTTTTGGCCAGGCTACAGTGTCTCAAGTTGGTGACTGGTCATCCATACTCACTGTGTACATTTCAAGAGACCTGGCCACATCTGGTTCTGTGAGACCAGCAACTGGCTGTATTCTAGGTATCATCTACATCTTACTGCTGAGGGAAGGTGTGAGCATTATAACCTTCCTGCTTCTCAGAACTCCCTCTAGGCTCTGCATTTTCTTTCGCTATCTGGGTCTCCTTGGATTGTCTATTAACTGTTGTAATAACTACAGTGTGGAGGACAGGGAGATGGCTCAGTAGGTAAAACACTTGCAGTACAAGCATGAGGTCCTGAGTTCGATCCCTGCCACCCACATAAAAGCCAGGTGTGATTTATAATCCAGTACTGGAGAGACAGAGACAGGCAGATCCCTGGGGCTTGCTGGCTGGCCGGCCTAGCCCAGCTGGAAAGCCAGGTCCTAGTGAGGGACCCTGTCTTGAAAAGCAAGGTGGCTGTCTCCAAGGTTTACTTCTGGCCCCCACACACCTGTGCATGCGTGTGTAACTGTACATATATAACTACAGTTTTAAACGTCTCCATCTGGAAACCATTCTCTCATATGGATTAGACAAGAAGAATTTTATTGTTTACATTATATAGTACAGTTAAATTGTATAATCCATATTTTTTAATTATCTGGAAGAACTGCCTTCTTTACCAAATTAAGTAGCCCCAGTCAAGATCAGGAATGTCTGCCTATTATTTGAGAATGGTTTAAATTTCACTGTTTTCCTCCTGAGGCATCAACAGTTATTGCACATTTTATTTCTGCTGTGTAATATTTTGCATTCTTTATTGTAAATGGGATTTTCATTCCCTTTTAAATTACCAGGGTGATCTTTGCTAACTGGTTAGGGAAAAATATTGATCTGAGCCCATCCACTTTGTAAGAGTTGCCTTAAACACGCTCTTAGTATTTAGGCTAGATTATTACCTCTTATTTAACATTTATTCTAAGTACTCTCCCAGAACTGAGCAGGGCTTCCCGGTTGCTTCTCTTTAACTCTCCAAGTACAGGTTGGATGCTGCATCACACAGAGCAAATGAGGAGGGGGCAGCTGCTTTTTGGGCCATGTCCAGAAGGCCTCAGTAGCTTCCAGTTGAGGAGGTCCTGGCTCAAGCGAGTTCTGCTCCTTACCCTCCTCCCTGTCTCCTATGGAGTGTCAGTGACCATTTGCCTTCATGTGGGCCCAGAGGAAAGGGTTATTCAAGCAAGTCCGTCTGCCTGGTAGTGCGAGGAGCCCTTGGGTGTCTGTCTCAGGCTTTGGCTTTGAGACAAAGGAAAGGCAAAGAGATTTTCAGCCTTTTGGAGGATAGAGACCCTTAGATATGAGGTTGATTGGGAGCCAGTGTCACAGACAATGCCCACCCTGCCTCCCAAAGCAGGAATTTCCAGTTGTCAAGTTAGCTTGAGGCAGAGGTTGGTGCTGTGAGCTTCTGTTCTACAGCCATGTTTCCACATAATTGGCTGGACAGCATTTGGATCAAAGTGATGTCGCATGGCATCTGTGGTTGTACCTCTGTGGGTCTGAGGCAGAGGTTGGTGCACTGAGCTTCAGTTCTACAGCCATGTTTCCACATAGTCAGCTGGACAGTGTTTGGATCAAAGCGATGTCACGTGGTATCTGTGGTTGTACCTCTGTGGGTCTGAGGCAGAGCATTGTGTAGTGTGTGCTTGGTTCAATCCTTGTACTGCAAACAACAAAAAACATGGGGCCATCTTGACCCCACTGGCCACTCTGGGCATTTTGAACGGCTCTACTTTGGTCAAATCAGATCTTTGCACACAGCCCTCCCAATCCTGCTCCTGATCTCCCTTCATGTGTCCAGGTAGAGCTTTTTCCTCTTAGTGTCTCACTGTCACACCATCTCCTGGGGATACTTCCTGAACTCTGGTATCCCCAGATACTTTGGAAGTATCCAAAGGCCAAGGCCCCATCTCTGCCACACATGCCTTCTGGATTCTTCCAGGGTCCCTCCTACTTGTCTGTGTTCCAGAGCCTGCAGCCTCCTGCAGGCAGGCCTGCTATGATCCTGAGAGATCCATGCATGTGACAAACAACAGACATTTGGATCCTTGAGTTTGATTGTGCTCTTATACATGCAATCTTGATGCTTAGGGAATACACTGCTTCTGCGAGACTGGCCTCTCCCAGCTTTGTTGACCTGGAGTGGGGGCATGCAAGGTGGTTCCTTGGGCATGCTCATGAACACCGGCACTCAGCACAGGGACCACCTTTGGAAGAGCCTGGGTATTAAGGGTGAAGTGCCTGGTGTGTGCCTCCCGGATGATGCTGAACATATATGCTCATTCTAGCACATTCTCCCTCACTGTTTTGTGATCTCGACCATCAGGGCATTAAACAGGCTTCTTAACCTACTGTAACCTTTGCAAAGGTTTTAGTAAAGTTTTATCATTTTTTGAAGATGCATTTATGCCAAATGCATAGCAGAATGGGTTTTCTCACTTTGAAAGCAGATGATTTGAGGCAACTTTCTATGCGTCAGGTTTTGCTTGACTTGGAAAGCTTCTCCTGAGGGTCAGAATGGTTCAGAGTCATTGAGAGGCTTCACCAAACCTCTGTCTGTGCAACTGTCTGTCTAGTCCCCACGATGGCAAAGGGGTCGGGACAGGACCAAGGGAAACAGTGGATATGGGCATACTAGTCACAGTTTTTAGGGGACCCCTAGGGAGACCAGCCATGTCCAGGAAATGTTAAGTGAATTTTGTTTAGTACTGTATGGCCTCAGCTTTCCACCCTCTAGGATGCCAGTGTCAACAGGAAATGATGTGGACATTGACTGAGGACACTATTAAAATACACACCAGCAAAAACAGGGATGATGGCAGAAACGCTGCCGCATGGGCTGGGAACAAATAACCTCCATCCTCCGATGTCCCATCCCACATCCATGCTGGAGTTCTGACTCTCCTTGTATTTGAACATTGAAAGGTTAACCTCATCTGTGCTCTTATGTAGGGGTGACCCTAAAGCTCAAGGTTTATCTCTAGCTGCTGGCACGTGGCCAGGCAAGGTAGGCAAGATGTTTTCTGCCTTGGCCTCATCTCCCGTGACTTTCTGGTATCCGTTTGTTGACTCCCTAGTCTTAAATGGTGATGTCCCATTCTCTTTCCTGGAAGGAGCTTCCACTCTTTCTGTCTTCTTGTCTTTCTTGCCACATTGCGACCAGACTTACCTCCTCTGGGAAACCTACCCAGACCTAGACACTATCCTCAGGCCTTACCTTCATGACAAGGTACTTTCCATTGTCCTCAAGGACTGTGAGCTCCAGAGCCACAGCCATGGGTGTCACCCATGATGGGACCCGGTGGGCAGTAACCATTCCTTTTGGAAAACATGGACCTACAAGTGTCAGGAAGATGATAATACTCATGAAAATTGGGTCCTGTTGGGGTCCTGACTGTCTGTCTGGAATGTATTTGGAGGGTGTGCCTGACCACAGAGGTGCTAGCCTGTGGCATGTGGACACTGCAGACTATGAGAGAGTGATGAGGGGTTTTGGATGGTGTGTGTCCCTGGTAAGAAGACTCTGATGGGATCACTCAGGATGAAAATGAGGTCAAGGCACAGTGTTTTGGTGGGGAAGTGAACCTGAGGCCTCAGAACCATGGTCCTTGGGTCCATGCTCATCTGAGGCTTTCGTCCAATATGGCTGGGCATTTCCAGAGGCCTTGGGGAAGGTAACAACATGAACAAATGACACCTGGGTTGTCATCCGTATGGCAGAGTCTTCAGGGTGCTCTGGGGTGACCTCAGAGCAGAAGCCCAGCATTCTCAGCAGGTGAGTCACACAGACACACTCATACCTGGTGTACACACCACACACGCACTTACATACCACACATGCAACATACACTCCACACACACATAACACACATGTCCACATATGTGTGGAGACTAGAGGAAAACCTCAGGTATCATTACTCAAGGAATGTCGACTATTTTTAGAGAAGCACCCCTCCTCCTCCTCCTGAGACTTATCGAGTAGGTGATGCTGGCTGAACAGTGTACCCCAGGGATTCACCAGTCACCACCTCGGAGAAGCTAGGGCCATCAGTGCACACTACCATTCCTTTTTTTTAAAAATGTGGTTTCTTGGGATTGAACTCAGGTCCTCGTGCTTGCATAGGAGGTGCACTACCCACTGAGCCACACCCCAGGCACAGGGCACAGAGCTCAGGGGCTTTGTTTTGTTGTGTTTTGCTCAGGGGTGCTGAGGAGCCAGGGGCTTTTTGCAGTAGTGCAAACCTATGAATTTCTGGGGTCTCTTTCATCTCTGGGCCCTGACATCTGCTTGGGTATTGTCCTTACATACACCACTTAGGTGGTGAATAAAGAGAACACAGCTGGTCTCCTCCGTTGTAAGGATGGCTTGGCTTCTGAGCTGACTATTAGTATGCATGGGGGGCTGCAGAATATTTGTTTACACTGTGAAGATGTGTCTCTGCCAAGGTACAGATTTAATAAAGAGCTGAATGGCCAATAGCTAGGCAGGAAGAGGTTAGATGGGACTTCAGGGACAGAGAGGACTCTGGGGTGGTGGTGGGGGTGGGGAGGTACAGACTCTCCAGCCAGATGTGGAGGACACAGGATGGGCAGTATGGAGATGCCAGGAAGACACTGAAGAAGTTGGACATACGTTACAGAGTAGAGGTAACTGAGCCATGTGGAAGAGCATAGATTAATAAAAGCAGGTTAATTTAAGTCATAAGAGCTAGTGGTATAAGCCTCAGCTATTGGCCAAGCTTTCATAATTAATAATAAGCCTTCGTGTTATTTGTGAACTGCTGGCCCAAATAAAAGTCTGACTACATGGGGGAGTTGGACTTTTAAGTTTTCCATGCCTGGAGGCTCCCTATGTCTAAGCTGCATCAGTTACCAAAGGGCTTTGGGCTGAGGTGGGGATGGCTGCCTGTCTGGGACGTTGCTTTTTTCTTTCTTTTTTCTCCAAACATTTATTTGTTTATTTTGTGTGGTAGGAGAGTTTGCTCCCATGCTACAGCATTCATGTGGTGGCCAGAGGACAGCTTTGAGAGTCTGCACTCTCCTCCTCCACCATGGGTCCTGGGTATTGAACCCAGGTTGTCAGGCTTGGCAATTGGCACATTTACCCACTGAGCCATGTCACTAGCCCTGGAGCTGTGGTCTTGAGGGCGACTCTGCCATTTCCATTCTGGGGTCTGAGTGCATTCCTGATTATGTGACACCAACCCTTAGCTCCTATGGCTCATGCCATTCTTGTCACCCTATAAGCCTGTCTGGGGCCTTTCTCCTGTCTTGCATCATCTCCCCCTTTGAGGGCCCTGCTGGGCCCCCTTTCCTCTGCCTGACAGGAGGCCAATCCTGTGTCAGGTCGGGTGTTATCAATGGGAATGTTTGACCTGGGTGCTCCTGTCTTGGAGTTTTTTTTTTTTTTTTTTTTCTTATCTCTGTTTTTACAAATTGGTTTTTTGAAAATATGTTTTTGAAATCCTTGCTGGTTCATGCCTATAGTTCTTGGATTTTTTTTTTGTAACAAGGCAAGAGAGGCTGATTTATTTGGGTCTTGCAAATAAGAAGAGACAAAATAGACATACCCTTGTTTATCCATTCTGTCCTTCCAATGTGGTCAAAATCCAGGACACTCCTGGGGTCTAAGTGGACGCAGGCAGATGGAGCTGTGAGGCCTGAGGTGTTAAAGGTCCTCCTTGTGTTACTACTGGACCTAAAATCTGGGGGCTTGGTTTGTTCTTGGGAGACAGCAGTACAGTCAAGCTAGATTTGAAGTCTGCTGAATGGACATAATGGACATGGCAGCCTTGGGGCCACTGGCCCCAGCCTTTAGGTAGATGCATGCCTTCTCCATGGTCTCCAGTTCTTGCATGATTCCTGGTTAATATCTGCATGAGGAGCCTTCTCTGCTGCCAATCTAACAATCAGACCTATCATCGGCTTCCCATGACCCATCTACATCTATCTACATCTATCTCATCCTGATGAACCTAAGGCCAGCACACAGCTCTTCTGGATTGCTGACTATACCACACCCCACATTTTCTTCTACATTTCTCTCCCCATGATTTTCTTATCTCTTAACCTCTCTGTCTGCACTACAAAGTTCTTTCCCACTCCTCAGTCCCCTCTGCATTTGAGGCCCACTGTGGTGGTGGTGGTGGTGGTGGTGGTGATGATGATGGGGAATGGAGGCTTTTTCCTGAGTCTGAGTGGCATATGCTCATCATTCAATATTGATGAATAAAGTGAAAGTCCCCGGGATTGTAACTTTGAGAGTTATCACTGTTGTGCCCAGATCGTGACCCCCAGAGAGACCACCAAAGACGAGCATGCCGGAATGCAAAAGCAAGGTTTAATTCTGGATATCCAAAAGCAATACAAGCCTAGGCAGGGACTTCGTCCAATACATCCAACACAGTGGAGGCTGGAGGAAGCGCCCACCTGTCTGCAAGCTCAGTTTTTAAAGGGAAAAGTCACAAGGTTACATCATTTAGGGGTGCTAGTACAGGTACAATTCTGATTGGCTCGCTTCTAGGGACTTCTAGAAATTACTTCTAAGGGAGTGGTTGCCCGCCACCATTTCTCATTGGCTGCCCTCAGGTGGGGGCATTTCTGTGGTCAGTTACCCTGGAAACCAGGGAGAGGACATTCCATAGTCTGGCAGGCATTACCTCGTGACTATCTTGTGGGTCTGTACTTTTACACTTCCTGGTTTCTGGAATCTGAACTGACTGGTCTCAGTAACTTCTGGCCTGTTCCAGTAACTTATGGCTTGTAGCTAAAAGGAGCAGTCTTAGGCCTTTAGTTTTGGGGTGAGAGCATTTTGGTCTTATTTTGGTTCCACAATCACTACAAATATTTGCAGACATCTCACTCACCCTTCTTAATGTACACAAGCACTAATTCATTCTATTGATATCAGAGATCACCACATTGTGTTTTGAGAAGTCTTCCAATTTGTGACATTTTTCAGCTACCCAGTTTTTGCTGGATGCTTAAAATCTTGTCCCATCTGTCCCAAACTGTTTACTTCTGGACTGTTTACATTGTCTTTGTAAAAACTTTGTTTAGGAACAGGGGAGAGGGCTGAGTTAATAGAATATTTACCTTGCAACCATGAAGAGCTGAGTTCAGTTCCAGAGCCTACATTTTAAAAAGGAGGTAGGTGGGTGGATGTGGTCACCTAGGTGATTAGAAGGTAGAAACAAACAGATTCTCCCCCTCCCCCCAACCTTGTCTTGCTGGTCAGACAGCCCAGCTTACTTAACACTTGGTAAGTTCCAGGCCAATGAGAGATGTTGTCTCAAAAAACAGGTAAATGACTCCTGAGGAATGACACCTGAGGATGCTCTCTGGTCTCCACATGTACATGAACACACATATGCTTGCATACCTGCACATGCCTGTGCATACTCTCACATACACACCTGTACAGAAACCTTAAAAGAATACTTCGTCTATGTCTCTAATTAATTAGGTGGAGGTGGAGGCACAGGGTGCAGAATCCCCCAAAGGCATGGACAGGCTTTGCCAGCTCTTTCTGGAGGGCTGGTGTCACTCAATGCTCCCATCTGTACTGTGTGCTCATCTTTCCAAATCCCTTAAATGTGATGAGTTAATTAAAAAAACAAATCAATCACTGCTTTGGCAAAAATGAAACTCATCCTTGATTGTGCTTCTCTGAGACCACAGAGCAGGCCTCGCCACTCAGTGTTTGCTGTTTGTCCTTTTTTTTTTTTTTTTCTTTTGAAAACACTGCATTTTTCAAAGGGAGGGCAGCTTTCATTTTTTCCTGTTGGTTTTAAATATCTCATTGTAGCCAAAGCTTCACCCCCTGTCATTATTGTGAACTTTTTTCAGAGTGTATCATTTGGTTTTGTTTTATGTAGATATTGAAGTGGAAGTTTCAACTTAAGTGATTTGGACCATTGTTTCTTTTTGTGTGTTTCTCAAGGTAATGATCTTTCTTTTTTATTGTAATCTTTATTATTCTTGAGATTTTCCCACATGTATGCAATTTTGTATGATGTATGAGACATGGCATGACTGTCTTGCCCATGAACTCACAGCAGCTGAGGTTATGTGCTGAGGCTTAGGTCAGGCAGATGACCTCCAGGCCGCCACCTTTGCTGGAACCTTGGCCGGATGAGAGCTGCAGGGGGTCGGGGAGGCTTTTGTTCCAGATTGATCCTCTGGCCTTTAAATGTAAAATGCTTATCTTGACTCAGAGTCAGTTTCGTTTTTTCCCAAATTTTCTCAGCTTGCCCTGGAATCCACTTCTGTGTCAGTGAGAAAATCTCTACTGCCATTTTCCCCAAATACCTAATTAGGATGTTCCTTGTGATCCCCACTGGCGCATGCTGCCTCCTCCTCTCCTGGCCTCAGTCATGCAGCTCACTTGAGTGTGCGCCTGTGCCTAGGAACTCAGGCTGCCTGCAGCCGCCCTGTAGTTGTGGTGGTCTTGATCTCTGGGCTGTGTCTCAAGGTGCTCTTCCCCACCCTGCCCCCTCTGAGAGGACCCCTGCTCACACTCTCAGGAGATTCGGACAACTCTTGTGACAAGATGAACTTCGTGCCTCATGGTAGAGCCCCCTACATTTAGAGAATATACTAAAAACAGATTTTTTTTTCTTCTTATGCTGAAGGTTCCATTTCTTTTGTGCCATTTTCTGGTTAACTTGTAATTTTAGACAATTGACAGTCGGGTATATGATTTGATTAAATTCTGGAAGCAAATACATGTTGTATTTAATAGGGTTTTGAGTTTCTTCAACCCAAGCTAATTTAGCTCACAGTGTTATTTGGGATTTCCAGACACCAAGTATATCAATATAGACTTTCTTTAGCAGGCCATTCATATTTATTCTTGAAAATAGGTTTATCAAAAACATAAGCAAAACTAGCTGATAAATCAAATGTAAAAATTGTCCCTATTTATAGGTATCAGTGAGTTTTGGTTGTTTGAGACTGAGTCTTAGCATCCCAGGCCTGTCTTGATGCCTCCTGCCTCCACCTCCCAAGTGCTAGGATTATAGACTGGGGATTAAACCCAGGGCTGCATGCATGCTAGGCAAGTGTTCTACCCACTGAGCAACATCCCCAGTCCCTGTGGGATGTTTTGATACCTGTATATTGTATAATGCTGTCCTGGTTGGTTGTGGTTTTTTTGTTTTGTTTTGTTTTGTTGTTCTTGTTTTTCTTTTTGTCAACTTGACACAAGCTAGAGTTATCTGGGAAGAGGAAACTGAGAAAATGCCTTTATCAATTGGCCTGTATGGAAGTCTGTTAGGGGCATTTTCTTGATTAATGATTGATGGGGGAGGGCTGGGCGCACTGTGGGTGGTGCCATCCCTGGGCTGGTGGCTTGGGTGTTAAAAAAGCAAGCTGTGCAAGCCCTGGAGAGCAACTACTGCACAGCCATACTCCATGGTCTCTGCTGCTTCAGTTCCTGCCCATACTGCCTGCCCTCAGCTGTGAGTATAACCTGAGAGTTCCTTCCCAAGCTACTTTTGGCCATGGTGTTTATCATAGTAATAGAAACCCTGATTAAGACATCTATAAACTAAGTTACGGCATCTAGCACATCAGACATTTACTGCTTCTTCATGGCAGAAACTTTCAAACTCTGTCCTTCTAGTTTGTGTGTGTGTGTGTGTGTGTGTGTGTGTGTGTGTGTGTGTGTGTGTTACATGTTTATTTGTGCTCTCTCTCTTCTTTGAGAATGTCATGCAACAATCATTCCCAGTGACATAACCCAGGTCACAAATACCCCCTGTTTTCTCTCCTCTGTCTCCTCTGTGGCTGTTCTGTGAATCTTCATATATGTTTATTTCATGTGGAAACTCACAGAGATCAGGAAATTACAAAGGGACCATGCAGAGGGAGATTGAATGGACTTGTATAAGGGGCTAGAAGGGAGTAATGGAACAGGAAGGGTTAAATTGAGGTCAGGAAGGAGGGTAGAACAGAGGAAGGAATCGGAAGGAAAAGTTAACACTAAAGACTTTTCAAAAAAGTCCTGTGGAAACCTGCTAATGTAGAAGCTTCCTGAATACGTCTCCACAGTGTGTAAATAGAGTTAAAGTGGAGTTACCCTAGAAAAATGCAGCAAAGCCCCAGCTAGACACCAGAGGTGAACAAATAAACCGCCCAGGGCCAGGAATGACTTCTTTTGGAGTTGTTGACCCCTAAGGCCCCAAAGACCCCCAAACATTGTGGGCTATCCCCAAAGCCCTCGATTGCCTTCTTGTTTTGAAAGAAGGAAAGTTTGCCTTCTGGGCTCTTCCCAGTGTGCCTTGAGCACAAGCCACCCTGGACATCTGTTTACATTTCGAAAAACAAGGAGAGACCAAGAGAAATGTCAATCCTAGGAATTGGTTGTTATTTAAAGTCTCACACCCAAAGGAACCCCTTGAGTGTGTCCCTTCCTTTCCCACCAGGAATTATCCTGCACAGGATAACTGCACAATAGACAGGGTTTTTGTTCGTTTGTTTTTGTTTTGATTTGTTTTTTAACCTAAAATTGTAATAAAGATCTTTACTGATGCTTATAAAAATGCAACCCCCCTGAATGTGCAGGCAATCAGTGCACACACCCTTGGAATGGCTTAGATGCCTATGAAGCAGAGCATGACCAGTGGCCTGACATACCCTTGTCACCCTTGTCCCTGCCAGCACTGTCAAGAGGATCACCCCCAGGACTTGCACCGGCAAAGCTAATTTTACCAGTGTTTGAGTCTTGTCGGAATAGAGCAGTGCATAGTATTTCGCATCAGCTTCCCGGTGGCTGGTTCTTACAGTTCTTAGGCTGGTCTCGCAGTGGCTGTGCGAATACCACATTCACCCTCATGCTGTTCCCTACCTTGGTATCATCCGGCTGTCAATGACAATCACTTTGTTCCAGTATTTGGCTGTTAAGAATGGGCCACTAGGAACTCTTGAGGACTTGTGCTTTTTGTCTGTTTTCAGCCTGACGTTCTCTGGTGCGAACTGCAGCCCGTTTGGATGTTCTCAGACACTTTTCCAGAGTTTTCCTGATTAGTCGTCTTGATGTGAGCTCTCCTGCAGCCCAGCAGTTCTGCGTGCTCTGCCATCTCCTTTCCCCTTCCCTTGATGTTGTTAGTGACCGTCACTTAAATTTTTCCAGCTATTGTGGTCTGCCTATGGAAAAACCTCACCATGGGTCACTAGGCATTTCTTGAAAATCAACGACATCAAACTTCTACCTTCCTTCCCGACCTCAATTTAACTCTTCCTTGTCTCGCAGGCTGTTAGCATGCATTGTTCCCAAGCACCTGGACAACCTGTCAAACTTCTGAAATAGAAACTGCTAGAAATGAAAAAGCATGTGTTCTAGACGTGAGTGTTTGGTTGGTACTCCTCAGTGTGACTTCTCTTCAGATTCATTTCACGAAATCGTTCTATGAAAGTTAATATTTTATTTTGTAATCATTCTTTTAGGGTTTGTTTTTGTTATTGTTAATTACGTGTCTGTGTGTGGATTTGATCATGTGAGTTCAGTGTCTATGGAAGCCAGAAGAGGGCATCGTGTCCTCTGGCTATTATGAACCACCCAAGGTGGGTACTGAAAAACGAACCCTGGTCTACAAGAGCAATACATACTCTTAACTGCTCGAGCCGTCTCCCCGGCCTAGAAGATCTTTTTTTTTTTTTTTTTTTTTTTTTTTTTTTTTTTTTTTTTTTGAGACAGGGTTTCTCCGTGTAGTTTTGGAGCCTGTCCTGGATCTTGCTCTGTAGACCAAGCCTGCCTCAAACTCACGGAGATCCACCTGGCTCTGCCTCCCGAGTGCTGAGATTAAAGACGTGCACCACCACCGCTCGGCTCTGCACAATGTTTAATGAACAAGTTTCACCAAAATTATTCTAGAAATTTTTTTAAATGACAGTAAGATTGTCTCATTAGTTAAATATCATTTCCCAATTCTTTGATTCTTGGACCTTCTGTGTAATTAACTTAGTAAATTATTCTAATTTTAGAAATTCTTTTGGATTTTATAAAACATTTCTCTGGAGAGGAAGGGTAACTTCCCTTTTTTTCTCCATTACAATTCTTCTTTTTATTATACTGGTAAAACCTCTAGTAATTCTAAACTAAGACATTCTTGTCTTGTTTCTGACCTCAGAGGGAATGCTTCAATATTTCATTGTAAGACATAGTCTGAAGCCAGCATGGTGTACATATTTTATGAGATTAAGGAAGGTCTCTGAGATTGGGAACACTTTTTAATCATGAATGGGTGCAGGTTTTTATCAAATGCTGTTTTTGCATTTGTTGAAAATGACCCTGTGATAGTTTTTTGTGAAGTCAATGCAATGGTTTTGGATGTTGAATGAGTTCTGGAATGAGCCTGACGGTGTAGCAGGGTTCTGTCTTCCTGTCTGTCCTAGATCATGTTTACTGGTGTTCTCTGTAGTGTTTCTGTTACTGAGTCAGGAGAGGCTGTCTGCCACTTTCACTCTAGGAATACTTTTCTACTTTAGCATAGGGCTATCCTGGCCTCAGGAAGTAGGTTCATAGGGCTGTCCTGGCCTCAGGAAGCAGGTTCATAGGGCTATCCTGGTCTCAGGAGGCAGGTTCATAGGGCTGTCCTGGCCTCAGGAAGCAGGTTCATAGGGCTGTCCTGGTCTCAGGAAGCAGGTTCATAGGGCTGTCCTGGTCTCAGGAAGCAGGTTCATAGGGCTATCCTGGCCTCAGGAAGCAGGTTCATAAGGCTATCCTGGCCTCAGGAAGCAGGTTCATAAGGCTGTCCTGGCCTCAGGAAGCAGGTTCATAGGGCTATCCTGGCCTCAGGAAGCAGGTTCATAGGGCTATCCTGGTGTCAGGAAGCAGGTTCATAGGGCTGTCCTGGTCTCAGGAAGCAGGTTCATAAGGCTGTCCTGGTCTCAGGAAGCAAGTTCATAGGGCTGTCCTGGTCTCAGGAAGCAGGTTCATAAGGCTGTCCTGGTCTCAGGAAGCAGGTTCATAGGGCTGTCCTGGCCTCAGGAAGCAGGTTCATAGGGCTGTCCTGGTCTCAGGAAGCAGGTTCATAGGGCTATCCTGGCCTCAGGAAGCAGGTTCATAAGGCTATCCTGGCCTCAGGAAGCAGGTTCATAAGGCTGTCCTGGCCTCAGGAAGCAGGTTCATAGGGCTATCCTGGCCTCAGGAAGCAGGTTCATAGGGCTGTCCTGGTGTCAGGAAGCAGGTTCATAGGGCTGTCCTGGTCTCAGGAAGCAGGTTCATAAGGCTGTCCTGGTCTCAGGAAGCAGGTTCATAGGGCTGTCCTGGCCTCAGGAAGCAGGTTCATAGGGCTGTCCTGGCCTCAGGAAGCAGGTTCATAAGGCTGTCCTGGTCTCAGGAAGCAGGTTCATAAGGCTGTCCTGGTCTCAGGAAGCAGGTTCATAGGGCTGTCCTGGCCTCAGGAAGCAGGTTCATAGGGCTGTCCTGGTCTCAGGAAGCAGGTTCATAGGGCTGTCCTGGCCTCAGGAAGCAGGTTCATAGGGCTGTCCTGGCCTCAGGAAGCAGGTCCTCTGTGGTTCATTCTCTCTAGATCTGTGTAAGAATGGTATTATTTCTCATTTCAGAACTTTTAAAATTCAGAGGACACCAGCTGGTTATTCAGCAGACACCAGCATTAAGAAGGTTGCAAACTAAAAAAAAAAAAAAAAAAGAAAGAAAAGAAAAAGAAAAAAAAAAGAAATTAAAAGTAGAGGCTGAAAGGCCTGTCCATATTTTTCCATAGGAGAAAATAGAAAATAGTAATTTGTATATTTATTCAGCAAAAAATGTCTGTCTATCGCACCCTTGGCGCCATGGGGCACCAAACATGAAAGCCTCTCCTGAGTATGTTCCCCCTTGGAGGCCTATTTTCAATTCATGAATGTGAGTGTTCAGCATCCCTCACCCTGCCTCTCCCTCCCCATATGCTCCAGGGTCCCAGGTTTGTGACCTAAGCTCTCCTGCTTCTCCAGGGTCACTCCCCTCTGGGACTCTTCCCTATAGCTTTTGAAATTAGGTTTCCTCCTCTCTGCTCCTCTCATCATCTGCAGATCTTGCTCATTCTAAGCCTTATGTCTTCCCAGAGGACATTCCTGCCCAGGAAGTCTCTTTAGTCCAGGACAGAGGACCTGTCTTCACCTACTAATAGTCACCTGCATGTAACCACACATTTGTTCATGTGATTCTTTGTTTTAATATCTGGAGACTAAATACTATTCTTAAAATGCCTGGCCTTGCAATCTATGAATGTGCTATATTGCTCGTCCTATAGTTTGATAATTTTTCTGCTTTCTTATCAATATTCCACCAAATGGGATGAGGCCCATCAAGCGTTGGGTCTAAGAACAAGGTCTGTGTGTATTCTGGTTACCAAGGAAGTCCCATGCTCAGTGCAAGGCCAGGTACACAGCTGGCCCTGGCCAAAAGGCTGTTGCTAGACCAAAGCCTGCATTCTGAGTAGCACTGACACCAGTTTGCCCGAGTGAGTGCCATGTAGTGTCAGGTGCTTCCTCAGCACTGGCAGGAAGAACAAGCAAATGAATGGAAGAGGTATGGCATGTGCTATACTCAGAGTTGTCACCATGAGATGGTTTCTGGAAGTTATTCCTACCTTCATTTTCTTTCCATCTCAAGCAGCCTATCAAGACAATTATTTCTTGTTTTCATGAAAAATTAAAAGAACCCGGCATGTTTATTCAGTGAATCCTCTCTTAGGGGGCAGATTGATGATGTTAATAATGGAAAAAACATGGGCTAACTTATTTCATTTGTAATCTTGGCTGTGGTGACTGTAGATGCTAAGCCACTGTGAGGAATAATATGGACTGGTTTCGTCCCCTCTTCCCAGTACCAAACAGAACCTTGACATTGGTGGAGTCTGCTGTGGATCCCACAGAACTAAACAGGAATACAGCTGCCCACAGGACTGAGACATGGTTAGAATTCACTAGACCATACCCATTGGCCTAGCATGTTCAGGGCCTGTGTGTGGTTCCTCATCTCCTTCCCTTTCCATGAAAGGAAGGGAGGTAGATGGTATCATGACTAGATAATCTATGATGGTCTAGAGCCAGGACACTCATGCTCAGAAAGGACAAGTAACTGGACTATGGCTCCATGGTATTAAGTGGTGGAACTGGAAGTCACACCCAGAAGACCCAGCCCAGCCTGTGCATTCCTGTGCCACCCTGAATCATGACACATGAACTTGTCTTTCCTTAGAGATCTGTAAAGAAGAAAATTACTTGGGTAACAGAGAGCTCTGATTTAAGGTATATGTTTCAAAAATTAAAGTTTATTATTATTATTTGTGCATGCATGATGCAGGTGTGACAGTGAGTGTACACCTGCCACAATCCACACATGGATGTCAGAATACGACTTTGTGGACTTGATTCTCTCCTGCTAGATCATGCCAGTTGGCCCAAGTCACATGGGCCTCACGCTGGCACCAGATGGCCTTGCTGTTTCCCCAGGCAGTACCAGCTCCTCTAAGAGTCCTTCCTCTTCTCAACAAGGACCCGTGAGGTCTTATGAAAGTTTAATGCGTCTAAGTGCACAGTGGCCTGAGGTTTTGTTTTGTTTTAATAAATTAGTTTGCAGTACTCACCAATACCAGATGAATAAATTAGTAATAAGCTGCCCCCCAGGGGCTGTCAGCTTGATGGACAGTAGGCTGGAGGGTCACTTTCTCTTATTTATTATCACAGGATCTTCTATCATTTACTTTTTTCCTTACGACAATTTTGAGTTTGCCCAGTTGTGCAGGGTTTTGAAAGGATGGTGGGCTTTTAGCTCACAGGAAGCAGCAATGGCCCTCAGCTCACCTCCCCAGAGAAATGGATAGAATAAATCTGCCATTTCCACTGAGCCTGGTCTGTAGGGGCCTTTAAAAGGTTTGGGAGAATGAGCCAGCTTGCTAAGGCACGTGGGCCCTGGAGTTGCCTTTTCTGCTTTCTTCACCAGTGTGGCCAGTGTTAATGAGAGTTCCGTCACATTTGACTGCTAAAGGGACTCAGAGAGAAAGAAAGAGAGAGACAGAGACAGAAACAGACAGAGACAGGCAGAGAGACAGAGAGACAGACACACAGAGACGGAGAGACAGAGAGAGAGAGGAAGAAAAGAAAAGCTGATGCTGAAGATGCTGTAGTGTTGCTAAAATTCCTTCCTTCCCAGGAGGACACAGAGACAATGCCAACTCCCTGTCCTAAGGTCCCAGCAACAAACTCAAGCTGCCAATCAACAAACCACCAATAAATCTGCTGAAGTTCACTCTGGGGAAACCAAGGAGTTTACTGGGCTTCCTTACAGACAAGACCCCAGGTGAGGGGTTACTTATCGGGTACGCCTCCTTGCCCCTAACAGGATGCACCTGGAAAGTCTTTATCCAGCAGGGGATAAAGACTTCCCTGTGACTGCTCAGATGGATGCTCCCTCTCCTAGCCTTCCTGACTGTGTGCTCTACCCCCCCCCCCCAGAGGCCACGTGCAGTTAAGGCAGAGCTGCATACGACAGGTGGTAGAGGGCAGCTGGCGACTCTCGTGACCCATCCTGCCCTCTGTGAAGAGTGTGCACAGTGAGCATGCCCAACTGGGAGATGGTTTTGCTGGAGGGCTCAGCCGGACTCCCCAAGGTGGTAGTTGCTTGGCCTGGAGGATAGGAGAACTGTCATTGAGCACTGGACACTGAATCACTGTATACATGCGTCATCCAGGGATCCTCATGGCCATCGCATGTGACAGGGACAGGCTTATCTCCATTCATCAGGAGCAGGGAACTGAGGCTCAGAGGGTTGGCGTCACTCCCTCGAGTCTCAACACTTCATCAGAACTTGCATTCAAGCCCAGTGCATGCTGGCTCCTGGAAAGGAAGCTTGGCCACACCAAACCATGCCGTGTCAAACACACCTACAGACCCTTTCCTCTCAGGAGGTCTTACTGGATTTGTGAGAGACCCTGCCCTGGTGTGGAAATTGGTTCACTAGTAAGAACAACTTGCCAGTGGCCTGCACACTCTGGAATACAATGAGGGCTGTGCTGGAGCTCTGGAGACGAACAGGACTCAGTCTTCTCTCCAGAGCAGTTTAAGCTGTAACCTGAAATGGGAGTGGGCCAGACCAGGGCGTGGGGGAGAATTGTTCTCAAATGGAAGAGTGTCTAGTGTTGTTCTAGACACCAAAAAAAAGAGAGGCCATGGAAGAAAGAAGAGCCATTTTGTCACAGCAGGGGATGGCTAGCACCGGCAGAGAAGGACACCAGGCCTGTGGACTCCCTGTCTTCTCAGCAGAGGGACTTTAACAGGGGAGGGACCCTGAGCCCCACTTCCCTAGGGCATGAAGTCATGAGAAGCAGACCAAATCCTTGCTCTCAAGAAAATGCTGTTCCAGTGGCGAAGGGAACAGATGGCTGAAGAAATCAATGCCAGCGAGGAAAGAACAGCAAGGTGACTCCTTGGGCCATGAAGGAAAGTCACCATAGCAAAGGACTGGGGGGTGGGGGGAGAGGGGTGCCTCTGTTCAGCGGATCCTCAGAGGCAAAGAGTCCTCAATTCAACAGTGTTGGGGTGTCGCAGTAAGAGTCACCACAGAGGCCATGAGGCGGCCATGGTGGGGGCACAGATGGGGTGTGTGAGTGCGGTCCTCAGTGTGGCTGGAGTGCAGCACTCAAGTCAAGTGAGTGTCAAGTATGACCTGTGACTACAGGGGAATCTGTGTTCACCTTCTGTATGCCTGGAGCCTCCAGAGGGCTTCGCCGGAAAACGACTGAGCTTGGTCTGAGCTTTTGACCTCTCTGGGTGGTCTGGGCAGCTGGGTAGCAGAAATGGGAACTGGTAAGGCTGGACAATTGATGGTTCTTGGCACAGTTGGTGCTGCAGGCGGCAGTGGACAGACAAGTGGAGTCAACTGTGGGAGGAGCCGAAAGGTCTGGGGACATTGGCAAATGCTTGTGCTTGATTTGACATGGATCCTGTATCTGGGGATGGGGATAGTGCAGACCTCAGGGAATGGAGCGCAGTGCCAGATCCTGGGTTTCCACATACAGTCAGGTCAGGGGTGCCTTCCAGAAGAGGGAGATTCATGGCTGTCATATGGCTCAGCGATGGGGTTTAGTTCTGCTTTTCCCATTGTGGAGCTATGATTCATACACCTCAAGTCCCCATGTGCAATGTTAGGTTCCGTGGCATCTATGGGAGCCCTCACTGTAGCCTCCATCACAGAGTGGTTTTCAAATCTTCACCCTGCAAGGAAACCCTGTGTCCATTTATTACTGAATCATACTCCACTTCCCTCCTCAGCCTGGAGGCCATCATCCACTCTATCTGTGGATTGTCCTGTTCTGACCTTTCATATAAATAAGATTATAAAATGTGGTGTGTGTGTGTGTGTGTGTGTGTGTGTGTGTGTTGGGTATGCTGATACAAGAGTCCACATAGAGGCCAAAGGAGGATGTCAGGTGTCTTGCTCTAACATCCTCTGCCTTATTCTCTGGAGACAGGGTGCTCTCTTCCTCTCAGAGTGCTAGGGTGATAGCCATGTACAGACACACCCAGCTTGTTACTTAGGTGTTGGAGATTTGAACTCAGGTCCTAACGCTTGCATCGCTAGTGCTTTGATCCACTGAGCCATCGCCTCAGCTCAGTGTGTGGTCTTTTATGATTCATATATTTTGCTTGGTACCCTGTTTTCAAGGTTCATCCATGCTGCTACTCTTAATATCCCGGTCTGTTCTACCTATAGACTGACTGCATTGCATGTACCACTGCTGAACTTCTGGGCTGTTGTCTCACCAGCTGGCTGTTAGGAACAACGCTACTATGGATATCCACATACCAATGTCATGCGGCTTGTGTTTTCAGGAGTAGGACTATTAAGTGGTAGCTGTTTATGCTTTGAAGGAGCTGCCAGCTGCTTCTGAACCCTAACTCCCAGTCCCAGGTGTGTATGAGGCTCCTGACATCTCTGCCTCACCTCATTCACAGCTGACCGAGGACATCTTTGATAGTCACCATGTTGAGGAGTTGACCATGGCGGAGCCATTGTGTCTACACCCCACAGAGGAATGGGTGGGTTCAGGAGCAGGGTCTTCTCCTCTGTTCTTATACAGGCTCGTTTCAAGTTACAGCAAGGGCTAGTGCTCTTGGCCTTGATTACATTTGCCTAATGGATGAGGGAAGAAATGATTTCCAAGGCTGAGACCTGAGTGGTCCCCAGGCTCAGTTTGGCGGAAACCTTTAAACCACACGTGCAGACTTGCCTGCTGGGCTACAAACTGCAATCAAAGACCCTTTGTGTTGTTCAGGCAGCTGGAGAGTGAGTTGTTGGAAGGAGGCAGCTGAGTGGGTCGCTGATGTGTGCATGGAGCAGCTGACCAGTGTGTGCCTTCTTCGACTCTGGTCTGGACACCCCAGCTTTGCATGGCTTTGGGATGGGTGCAGTCTCCTTCCCTGGAGAGGCCTGAAGCCTGGGGTGTTCAGTCAGCCCTTGTGGAGGCTGTTGCACCCCAAGCCTTTCTGGGGGGGTTTCGTCTCTGTGCTGTACAGTCTCCATGGAAACGCACACACTTGACCTGCCCCAACCCCAATGTCTTTCCATGCTATGGAAACCAGAGTGGGTCTGCTAAATATGTTGCAAATGTTTTTTGTTTTGTTTTTTTTGACTGGATTCTGGCTCTTCATTTCAGGATGCTTTTTGATCAGATTCTCTGTGTATGTGTGCAGTGCATGTATGTTGCATGCACTTGAGTTTTGTGGGTGTGAGTGCCTATGTGTACATACATACAGGTCAAGGTCAGAAGACACCATGTGTTGTCCTCTACAGCTCTCCAGCTTGTTGCTTTGAGCCAGGGTTTCTTCCTTTGTGAACTATTAGCTCACCCTTGGGGGCCAGGCTTGCCTGCAAGCTCTCTAGCTCCCCCTTCCTATGGCCCCCAATGCTGGGATTATAGGCTCGCATAGCCACGGTGACCCCCAATGCCGGGGTTATGGCTCTCATAGCCACGGTGACCCCAATGCTGGGGTTATAGTCTCGCATAGCCATGGTGACCCCCAATGCTGGGGTTATGGCTCACATAGCAACGGTCAGCCTTTTTACATGGGTGCTGGAGGTTCAGACTCATGTCCTCATGCTTATCAAGCAAGTGTACTATACACTGAGTCATTGCCCTGGCCTTTGGGCAAATTCTTAATAAAAATGAATGAATGAATGAATGAACAGATAAATGAATGAATGAATAAATAGTAAAGGTACAATTCGGTGGCATTGAGTGAAGTTGTCTTGCCACACATCAGCACCATAGCCAAGCCCAAATCATTTTTGTCACTTAACAGGAAGTAAGGGACTCCTCTCCCCACATCCTGGTGGCCCCCAGTAGCCACTAGTCCTGTCCTGACTCTAAAGGCAGTTCTCACAATAGGGTCCTGAGATGTCCAGCCATCCTTGCTGGCTTCTCTCTCTGGGCCTGCTGACCTCAGGAGCTCCGTGCTGCCTTTTACTGCCTCCGCAGAGGACATGCGGCCCCGCACACCTCTGGTTGCACTTCCCGAATGGTGCACAAGCCCTGTGTGTGAGTCAGGTGTGCATTCTGCTCCTCTCTGCATCAGCTCAGGGGTGTGAGGGCCTTGTGGAGTTGACAGGAGTACAGTTCTTGCCCATGGGAGATTTACACACTCATGTGTTGGTTTGAAGCAGAAGCTCAGTGTGGTAGTATGCAAAGGACATAGCACAAATCTGCCTGGTGCAGTGGGTAGTCACCTCTTTACTTGGGGGCAGTTGAGGTCAAGTTCACGACACAGTGACATGGACAGCTTGTGACATTCGGAGTGCGGTCATCCAGCCATTTCCTGTGTCACTCCTGAGTATGCAGAAGACACTGCCCTTCACCTCCCTGCAACCCCCAGTGCCTGGCGGCCACTCATGCTTTCCATGCGTGTGAATTGACCTACAAATGAACTCACATACACACCATCTCTTGTGATGGGCTTTTCACGTTTTGGAGTGATCTGGATGGCAGCATGAACCAATACTTCTATCCCTGTGGGTCAGTAAGCCAACGTAAGCCGTGGTGGAGAGTTCAGTATAGAACTACCCAGCCTCCCAGTGACTCCCACACTATGTGTATGCCTGTAAGAGCTGAAAGCAGAAACTCCAAAGAACCCAACAGTTCAGAAGCTCTCATCAGCAATGCCACAGCAGTCACAGGAACAGCTTCCTGAATGGCAGTCACCCAGGACATGGGCTCACAAATATGACATGACCACACAGTAGTGTATTGTTACCTCTTATTGTCTTTGTTAAAGCTTGCTTAGTGCCCACTGATTCTCCACTCTGTTTACTTTCCCAGGAAGTCCTTCCCTGGTTAGGAGACCCGTCTTGTTTTCTAACCCCAGAGCCTGCTCCAGTCTTTCTCCTGACTCCTTCCACTCATGAATTCATCCACTGATTCCTGCCAAAGCGTGGTGTGTCAGGTGCCTGCTTCAAACAGGATCACTGCAGTGGGGGAGAAACGGACAATACCAAGTCTGTGAGATGGCATGCTTCCAGAAGTGTGTGTGTGTGTGTGTGTGTGTGTGTGTGTGTGTGTGTGTGTGTGTGTTCATGTGAGTGCTCATAGGTAGAGTTGAGGTATGGTGTGGGATGCTGGTATCAGTGCTAAGGCATGATGTGGGGTACAGGGTCAGAGTTGAGTTGCTCTGTGGGGTACTGGGGTTATCGACAGTTCGGATGTATGAGGAGGTGTTTCCATCAGGCATGAACAATCAGAAGCAGGAAGTGGTTTTTGGTGGGGTGTGGTGATATTGTGTCCCCCAATATACTAGTAACCCTAATAAACTTATCTGGGGTCAGAGAACAGAACAGCCACTAGATAGACATAGAGGCCAGAAAATGGTGGCACACACACCTTTAATCCTATCACTTAAGAGGCAGAGATCCATCTGGATCTCTGTGAGTTCAAGGCCACACTGGAAACAGCCAGGCATGGTGACTCACGCCTTTAACACCAGGAAGTTATGGCGGGAAACAGAAAGGTATATAAGGCATGAGGACCAGGAACTAGAAGCTGTTAAACTTTTAGGCTTTTAGCAGCAGTTCAGCTGAGATCCATTCAGATGAGGACACAGAGGCTTCCAGTTTGAGGAAACAGGATTGGCTGAGAAGTTGGCGAAGTGAGGTTAGCTGTGACTTGTTCTGCTTCTCTGATCTTTCAGAATTTACCCCAATATCTGGCTCCGGGTTTTTCCTTTAATAAGACCGTTTAGCAATTCATCTTACAGTGAGGGTATGGGGAATAGCCTTCTTGTAGAGCTGGAGTCTGGAGTCTGGAGCTGGTGAGGAGCTTGAGGAAGCTTCTGAGGTCATGGGAGATGGGGAGATTTCCATGGTGTGAGGACAGGGAAATGCCACAGAATCTGTTAGAGGGCTGCATTTGTGGATGTGTGCAGAGAGTGTGGGGTGGGCTTTGGAGGGGTCAGGCTGGCTTGGGGAAGGTAGATACCATGAATCTTCTTGCTCTGGTGTCTTGTCCACTTGCTGGCACTATCCTTTGCCCCTAGACTGCACAAGGGCAGAAGCTGGTCTCATCAGGAAAGGGATCAGAGGTGCCAGGGGTCAGTGCCATGCACCGAGGGAGAGAGAAATTGGTGTCATGTGCCCTCCCAGACCCCTGTAGAAACTGCGGAACTCCCTGGAACTCCCAGTGTGATGCAAGTTGCTCAGCTGGGCCCAGGGGAGAGGGAAAATGAGGCTGGCCATGTCTTTGCCTAGTGGGATAGTGAGGCTAGATCTCTCTGGGTACACAAGGGTCGTTTCTCACAACACTGGCCATCTTCAAGGTCACCTGGCAGACAGGCCACCAAGAGGACAGGCCCCCTCACAGCTGCATATCTCCATCTCGCTCTGTTGCTTCTCTGACAATCACCAAAGGAAGCAGGGCCAGCAAGGTAGGGGCCTGAAGCAGAATCAGTTCCTGAGAGACAGATCACACACGCCCTGCGTGCTTCTCAGGGTCCTTTGCTCCTGAGTGGAAGGTCTCTTCCATGCATGGTGTGTCATGCCATGGGGTCCCCAAATTTATAGAAATTGTGAAGGAACAGTTCCTGGTAAACCTGCAGGAACATGCTGTGTTCTTGAAGATTCTGGACTGGTTCCCATGAGGGACCTTCAGCCAAAGAGAATCCTGGCTTGTTTCCATCTGGTTCTCGCCCATTTACCAAGCTCTGACCCGGCCCTCCTGGACTATTTCGGGTCCTTTATTTAATTTTCATCCTTTTGGTGAGGTATCCACCGAGGATGTGAAATGAATAAACCTGTAAGCCAAGAGTGAATTATACACTGAGCCGAAGGCCTGCTTGCTGGGAAGAGGCTGAGATGCAGTGCTGCATCCGCACAGCTGGAGCACAAAATCTGGCAAGGGACGCCAAGGTTAAACAGCACTCTAGACACACCGTGGTTTCAGTTCCTCAGGGAAGCAGCTCTCTTTATTCATACCAACATGGGTTTATATACCCCTCCAACAGCAGGAGTCAAGGAATGGTTACTCTGTATCCAGAGGCAAGCCTGACACTGTTTTCCAAACAGGAAAAACCACAGGGGAACTGATCCCGAGCACCTTCTGGAATCCATCTGCACATTTTTCACACAAACAACTTAACTGGGACAGGACAAAAAAGGGCATTTAAAATTAAGGCAGCAAACTTACTGCTGCGGACAACACAGGTCACAGGTTGTGGTAGTGTGGGAGAATGATGCAGACCTGGGTCCTGAGGATGAAAAAGAACAAACTGGGACCTTCAGTCAGTTATTTCCTGCCTTGTTATGCTTAGAGAGACCAGTAGTAGTTTTTCTCTCAAGACATTTTCAAAGGTCCCACCCAGAACAGTAGCTGTACTATGGACCAAATCTAACTACCACTAGTTTTTGTCAATAAAATTTTATTAAAATATACTCACATTCTTTGCTTGGTTTATCAGTTCTGGCTGATTCCCTGCTCCCACAAATGAGGCTGGGTGGCCAGCAGAGCCCTTGACATTTGCCACCTGAACTTTGGAGAAGACATCTGCTCATTACTAACCTCAAAATAAAAGTTTAAAACAAAATCTTTTGGCTTAGAGACTTCTAACACTTAAACCAAGCAAAACACCTGCTTTGGTCTATCCAGATGTGTTCACATGTGTTCTGTGTATGCAGATGTATGCATGTGTGTTTTGTGTATAAAGATGTGTACACATGTGTTTTTGTGTACTCAGTACATGTGTGCTCAGGTTCATGTCCCACAAATGTGTGGAGGCCAGAAGTGAACCTTAGGTGCTGTTCCTTGGGTGTTGTCCTTGTGTTTTTGAGGCAGGGTCTCTCACTGGGACCTGGGGCTCACCAGTTAGGCCAGGTTGACTCACAGGGAGCCACAGGGACCTCTGTGTCTCGACTTCCCAGCTCTGGGATTGTAAGTGTGCACTGCCCCACCTGGCTTTTTACGTGGCTGCTGGGGACTGAACTCAGTCCCTCTTTGTAACTAGAGTTTTCCTGCCTTGCCCACAGTCAGGACAAATCTTTGTCACCCACCAGTCCCACAGCCGCTCAGACCCAACCAAGTAGACACAGAGACTTATATTGCTTACAAACTGTATGGCTGTGGCAGGCTTCTTGCTAACTGTTCTTATAGCTTAAATTAATCCATTTCTATAAATCTATACCTTGCCACATGGCTTGTGGCTTACCAGCATCTTCACATGCTGCTTGTCCTGGTGGGCTGGCAGTGCCTCCTTCTGCCTTCCTGTTCTTTCTTTTCTCCTCTCTATTAGTCCCATCTATACTTCCTGCCTAGCCACTGGCCAATCAGTGTTTTATTTATTGACCAATCAGAGTAATTTGACATACAGACCATCCCACAGCACCTCTTGCCTCCTTCCATGATGGCAGTGACAGCTTCAGACAAGAAAAGATTGATTCTAAAAGTGGGTGTCTTGGGGCAAGGGAAACAGCTTCATCATGGAAGGAGCTAACCTTGCTCTTTGATTTCAGAAAGTTCAGGCATATGAACTCTGAATCACACTTTTGCTTGGATTTGTACCGGAGTGCTGAGGTCTCCCCAAATACTTTCTCCCCCCCCTCTCCTTTCTTTAAGATGTAATTTTTAGGAGAACGTCTCTATAGTCTGCTTTTAGCCCTTATGAAGACGTAGGTGGCTTCTTGCCTGAGCCTTCGTCTCAGAGTTTGCTCTGAGAAAAATCTAGAAGCATCTAAACAGCAGAAAGAGTAACGCTGTTGGCAATGGTCCCCTTCCTCCTCCGGACCCCACCACCTCCTATCTGTGCTCTTGCCTCCAGCTCCGCCCAGCATCTCCAGAGCTACAGACCTGCACGTATGCCTGGCGAACTGGCCATCTGCCCGGCAGGCCTGGCGACCATTGGCAGAACCACAGGCTGATTCTAAGCAGATGGCGCCCTGGTTAGATCACTGTCTTGTCCACAATTCATCTGAGTGAGAAAAGCTGTTGAGCTATTTCAGAGGTGGCAATGTGGCCATTTCTCATGCCTTGATTTCAGTTTGACTCCTGGGTACAGACAGGGCCTTGGGCAGCAAGGAAACACAAGGGCCTGGAGGTTCTGAGAACCAGCTTCTCGTACGATCTTGGAGAATTCTTATTAACTTTGTATCACAGATATTAGGGAAGACTTACGTTTTCAAAATAAGAAATAATCATTAACATTTCTTAACAGGAGGACGGTGAGCCTGGTCTTAGAGCAGTTTGTGGGGCTGTTGCTGCCAGGCGGGATCAAACAGGATGACCAGGATTGCCTACTACAGGACTTCTTGGAGCCTTTACTGTGCCAGTGTGGAGTGGGGCTTTTCTAGAGGGACTTTGTGGTGTAGACGGTGTTTCTTAGCTACTTCTTCCTCCCATACACAGAGCATCCCTCTGTGGGGTCACCTGGAATATCCTGCAGACAACACCAGTGTCATGAACTGGTGTCACTGACTAGTTCAGATAGTGTCCGAGGATGAACTAGGTCACATAGTCTGGGCTCCACTGCCTACCTCAGAGGCAAATGTTATTATCTGCTTTGTGCTGAGGCTTCCTGCCTCCTGGAGCTGTTAGCCGAAGGAACCAGGAGCTTTCAGTAGCCTCTCTTTGGGCCCCCAGGAATGCATGTTAGTAGGTGTGCAATGCAGCAGGGGAGAGGAGATGAGGGTGGCAGCCAGTTCCCCATGGTTGGTGCTGTGGGGCCTGAGGTTGTTGATGAATTCAGGGCCCCAGGAAGCTCCGAGTCCTGAGAGACCACAGTATGTTTCATCTGAGTGTGTGCCCAGCCTTAACCCTTCCCCTTATCCTCATTCACCCTTCCGTTCTGTCCATTTGCAGGTCCTAGCATGGTGCAGAGCTGGGAACTGTGTGGGTCTAGGGTTGTATTTTCTTACAGGAAGGGCCCTGTTCACTCCACACTGAAAAGTCAGAGGGTCGAGTTTCTGCCCAAGTGAGCTATGATGGGATCCAAGGTGTGTGGTTGGGTAAGCTGACCCAGAGGGAGGAAACAGCCTGCAGTCTCCAAAAAACGAATAGGAATATTACTGTTCCCTACTTTTTACATAAACATCTTAGCATCCCTCCCAACCCCCTTATAAATAAACTTCTTAGCATCACCCCCTGCAGTGGCCAGCTCCTGCCTCTACATAAGCAGTGCATAAGAGAAGCCCGGGGGCGGGGCACTAATCCTGCCCCTGGAGGTTGTACTGGCATGGCCCTGTTTTGCCTTTATTGAGCATGCTTGACAGGAACAGTGAGCTGTTGCTATGTTACTCAGCAGTTTTCCAGGTCTGGAGGTCACAGATGGGGTGCTTTTGCATATGAGACTTGAAACTTTTCAAGTTTGGTTTTGCAGGTTCGTACCTATGCATGTTGGGCACTTTCGGGATGGCTGTGAAACCTTGTGCCTGCTGCTTTACCATAGGCAATGGGCCTTTTGGCCCCTGATGCTTCCCGAAATTCTGTTTCAGGTCACATTGGTGGTTTAGTCCCCAAGTCCCAATCTCCGCCTCCCTTTTCTCTGTAAAGGCAACTGGTGATCAGCTGACGGGGTATACAGGGGTAAGATGAGGCTCTGGCTCTTGTTGCCCATTGCATTCCATCACTGCTCAGGATCAGGAGAGTCACTGTCCACAGTCATGCAGGGGTGATGTTGCTGGAGCTGTTAGGGTCAGAGCCTGGGTCCTGGCAGTCCTAACAAGCCAGACTTGGCCACCAGTCTTCAACAGGTCAATTAAAGACAAAGTAAATGTAAATGCAGGGAAAGGAGATTTATTCAGTGTGGCCACACTGGGAAGAGGAACAGAGGTTCAGTGACCCCCAAGTCTATCTTCTGGGTCCTGACATGAGGTTTAGGTTTAAACAGAGGGCAAGAGGTCTGCATAGCTAAGCAATCCTGGTTAAAGTCTGATCCCACCCATCACGGACCATCAGTCATGTCTGGGCTCCAGGTTCTCCTGCAAGGGGGTCTGACAAGCCATCAGAACCCAGCGAATCTCTTCCTGGGAGATAAATTCCTGTGGCTGGCTACAGGCGTCAACCTTTCCATTTTCCCATCATGAGACTCACAGGGAAGAAATCACAATTCCTTGGAGTCGATTGTCTTGCTAGCCTGATTGCAGATGGACGGGAGGGCACAGATGTCTCCAGAACATCTTGGTTCCTCCCGGTGTGGGCACAAGGATGAAAGTGATGCTCCACCTGCTGGGGTTGGAAGAGGGTAGAAGGTTCTAGTTCATGTTAGGAGCAAAGGAGAGAACACTGCGTATAGCAGGACACTATATCCACTGCTGTGCCCCGTGGGAAGGCCACAGCAAGCCTTGCTTCCTGACTTCGAGGTCTTGTCCTGGGGCCTCCTACCTTCACCCCTGTCAGCCTATGGTCTGCCACCCACCATGGTCTCAGGGCTGGTCTGACACTGGGGCCCTCACTGATCCCCTGTGGTCCTCAGGACACTTGTCACGGCCACGCACCACTCTTAGCTGAGCTCTCTGCTCTGTCCTCTAGCCTGTGATCTTTCAAATCAAGTGGACAGACCCCTGCTAGCAAATGTTCATTTTTCATGTATCGATGTTAACAAATTTAGTTTTTTTTAATTAGAGATTATTTTCAGTCAATGAGATGCTGCTGCTGATTGGGTGTTTGGGTGTGTACTTGTTTGTGTGTGGGTAGCAGTCGCAAACTGTCTCTAAGACACCTCAGGTACATCTGAGTCTTATATGTTCATATTTTTCGGGGCGCTCCAGCGTCTGGGGCTGGCTCTACCCCACTCTGCACCCCCAGGAAAGCCAGGCCTTTGGGACCCTGCACCCTTCACACTCTTCTCACGGCTACTGGAGTGCCTGAGTGCAAGGCCCCCCTCACCCACCCTCAGCAGCTCTCATGGCACTTTCCAGGACTTCCTCCAGCAGCAGGTCCTGCCCTGGCTCCTCCTGGTTTCCCTCGAGGTCAGCAAGCTCTGTGGTAAAGACAGTGCCCAGCACCACTTGGGAACTCTCAGATCTAGCACCGGGCTTTGTTCCATTGTGACGATCCCTTGGTATTCTCAGTTGGATTGTGGGAGAGGGAAAGACTCCGTACAGAATGCAGAGTTCTCCGTCCCATTCTGCAGTTACTAGGGGCCTCCATATCTGACCTTTCATTCTCTCAGAAGGAGATAACACCTTGGAGGATGAGGGCACCCGTTGCTCTGTCTGGAAGTCAGAGCCATGCTGGTGCACAGAAGCCCTCTTCAGACACTTGATAAGTGAGTTTGTGAGTGAATGAATGAAGTAATCAAGGAGAAAACCATTTGTCCACTGTGGTCTGGTATAGACAGTACCTGCCACCCCGAGGCCACTGGGTCCCAAGTGTCTGACTTCATTCCCCAGGGAGGTGGGGGTCTCTTCTCACAGCATTTAGAAGGGAAGGCGTCTTGGTAGAGAGGGTAGGGCTGCTGAGGAGAAGCAGAAATGCCCGTTGACACTCTGCTTGGGTATCAGAGTGATGGACTGGGAGGGTCCTGGTTCCAGCCTTTACAGGCCTGTATCCTGGCATCTCTGGCTGAGCAGGTGTTCATTCTAGCATCTGTGGGTGCTGTAGAATGAGTTGAGGGGACAGGAGCTCAGGGGTGAAGACTATGAATAAGGGCTTGGGACCAGGATTTCCATGCAATAGGCATGGAAACCAGCCCTGCAGTTTATTGAAGCCAGCTAGATGTGGGGGCCAGAAATGCTGTGGATGCTTGCCTTCATGGGCACTGTGCATGGGCTATCCTGAACCCGAGGTGGGGCAGGTGGGATGAGAGTTTCCATGGGCTGGATGTGTCTCTGCATGTAAATAAGTCATCAGAGCAGACCCAACCCTTCCATCACTTGGGAGTCTCAGGAGGGAAGCCTCTCTCAAGGTTACCACAGGGGCACGTGGGAGGCAGCCACTAGATATGGAAAGTGGTGTTACAGCAATTAGCTGCTAATGCCTCAGAGGTGGCAGAGGTAGCCCGGCAGTTAGCACTACTGTGTTACTCAGAGACCTGCTAATAGGACCCACTAATGAGGCCTTTGCACCTCCCAGAGTCTCTTTACCAGAAGAAGGTGGTGTCTGTTACTCCAGGGACAGGCTCCAGGAAGAACTCACAGGAAGGAGACATCAGGATGCTCACCTGTCCCATCCCTCTGTAGACACGCCCATGGTCCTTACTAAATATTTACCAAGATGTGCACATGGCGCATTCCCTGTGCGTCAGCACAGTCACAGGGGTGGGGGTGGGTGGGGTGTCTGACCTGCTCAGTCAGCACAAAGTTTCTCTCCTACTCAGTGAATTTTCCATACACAAGTTCAAGACACTTGCCCATCTCTGCCTGAGGTGTTTGAAGGTAATCTCTCTCCAAATGCCAGGACATGCATCTTGACCTTTCTGCTCCTGGACTCCCGCCTGGCCGGAGGTTTGAGACATTCAGGGTAGGAGGAGGCTAGCAGGCCAAGTACACAACTTTCGGACCTCTGCAAGCTTGTCCCACCCCTCCCCCACAACGCCCTTTGATTCCCTGATGGTGTGAGGACCACAAGGAGCAACTGCTCTATGCTGTGTGATTCACTGGATGCCATACATGGAATTTCTGAGCCGAAAATTCTGCTGTAGCTCCCTGCTGAATTGTTAATCAAGGGTCAAATGTCTCATGGAGTCCTGCTTCTCACCCTTTGCATCCCTCTCCTGAGATATTCTCTGAGCTGCATAGCCCATTCTACAGGGACACCAGCTTCCTCTGACGTAGGAACTCTGTGCAGCTTTTCTGATACTTCCTGCTGGCAGGGTCAGCATGCGGCCCCAACTCTGGATCAGGAGCTCCTTGGTCCCGTCTTGCATGTACTGTCCCTGCATTCCCTGAGTCCCAGAGAGAGTGCCTCCCTTCCCTGACCAGAACTCTGTCATGGAGCTCCCAGTGGGAGATGAGGTTGAGAAGAGTGGAGACCTCCATGACCATGCAGCACACACACAATGTAAATATGTGTGTGATGTGGTACCCATGGTAGGTGATGGATGGGATGAAGGCAGATGAAGAAATGGGCAGTAAAGAATGTCAGGGACCGCAACTGCCTTCTATAGATGAGCACGCTCTATCCCTACTGACTATCTCTGTTCCCTGTCCCACAGGCGACTACAACCCAGGAAGGAAGGTGCTCTGTGTTTTCTCCTCCTCTTTACATGCTTTCCTAACAAATCCCTGGTGCACAGTTGGTGCCAGTGCATTTTTACAGAATGGTAGAGTGAACGGATGGATGGATGGATGGATGGATGGATGGATGGATGGACGGATGGGTGGATGGACGGATGGATGAGTTAAGTGAAGGGAGGAATGCAGTCTGATGAGAAGCCAAAGTGCCCCTTGCTCTCCTCTGTGCAGTGAGGCTGAATGTGTGTCAGAGCCGCAGGGTGCCCCTCCCTGAACCTGTGATAGCCAATAGCCATGAAGGCCCTCAGAGAGGCTGGGGGATCCAAGCACAGTGATGGTGATAGTGAGAATGTTGGAGGAGGAGGGGTACGTGGAGGAGGCCTAGGAAAAGACGATCGCTAAAAGAGAGGATGATGATGGCTAAAAGAGAGGTTGATGATAATGACTAAAAGAGAGGAAGATGAGGAGGAGGAAGAGGAGGAGGAAGAGGGAGAAGAAGCTGGCCCTCACCCCATGTAGAAGCGAGTCACATGTCACAGCAAAGACAGATGCCCCCACCCATGACAGACCAGAGTGCAGAGAGGGCACAAGGACAGTAGGAGAATGGCCAACACTTTGTTCTACTACTAAGCATCAGGGCCAGGATGGGGACCAGGGCTGCCTCTGGCCTTGTGTTCTCGCAGTCACACCAGCCCTGAGTGTACTGTCTTGAGGCTGGGCTGGGGCCTGGCAGAGCACACCAGCCGTGAGTGTGTACTATCTCACAGTCACACCAGCCGTGAGTGTGTACTATCTCGCAGTCACACCAGCCGTGAGTGTATACTATCTCACAGTCACACCAGCCATGAGTGTGTGCTATCTTGAAGGCTAGGCAGTGATGATGGCTGGGGCATGACAGAGCACACCAGCCGTGAGTGTGTACTATCTCGCAGTCACACCAGCCGTGAGTGTATACTATCTCGCAGTCACACCAGCCCTGAGTGTGTACTATCTCACAGTCACACCAGCCGTGAGTGTGTACTATCTCACAGTCACACCAGCCGTGAGTGTGTACTATCTTGAAGGCTGGGCAGTGATGATGGCCGGGGCATGACAGAGCACAGACTATACTGGCAGTTTGTGTCCCCCTGGCCAGGAAGCCCTGGAGGTGGGGCTGAGTAGGAAGTGATGTAACTGGCTTCCTATGTCTAAGGCTCACAGAACACCGGGCAGAAGTCCAGTGTAGATATGTGGGGCTGAGATGCTAGCACTTTGGCCAGGGTCCTAGTGATCTGCGTAATTATAATGGAGTCATTTGGCTGACTTGTAGTGTAATCTATGTGTGCTGCTTCTTACCCTGGCTGCTAGGAGGCTCAGCCGTATGTGTCCTCCTCTAGAGTCCTCATGGTGTCTCTTGTGGGAATCTACTAGTCACCTTGATGGACATCCCCACCCAGACCCCCCTTCCTCTAGATTCCCTCTGAGACACCCTTATCCTCTATACCGTGTGCCTCTCTGGTGACTGCTACAGGGTATAGAGGAAGCAAGATACCACCATCAAATGCATCAGTCACCATCTCCATCCAGTGAGCCAGAGGTTTAGGAGACATGGCCTATTCCTATCCTGTGTCCTGTTGGGACAAAAATGTTGCTGGGACCAACAGACTGGCAGTGCCACACCCATCTGGCACCGGTGGGTGGAGGAAGGAAAGGGAAGGGGAGGATCACGGGATAGTTTGCCTTGGGAAGGAAGAGACTGTCTGCATCCAGCACGGACTGTGTGGCCCTGGGGAAGTGATGGTGGGAGCCGTCCAAGACCGACCTACATCTTTCAGCTGTCCTTGTCCCTGGTAGGGTTCTCTGTTCCTCACTCTTTGTCAGGTGTTTTGTTACCCTGTGACACTGTGTGAGGAATGTCAGCTTGGGACCCTCTTACTTATTGGTTTGTGGGTACCTGCAGGGAGGTCACATTAACGGAGCAGCCCTAGGCTCGTCCTGAGTGAAACGTGCGAAGTCATGAATCTGAGAGCCTTCAGGATCTGCCTCGTGCTGGTCCTTCCCACCTGACATCTGCAGCTGCTGCTTTGCCAGTGTGCAGCAGACGGTGGGGAAGGTGGGCTGTAGAAAGTCTTGATTGAAAGCTTGATTGAGCTCTTGACCCATTGGGGTCCCAAAGACTGACTCTCCCTCACCTCCCAGAGCCTGGTGCTTCTGAGGCACAGTCACACCCAGAGCTCTGCCTGGCTCTCTAGGCCTTGCTGCAGCTCTGGAGTCTGTTCAGACCAGAGTCTCAGTTCCTCCCCTGGTGGTGAATGGACCCCAGGCTGTGGGAGGTTCGGGGTGGTAGTGTGGTCATGGGCACGGTGTGGGGGCTTGGTAGTGGTAAAGGAGCTTTTGGTCAAGATCCAGTGCCTGGAATCAGGTCTGCAGCTTCTCCCCAAGAGCCTGGGTGGGATTCAGGTCCCGAGCGCTGTTGGAAGTGACAGGAGGGGTCCTCTAGGGTGGTGCTTGGACTGTTGTTTAAGCTGTGACGGCTGGATGGGGATCCAGGGTGAGCAGAAAGTGGTGGCACTGCCCTGGACCCAGTCGTGTCCTGTGGCCGTTCTTGTTGAATTTTGTTTTTCATCTGAGCTAAACTTCCTACAAGCCCGATGCGTCAGAGGCTCTGGAACATCCTGTGTGGGGTGTCCCTGTTCCTCCTGCCCAGACACAGCAGTGATCCTTTGATTCTCTACAGGTACAAATATATCCTCTGCACACACCAGCTTGGGCTGCACACTGAAGTAGCACGTGTAACATGATTTTACACACATTTTTCAAGTTTTTTGTGACAGGGTCTCCCTGTGTGTATGGCTGGCCTGAAACTCCTGATGTAGCCCAGGTTGTCTCAAACTTGTAACAACCCCCTTGCCTCTGCCTCTGCATCTATGGTTGTTTGACCTAGTGGTTCTCCTTGGGTCTGTCTCTGTCTGTGCTCATGGCATTGCCTGGTTCTCTTCCTCATCTGTATCCTGGTTAGGGAGATGAGAGCAAGCTAGCCCGTCCCCAGTGGATCTGAGGCAGGCAAACATAGGGATAACTGAGTAACCTGGGTGCCACTTAATTGGGTAAACACCCCCTCTTCTAGTAACACACTTGGCAACCCAGCTCCTTTACCTGCCTGAACTACGTCCACATACCCCCTCTACAAAAAGTGCTCCTGAACCCCACCCAGGCCCCTGCCTGTATCGGGGTGCACATACACTCCTTGCTGAACAAGGGCCGTTTTTCTTCCCTTGACAACCGCCAAACTTAAAGATAGTTCCATTCTATCATACTCTGTGTCCAGGTGTGAGACCAGAATAGGATGATCTGACCTGAACTCACTTTGGGTACGTTCGTGGTAAACTATGTCCTCAAAGTCAACTTTTAGGGAGGAAGCCCCCTACTTATCATCTTGTGCCAATGCATAATTAGACACACATGTGATAAAAATCAGAAGCATCGTGCACGGTAGAGAAATGACTGCATGACCTAATTCATCAGTCAGAATAGAGAATGGCCCTCACTATGCTTCACAGCAGCCAGCCCCTCCTTCTCTTGAACCCCACAAAAGGAACCACAAAACACCTATCATTGGGTCCTTGACTCATGAGACCCATTGTTCCTTTATCTCTCTGCTCTAAGTAACTCTGCCTCCTCACTACATTTGCAAAAATGGCTTCACTTTTTGTCTCAGTTCCTTGAATAGGAGACCAGGAGTCTGGGAACACCTTGCCCAGACCCTGACCACAGGTAACAGGTGGACCTGCAGCTTGCTACCCGTCCCTAGCATGACACACTGCACTGCCTGGAATTTCCTAGGCCATCTGTTTGTGTGCACCTTCCACTGTGTGCACATGTCCTGAGTCACCAGCAAGGAGGGACCCAAAGGCCAGATGCTCCCATATGTCTACTCAGGGGTCAGCTTGCTCTGCATCCGTCCCCTATGGTGGTCTGATGGCCAGACCTATGTTGTGTTCTGCAGCTGGGCCTGGTCTGTGCTGATGAACAGGGGAAGGCAGTTCGGGGGACTTTGTGCTTCTTTGATGCATGTGTGTATAGTATATAAGCCAAGGACTTGGCCCAGTCTGGGCAGGAAGACGGTGAAGATTTCCTAGAGTGAAAAAACCACTTCTCTGAGTACATTGTTTACATCCACTATGTGTGTTTAATCTACAGCCCACAAGCAGCATACACCCCAGGGTAGCTATGGCTATAGGCCAACACATTCGTAAATGACAATGTCACATCCAGTGTCGAAACTTGGATACCCCTGCCTGAGGCACAGGGAATCTGGGAAAGAAAGCAGTGCAGGCAGGAGGCACAGCATGTACAAAGGTCCTGAGGCAGAAGGCAGTTCATCATGCAGTCAGCCATGGCAAAGAGGTAGGGTGGGCAAGGGCTGTGAACCATGAGGGCTAAGGAGAAGGGTCTCCACAGAAGGAAAATGGATCACACCACTCATGAATTACCCTGCCTCCTGTGTGTACTCTGTCAGAGGCGGCCTAGAGAAAGTCCAGTGCTGGGCCTATTCCCTGAGCTATATGCTTTATGAGGTCACTTATGGTGGGATGATCGCCTGAGTCCCCAGAGCCTGATAATCATCCCTTGAGACCCATCCCTGTTCTTATCTTGCAGATGAGATGGACCAAACTCCTCCAGCACGCTCCGAGCCTCTGGTCTCAGGGATTCGAACTCCCCCCGTGCGGAGGAACAGTAAGCTGGCCACGCTGGGCCGGATCTTCAAACCGTGGAAATGGAGGAAAAAGAAAAACGAGAAGCTGAAGCAGACGACGTCAGGTAAGGGCCTGGAGAGAGGAGGGTGACGCGAGCTGGCGGTCCCCACATCACACAGAGCTGTGCAGCCTCCCACCTGGTAGGGGTGGTCTCACAGGGCACACAGGGTCGGCCATGGCCTTGCAGTGCCACGGGCAGACTTGACCTAAGATTGATTTTTATGTGTATGAGTGTCCGGCCTGGATGTATGTGCCTGTGTGTGCACCATGTGCGTTTCTGATGCCTGCAGAGGCCAGGAAGGGGGTTATATCCCTAGGAACTGGAGTCACAGACAGTTGTCAGCTGCCCAAGTGGGTGCAGAAAACTGAACCCAGGTCCTCTGGAAGAGCAGCAAGTGCTCCTAAGTGCTGAGCCATCTCTCCAGCCCCAAGGGCTGCTGTTCTCACTCTCAGACCACACTCCACAAGCCCTCAGCTCACAAATGACTGTTTCATGGCTCTGACCCTCCCTTTCAGGTGAAGCAGGGGCCTAGTTATGGCCCTCGCTGCTCCTAGGATCTGCCTGGGGTCAAGATCCATGCTGTGGTGCAGTTTCTGCGAGCAGACAGGCTTGCACCCCAGTTCTAAGCACGGTCTAGGGATGCTCTCCCCACCACCTCCTACCCAGGACCCAGAAGGTCCCCACTCACTTGTCCTGCACCCTTAGACCCAGCTGGGAGGGAAGTGGGTTGCCCCGTGTCGTCCCACTGCCTCTGCCACTCAGAATCAGCCATATGATTGGTTCCAAGAGTGCACTGTGGCATGGTGTCCAGGACAGAAGGGCCAAAGGAGAGGCCACAGCATCAGGTGCTGCCGGGCAGGGGCTGGCAGCATCTGGCAAGTGTGCATCTCTCCGTGAGGACCCCTCTCTCATGTGAGCCTACCCTGCTTTGAGAGAGGAAAGGACTCGGAGAGGAGGCTGTTCACCCAGGGCCGGGAGTGCTGGTGGGCACTTGGGTACCGGCTACCACCCCTGGTCCCTTAGAAGCTTAGCCTCAGCCTCCAGAGCCACCAACCCCAGGAGCCAAGAAGCCTGGGCCTTAGGGCCCTCCCACTGAGCCGCTTGCCTATTAGCTGCAGCTGTAAGCAATTAGTGAGGTTGCTGTAAGTGTGCAGCTCCTTCCCAGCCCCAGGGACATGCCTGGCAAGTGCCTGTCTCAGGCTATTGCCTCTGGGGTCCCAGGGGCCCCAACTTCCTGCCCAGCTCTAAAGAGATACATGCTTGAGGGCTTCGAGGATGGGGGAGACAAAAACCCAGGCCCCCACAGCGTCCAGCCTGGGGTCGGGGCAACGGCAGATGCAGCAGAGGGCGTGGCTTTCACTCTTGGGTATGCATCTTCCCAAATTATTTAACCACTCAAGAAGCTGATGGACAGATTATTCTTGGGAAGAACGAAAACGATGAACTGTTCAAGCATTCGCAAGCACTCCCAGCATGCCAGGCAGAAAGCAGATGGAAAGCTGGGCCCCATCTCTAAGGTCCTGCCACTGGGCAGGGATACACGGGAGTCCAGGGGCCAGAGCACGTGACCCTGTGACCCTGAGGTGCTGAGGAACTGGAAGGTTGGGAAGATTGGGTCAGTTGCTCCGGTCCTCAACATTCTGCAGTACTGTTCTGCCGGGGGTTGTCAAGCTGCTCTGGGGGCCCCGAAAGGGCACAGAGACTCTAGGTGACACCTGTGGTAGCCCTGCCCTTGCGTTCCCCATGTAGGCATTTGGAAATTGGGTGACAGCACTCTGTTTCCCACATCCTTATTCTCACTCCCCCTACCTTTTGATGCTGTAAATTTTAACATGTCCAGTCCTGACCTCAGGATGAGGCAAGGCAGAGGCCTCTGAGCTTTAAAGAGCAAGTGGGTCTGCTGTCCTTAGCTGACTCTGGGTCAGCGATCAGACCTGAGTCAGTGCAAGCGATGTCCTTTGTCCAACCTGCCCAGTCGAAACAACCCAGGGATGAGCAGGGGAGGGCTAACCTGAGTGCCTACAACCCTCTCTCTTCCTCCTCCTCCTCCCTCTCAGCCTGTCCTCCAGTCAACCCTCACTGCCCCTCCTCCACACCACTGACACTGGAAATTGGTTTGGAAGTTGAAGCTATCACCTCAAAGTGTCTTGTTCCTGCAGCATCCTGAATCCCTGCCATCCTTCACCTCGGTGGCCCCAGTGGGCTCCCTTCCCTGCTTCTGATTCCACACTTCAGCCTGTAGACATGTGTCCTCTCTGCCACCCATGCCTGCCGGTCACAAGTAGAGACCAGGCTTGTCCTGCTCAATGCCTGATACTCAGGGCACAGAGTAGGTGCTCAGTCACTGTGAGATTAGCTGTAATGGACAGAAGGCCTTATCATTCCACACTCTACAAGGATGGGGACAGACTGGTTTTTCCTTCAGGGACTCCCAGCACCTAACTCAGAGCACGGCTTGAAGTCCATGCTTGCTAAACACTTTAGCATATCATTTGCATTGTCAGCCCTTGTGGGTACTCTGAGCTCTGACAGGTGGGCTGGCTGTGTTCTTGGCCACCTGTCAGGGTTTTGCTCCACATAGGCAGTGGTATTGGGACCCTACTGACAAGTAGACTCCACTCTGAGCTTTCAAAGAAAGCATCCAGGACCTAAGCAACTATGTGGTTCTGTATTTGAGGTTCACCTGTGGACAAATGAAGGTAGGGTGTGTGTGTTTGTGTGTGTGTGTGTGTGTGTGTGTGTGTGTGTGTGTGTGTGTGTGTGTGTGTGTGTTTGTGTGTGTGTGTTTGGCTGGACCAAAGTCAGTGCAGGCAACATCCTGTGCCCTAGCATGGTTTCTGGGAACACCCCAGAGACAGTCAGAAGTGGGTTGACCAGAGTGCAATTGGTGGTGGATCCTCTGAATGCTCTTACCTGGGGTTGGCTGGAAGATGCTTCCTGAGGAGAGATGCACTGGCAGAGTCAGTGAAAGCTGGCACTAGCCACAGAAGTGTATCCTGAGCACTGGGGGTAAAGGGAGGGTGGCTTCATTGTCTGAGCGAAGGAGCTGTCGTAGAGAGTGAACATGGCCTTGGAGCCAGAGTCAAGGAGGGAATCATGATAGCACACTGCAGAAATGATCTCTTGAACATGACCCTGAACCCGCTTTCCTATGGCTGGAGTTTGGGGACACTGCTTATTAGATGGCTTAGGTAGCAAACTCAGAATTGCACCCCAGGCTGGCAGGGGGCAGGTCCCCAGCCTCAGGCGTCTACTGTCTCTGCGCCTCTCCCTGTTCACCCAGAGCAGCACATGGTGGGGGGGGGGGCTGCACCATGGTGGTGGTGGGGGGCTGCACCATGGTGGTGGTGGTGGGGGCTGCACCATGGTGGTGGTGGTGGGGGCTGCACCGCCTCCAGCTGTCACTTAACGAGGCGTTTGTGTCCTGCAGCACTGGAGAAGAAGATGGCGGGCAGGCAAGGCCGGGAGGAGCTCATCAAGCAGGGCTTGCTGGAGATGATGGAGCAAGGTAAGTGGGCTCCTGGGAGGGGCAGACCTAAGTGGAGCCCCCAGGGCAGAGAAGACACTGGGTGGAGTCACGGGGCATGGAGGAGAGGAGGCAGGGTCTTCAGGGGCGTGGGCCCATGGTAGAGCCCGTCGAGTCTGATGGTTTGCAGAGCTCAGAGAATCCATCCGAGGAAGGAAGGGGGTGTCCCGTGGCCAGGTGGGTACTGTTCTCCAGTTCCCCAAGGGTCGAGTGATGGCTTGCGTCAGCAGCTGAGGTAGCACAGCACCGACCTCCTCCATTGACATTTCCAGTGACTGTTCACCAGGGCATGTGTAGGGCGCTCATTGAACATCCTGCTGTCTGTCTCTAAGTGGCAGCCATGGATTTTAATTTAAGTGTTAAGTTTTCTTCATATTCACACATGAAATCCTCGATTTGAACAAATGATAACCATCCCTGTGTTGGCCACATAGCTAGCATTTCTGACTGTCGGGTAGGCTGGGTGTTCTGCTAACCTTGCCTTTGGGTGCCAAGGCCACCCCCACCCACAGCTGTAGCATGCAATCAAACTCCTGTCTCCCCCTTTCTGCTGGTATCTGTAATTTGACCCAAGTGCCAGGAATTGGGAAGGGGACTCAGGAAGTGAATGAGTCTTTTCTGATGTGGCTGAAGCCCACAGCTCCTCACATCATCTCCCTTCCTGAGTTTTGGTTGGAACACTGTGATGATGCTGCGTTCAGGGGGCAACTGGCCAGGGCGATTGCATGATGCCTTCAGTGCTTTGCTCCTCACAGAAGGAAGCCCTGCTCTGTGACCCGTGGCCTGTGGCCCGTGGCCTGTGGATGTTGAAAGCTCTGAGTCTCCTGGCACTGGTGGAATGTCACTGCTGAGTAGAAATCTGAAGTAGTTTTAATTTGGAGAGGGTCTTCAAAGTGTCCAGAGTTGTGTGTGTATGTGGGTATGTGTGCATATGTATGCATATGGCATGTGTGTACATGTCAGAGGTTGACTTCCAGGCCTCCCTCACTCTCTACCTTGTGTGAGACAAAGTCTCCGGTGGACTCAGCGCTGCTGGCTGGACAGTGAGCAGCACAGATCCCCCTGTCTCTGCGCTCCCCAGCCCCCCATGCTGAGATTGTGTGCACTTGCCTCTGTGCCTGTCTCTCTCGGCGTGGGCATCTGTGCTCAGGTCCCCATGCCTGTGTGGTATGTCTGACTGCCATGTCTCCTCGCCTGCAGGTTTTTCCTTTAGGTCTTGGGTCAGGAAAATAAAAACAGCTGTATACTTTACAAACATTATGTTCAATGAATAAGGGGGAAATAAAGACAGAAATTTGATTTGGGTCAACAATAAAGTTCTAGTTTGAATAATGGATGAAGAAAACGTCTAGAAGGAATACCATGGGCTTTACTAAACTCTGTCACATGGATGAAGTCAAATCGGAGACCCAGTGGTGATGTTCAGTTACAGCAGGCCACAGGACTGGGTGGGGTGAGTCCACTGGCCATGTCACATACCTTCTAGCTTCTAGACACAATTAGGAAAAAGCTGGCTAGCCTTGTCTTATAGCTAGAGTTTTCCTGCCTTGCCCACAGTCAGGACAAATCTTTGTCACCCGCCAGTCCCACAGCTGCTCAGACCCAACCAAGTAAACACAGAGACTTATATTGCTTACAAACTGTATGGCCGTGACAGGCTTCTTGCTAACTGTTCTTTTATCTTAAATTAACCATTTCCATAAGTCTATACCTTGCCACGTGGCTGGTGGCTTACCGGCGTCTTCACTTGCTGCTGGTCATGGCGGCGGCTGCAGTGTCTCCCCGCCTCAGCCTTCTGCTTCCCACAATTCTCCCCTCTCCTTGTCCCACCTACTTCCTGCCTGGCCACTGGCCAATCAGTGTTTTATTTATTGACCAATCAGAGCAATTTGACATACAGACCGTCCCACAGCACTTGTCTGGAAAAAGATAGTGAACATTTTAGGCTTTGGGATATTTGCCTTCCATTGCTATAATGAAACACCAGAGGCAGGATCACTTTATAAAGAAAAGAGGTCTATTTAGCTCACAGTTTGGAGGGTCAAGGGCATGGCCCTGGAGTGTTCGTTCAGTTCTGATGGTGGCCTTTGCTGTGGCTTGGATAGGAGATGACTCCCCAGACACCTGGGTTTGAATACTTGGCCACAGGGAGAGGGGCTTACACAGCAAGTGATATCTAGAATGTTGTGAAATCTTTAGAAGTGTGTCACTGGAGGAGTGGGCCCTGAGGTTTAAGCTTAACCCTGCCTCTAGTCAGGTCTCTGTTTGCCCACTCTCGAAGGTGGAAGCAAGCCACCTCACATCCCCAGTGGCACCGCCACACACTCTCATGCATTTCCCACCATGGTGCATGGTAACTCAAATACTCTGCCCTCCATGAGTTATGTCTTCTCAGGTATTTGGTCATGGTGATAACAATAGTCACAAAACAGCCTTCTTGCTGGCAGAGTACCAAGGCAGCACACAGCATTGTGTTAGCGGGAGTTACATCCTGTAACTGTGTGCATGAGCATTCTGTTTCTATGTCAGTGTCTCTCCCCCGCACTGAGCCCCAATCACTTCCCAGTTACCTGACTGTTGGGTTGAGTTTCTGCCCTTTAAATGCCACTAACCTGTAGCTTATGGACTTGAACTCCTGCCAGAGTTGTGGGGGCCGGTTGATCGCAGGGAACGTGCAACTGCACGTTGTAGCAGAAACAGCCACAGAAAAACACATACTGATCGGCATGGCTATGCACCAGGAAACTTCATTTATGGGTGTAAAGATTTGAATTCTCAATCATTTCATGAATCATGAACTATTGTCTTTCTTTTGGCTTCTTTTCCAACCATTTAAAGATGTGAGATCCATTCTTAGTTCAAGGACACATAAAACAGGTTGAAGGCTGGCTTGGGCCCAGCCTGCCTCCCAGACAACACCCTTTCAATCCTGCAGAGCGACTGGTCTGAGAACTAGAGTGGCCTGAAGCAGTCCCCATCCTAGGTAGCTGAGCATTCAGGTGTTAACTGATGTTGCAATTTAAAAAAAAATTTTTTTTTCAGGACAAGGTTTCTCTGTGTAACAGTCCTAGCTGTCCTGGTCTCGAACTCACAGAGATCCACTGCCTTTGTCTCTCAAGTGCTGGGATTAAAGGCTGGTGCCACCACCGTCCAGCTCAGTGCTGCAAATTTTTACGGAGTGCCCACTCTGTGCCAGGCTCTGTGTTAGTTGACAGACATACCAGCTACTGAGACACCATCCTCCCAGAATACAGAGCCAGGGGTGGGTGGGTGGGGGACACAGGCTTCAGGGGGCCCTCCAAATACAAATCACAATGGAAAGAAGAATGGTAAGGAAGTACACCCATGGGGCACTTGGAGGCCTGGGGGCGGGGTGAATGGTGGGAGGTGTGAGAGATGTTGCTTGTGGACTAAAGGTGAGTTCGGAGGCCAGCATGGCTTTCATGTGGTGGCACAGGAATACATGGGAGCTTATTTGTCCCTGCTGAGCTACACCTGGGCTCTTTCAGGAGCCCTCTGCCATTGGGCAGCACTTAAATTAGGGGGTGCTCGGGGGCAGGGCCACAGTCAGTACTTGATAAGCCTTCCCAGCGGACTCCAGTTCCCTGCAGAGAAGATGGGGAAGTGGCTCTCCTGGGTGTGGAGACTGACTCTCCAGCAGCCCTGGGAGCAGCGAGTACCAGGTGCCAGGGTTCAGGGGCTCAGGGAAGGGACCAGAAGACTAGAAGAGCTGGAGGGCAGTGAGGGAGAAGAAGGGCTTAGGTGCAAAATGCCCTTTCTTCCCTGTGGCACATATGCACGTATCAGGGCTGGAGTGACAGGGGCGTGCCCAGGCCGTCCCTGGGAGAGGGTCTGGGGGTGTGCAGAGAGCTTGTCTTTGTGAGCCAAGCCAGGGGCTCAGGCTGCAAAGGGCCAAAGAGGCTGTCTCTGCAGGCAGGTGACTTGCTTTTCCCAGGACTCTTATGGGGTGGAGTCCTTTGCCTGCTTTTAAATATGCACCATAAAACATATGCAAACGCTGCAGCAGACCCCTGCTGGGTAAAGTGCTGACCTTGAGTGGAGCCAAGCTAGGGGCCAGGAGCACAGGGGTTCTTTTTAGCCAGGATTGGACTTCATGGCACCTGGTAACTGCTGCACCTTCCCAAGTCAAGCAGCTCTGGAGTCCAGAAGGGGTCAGTATGAAGACTAGGAATCACTGCACCTCCACCTTTCCTGCGGGGGTAGATGTGGGGGTTGGGGGTAAATGTGCAGTTTGGGGTGGGGGCCAGCTTTCTGGCTGGGTTATGGATTTTGGCTCAGCTTGGCCTTCTCCCAGGCAAGTGGGCTCAATCTGCAGCCAGGGGTGCCCCCTTGTGGCCAACCGCCCTCATGGAGCCTGTCACACTGAGACCAGACTTCATTGCCAGGCAGCTTGGGAGGCTGCAAAGAGGTAATGAGAGAGAGGGAATTCCTGGCCATGGATGACCCTAGACACGCCCAGAATCCTTAGTGACCCAAGAACTTGAATGCCATCTTCCCGGAGAGTCCTGCACCTGACACCCACAACTGTTAATGGGCACACATACACACTCTTCTGGAGCTTGCTTCTGAAGCAGTCAGGCAGAGGGATCGCCTGGTTTCTGAACACCGATGGTAGGAGAGACCCTGCATGTCCCCAGGAGTGTCGGGGACACTTTGCACTCCGCCAGTGCGGTGTTTTCAGGTGTGGTTAACTAGTACACTCCATGAGTACTTTGGCCCCCTGTCCCTCACATCTCTGCCGTGCTGGTCATCTGCTGGGTTGCAGGAAGGACCCTATTTGTGACACCGTCAGACAACTGTGCTGTGGGCAGGAGAGGTGACCTTTCCCCTTCAGCCTCTGCCCATTTTCTGTGTCTGAGAATGTCTCCAACCCACCTTCTGGAGTAAGAACAGGGTCCTGCCCATTTCTGGGGCAGACAATACCATTTATGGAATGGCCCCTTCCCTTACCCTGCATCTGTGACTTGATCTTTTCTTCAGTAAGTTACGAACTCCTGTATCCCAGCACTGGATATTTTATAAGAGACACATTATGTTATTGCTGTGTCCCAAGGAGCAGGACAGTGGAAGTCTGACTGGTTTCTGATGTTGCATGCACGCTCCCTGGTACGCACACAAGTGCTCCCACTGTGATCATGTATGCGTGTGTGTGTGTGTGTGTGTGTGTGTGTGTGTGTGTGTGTGTGTGTGTGTGTATGTGTTTCTGTGCGTGTCTGTGTCAGGTTCCTCTCCCACAGCATAGATCGGGTGCACAGCTCTGCCTTCCCCTTGCAGCTCTGGGAAGAGAGGGGCAGTGATAGGGAGAAAGGTTGACCTGAGGAGGCCAGCTGACCAGTGAGAGAGGAGCAGGGCATGGGCCCCACCCAGCATTTCTTAGCAACAGGCCCTGACACCAGGACTATTTGGGGAACTGTAGCTTCTCACTGAGTGCGATTCTGGGCAGGACCTCGGTGCATGGACCGGAACGGGACAGCGGGGCTGCTGAGCTGCAGGCACAGATGGAGGTTCCAGGCCTGCAGTACCTGTGCAGCCTCGCTGGGACCCGCTGGGCTTCCAGGGGCAGCTGCTGCTATTTCTGCTGTTTGTAATAGTGATGATGATGATGATGATGATGAGATATGGTTGTAATTAACAGCAGGCGGGGCCCTTTGTCAGGCTTGAGTCCACTAAGCAGTGAACAGCTGTCCCACTCACACTTGCACAGGGCAGTGGGGGGCGCAGAGTGGCAGGACCCACCACATGCTTACCTGTTTCCGGCACAGCACCCACCCTGGTGGAGGTAACAGAGTTGTTGGGGTGTTGTTAGGGTCAGAGCCTGGCTCTGGCAGTCACTTAGAAGTCAGGTTCATCAACCTGTCCTCAATAGTAGAGAAAACGCAGATTTATTCAGTGGGAAGAACAGAGTGGTCCAGTGGCTCTCTAGGTCCTGACAAGAGGTTTATGTTTAAACAGAAGGCAGTGGGGTACACAGCAAAGCCGTTTGGTCAGGGCATGGCCCCTCAGCCCCACAGGCCCCAGCTGTCTCTCCAGCAAGGTGGTCTAACAAATTGTCAAGACCGTGTGGCATCTCTTCCCGGGTTCCCCAGCTGAGCTGGCACAGACTTCCTTCCCCTCCTCCCAGCATGAATTCCTTGGGGACCAATGTCAGCCAGATGGACAAGAGTGTTTCTTTTGAGTCCTCCATTTCCAACATGACAGGGACAGTAAAGCTGACCCTCCTGTCTGTCAAACTGTTTCACTAAGCAGTCACAGTGTGCATACCTGCCACAGACGACATGTGAACATACAGCACACATGCACAGTGCACACATGTGAACATACAGCACACATGTGAACATACAGCACACATGCACACTGAAAGCACGTGTGCACTCTGGGATGTGTGTGTACATGTATACATAGTTATGCACACATGAGCACACACACATAGCACACACAGGAGCACACATATGTTCACAGGAGCACACACACACAGGAACACACATATTTTCACAGGAGCACACACACACATGAGCACACACACACACATAGCACACACAGGAGCACACATATGTTCACAGGAGCACACACACACAGGAACACACATATGTTCACAGGAGCGTACACACATACACACACACACACACACACAGGAGCATACACACCCCATCCTGTCTTGTTGTTATCACATAGAAACTAGTCAGACTTCAGTGTTTGGATTCCAGAGAGCTTCACGATGCCCAGGTCACCGTGCTCAGCATCATGTCATGTCACTCTCTAGGGTAACGACATTTTCACAATGCCTGCGGAGCCTGGCAACAGGGACTGTCTCAAAGGTGTGTCAAGAACAAGCAAGCCAGTCATGGGGACTAAAAATTCAGTCTCAAGCTTAGTGATGTCTGATCCTATGTCATTGGTTATGCTGATCTGTCCCTGGCAGCAAGAGCCAGAAGCCAGATGTGGTCACAGCCTGCACACCTTTGGTCCCTGCTAAGACTTCTGAGGCTTATCAGGGCTTTTGTGGGAGAGAGCAGGCCACGTGGCTGGCAGTGAGTGGTCACTGTGTACCCAGCAGTGAGTGGTTACTGGTGGCCAGCAGTGAGTGGTCACTTTGGATTATCTGCTGCTGGTTCTGCCTCTTGAGGAGGCAGCTGGCCTTGCCAGAACCTCTGGGCAGGGGATGTGGCCCAAAGAGGAGCTCCCCCCAGGCGTAGATGTATAGACCTCTGGTTGTGCCAGCCTTTCAACTCTTCCCCCATGGAGAGGGAAGTACCCTGATGGAAGGTAGTGAACAGTTAGTCAGGTTCAGATCTCCTGAGGGTTGAGGGAAGGAATTAGATCAGTCAGGAGGCTGGGGCCTGGGAAGGACCCTAGGGAGAGAACTGTGCTGTTCTGAGGCTGTTGCCACAGGGGTGGTGGCCAGTTCTGTTGTCTTCTTTACAATCAGCAGCAAGGAGACCAGGCACCTGTGGCTCACTTATACTAGAACATTCCATTGGCATAGTTAATTCTCATTCAGGAAGCCATTAGTAACCCACATTGTAGATAAGGAAACTAAGGTGCTGCTGGGCGGCAGTGGGTGGGACACATGCTAGAGGAATGTCCAGCAGAGCATGATGGGGTGAAGTGGGCAGTCGTGGAGACCCCCGGTGCAGTGGGTGAGGCAAGACTGTAAAAGGGGGCTTCGGCTCTGAAATAAATGGATCCTCTACTTCTGTGATGGGAACCACAGCCAGGAGAGCACCCTGGTATGACCCAGGGCTGAAATCTCTGCAGGCCACACTGCTACACTGTGTTGTATGTGTCTCCATAAACTGGGGGCCAAAAGCATGGCCAAAAACATGGGAGACTGTGAGTGCCTTCCATCAGATTGGGTTGGCATCTCAGAAGGGTCGTTTGATTATCTTCCCTGGAGCTGTGTGGCCGGAAAAGTCATTTTATTCCTAGGCACTGGGGGGCCTAGAAACTCCTGCCTCAGCTTCCCTGTATTCCAAAAGAAATTAGGTAGCAATATTGGCAAAGGAAGGCTGGTTTCTTTAGGAGGGGAGGTAATTCAGTTGGTAAAGCCTTTGCCATACAATCAAGAGGAGCTGAGTTTGATCCATAGAGCCCAAGTGAAAGAGCTGGGTGTGGTGGTGACCCCTGTGAACCCGCCACAGGGGAGACAGAGACTGCTGGGCCTCTGGTGTTCACTGGCTGGCCAGTCCGACCTATTGAGTAAGTTTCAGGCTTACAGTTTGGCCAAAACTGGGGCACAGGAAGCTTTTTCATCCTCACTGACATTCCTGGAAGCTAGAAACTGCACATGGTGACTTACTTGTAAGGTAAGCCACCAGAAAGGGTGACTGTCCTCCCTGGGAAGTGAGCTGTCTGGCACCAGGGCTTTGGACTTTCCCTCCCAGCCTAGGTTCCTGGGGTGTTTAACCCTGTGGGCCTGATGTTTTAATTAAAGCCATTCTGAGGGTGATGTGCCCAGAGACAGACCCTCAGATACCCCAGCAGTTGAGCCATAGGAAGAAGGGGCCAGCCTTCCTGAAGCCCTCATGAGAGGCTCCATTCCCCTTATCCTGGGAAAGCTGCTGTGTAAATTCTCAGTATTTCGCTCCATCCTTGTCCTTGACCATTATTGGGTTTGAGATGCTATCTCTGAGGCCTCTTGAGAATGTTCACCACCTGGGGCAAAGGGTGATGTCTGTCTTGTTAATCTCCAGGCACACAGTAGGCAATTGACAGGCATTTGCTTCCTGGTGACTGACAGTCAGGGGTGGGTACCAAGATGAATATCTGTCTGCAGCCACATTGTGTAACATCCCTGGCACCTTAGGGTCACCTACAGTCAACATCTGTTGCCGTGTGTCAGATGTTCCTGGCTCAGTTGCCTGAGTCTGTTGTTAGGATAAGTCTTGTGTAATATTAGAGGGACCAGCCTTAATATTATACATCCCAGGGGCTCAGGAGAGAGAACTACTAACATCGAGGACTATTTTCAGGAAATAGAATCTCAGCACACGGAGCTCTGTAGTCCACTTGCTTTAATTCCTCTGGCATAACATCCTTTATACACAGCTTCAGTTCTGTTCTCATGTCTGGCTCCTTTCTTGCCTGATTTCTCTCTATATTTATCTATTGCTCCCTCCAAGTTCTACCTTAATTCTCTCATCTTAACTCTGCCTCATCTAGGTCCTTTTCATCTTGTTCTTACCCAGCTAGTACTTCCCCATCTGATTCTTCCTCTAGTACTCTCTTCTAGCCCTTCAATCTAGTTCTTCCCCATCTCAATTCGTTCCTCTCAAGTTCTTACCCGTCTAGTTCTTCCATTCTCTTTTCTCTATCTCTTGTGCCCTGGGAGTCCCGGTATACATACACTTACAAGCAGTAATCCCTTGGCAGTGCAAAGCCAGGCTTCCAGGGTCAAACAGAGGGGTGATAAGAATCACACTGAGAGGCAATAACCGTTAATTATAATTTGCAACCCCAAAGGGAAGTGACCAATGGGGAAATGAATTAACTAAAGGCTGAATTCAGGTAATATCTAAGAAGAGGGCTGCTATGTGCTCAACTATAATCTTAAATGTGATTGGTAGAAAATGTTAAGAATCTGTAAGTTGCTAGGTCAATGGGAGAAAATAAAACTGTCTTCTTTTTTCCTGTGACTCATATCTGTCCAAGCTATCTGCTGTTTTTCTGCAGGGTGGGGGAAATTGTGCTCAGTCGCTAGGCAACCTGTGTAAAGCTAGATGCCTCTGGTGATAGTTAAAGGGAGATCTGGAACTGGAGGTAAGGTTTGGGAAAGGAGGAAGTAAGGCTTAATTGGCACATCCGCCAGGCCTTCTCAAACAGGTAGGCTGGGTGCTTAAGTCTATTCTTAGAAAGTATGGAGGTATCTCTGATAAGGTACTTTCCTCCATCTGGGGATGGACCTGGCCGGATGCTGCCAATGATGATAATTACAGGGAGGCTTGAACTGGGGTTCTGGCTGAGCATAGCTGTCAGTGCAGAAGGTTATCTAAATATTCCTAGAAGTGGTTAAGTAAGGAGTTAGAGCTCTATAAAGTTAGTAAGGCTGTAAGAAAGGAGGGTCCAAGCTGAATTGTGTGAAGCTATTACTTAACATCCACCTGACCTAGGAGGTGTCTCCTTGTGGAATTTGTCTTAAATCAGGAGAGTTGCATGTGGACTGTTATTACTGCTAGTCCTTGAAAGTGGCCAAGGGAGATATCTGATTCTAGAGAAAGCCTTTCCTGAGGCTGTTCTCCAAATACCTCCAAATACCTGGAATGTGTATTTCCATTCAGAGAGTGATCAGTCTACACTGTTAGCCCTTCTTAGGGAAAAGTCAATTGGGAAAACTATGAAGGCACACATGATTTTCATAACAGAAGACAGCTGATATATAACAAGCCAAGTAATACCAAAAACTCCTTGGGATTTGGCTTCCTCTGGAGGAAATCCTTGATCCCTCCAGGTAGTGACTTTGCCATAACCAGCAGCTGAGTTCTTATGATATATCCCTGTGGCCCACAGATGAGGACCATGGTATGGGAGGGAGCAAGTGGGGACAGACAGAATTTTGAAGCCATTTTAAAGGTGCATGGCAAAGGGGTGGGAGTTGGTGAGGGGATCACCCATCTGTCATAGGTGTTACAGGACAAGGATGCATGGGGAGAATGGACCTGGGCGTGAAGGTACCAGGCTCATCTAGAAGCACAGCATAGAGAGAGGAACTCCCAGTGGAGTGTGGGGTGCCACATCTTGCAGGAAGGTCTCTGTGTGAAAGAAGGGTGTGAAGGAGGCGTGGCCTGGCTGACATTGAATTTCTTTGCAGATTCTGAAAGTAAAGTATGCAGTCCCAGTGAAGGCCCCCAACCTGCGCAGAGTGAGCCGTCCACTGCCGAGCAGGAGACACTGACCTCGGAGGGTGTCCAGCCTGGAAGTCCCTCGGCCAGTGGGACAGATCAGCCCGCCCAGGATGAGCTTCTGTCCTCCGATGCCCATCTGGATGACACAGGTACCAGCCGGATGGTGGTCTGAGCACTCCCTACCAGGGCTTAGACAGTCGACTCACTGCCAAGACTGAGTACCCTCTGCCGCCCTCATCCCATGGCTGGGGGACTTAAATGTTCACTGGAACAGTCTCTTCTCCTGGTTTCTCCCAAATTGGGTGCAGGAGGAGTGAGGGACCTAAAATGGCCACTCCTGCAGCATGCTTCCTGACGTCACCAAATGCAGGCATACATTTCAGCCAGCCCCTAAATGGGTGTGTCCTGGGGCAGTGGTCTAATCGTGGAGCAGATGGCTCTTCCCCTGAGAGATGCCAGAGCAGGTGTGTGTGGTGGGAGAGGCATGCTGTGCTGTGGCCTGAGTGGGGCTCTCTGCAGCTTCTCAGACAGGTGGCCCGGCTATTGGCCCTGTGTTACACAGGAGAGGTTATAGGATCAACATTGGGGTTGTGTGGAGCATGAGGGGACTTGGTGCTCTGTCCACAAGTAGCTAGTGTTGGAGGGGTCAGGACTGGGCTGGTGTTTTTGTTTTAAGGGAGGGGACAGGACCCTTGGTGACAAGAAAGAAAGCATGAAGGGGCTCAGGCCCCACCCTCTCCCCTGACTGTAGCCCTGGGAGCCCGTTTGCTGCCTCGTGCCTGATCCATGCTGCACAGTTTGGGGCTGGAGCTTGAACGCCACAACTCTCTAGGGGACTTGGGAACGCAGGCTGTAGGTGAACCCTCTGGGCTTCTGTTCCAGCCCCGTGGGTGTCTGATCCCTGGCCTCTCCTTAACCAAGCCAGAGTCACCGGGTGCTCTTTGCCAGCTGTCTGTCCCCAGATTCCCTGCAATGTTAGCAGCTGCCATGGTGTGTGCTCTGCCTCTTGGGTATCTGTGCTTCTCCAGATCTGTGAGTGGAGCCTGTACTCTGTGGTCACTGTTCCCCAGCCCTGGACTTGGCCTTCAAGCACTCCCGCATGGCTGGGTCTCTGCTCGCAGCTCATACTGGTAGCTTTTACTTCTTGGTGGTTCTTTGTTCCCACTTGGCTCTAAATAGCTCTGGATGAGGCCTATGTCTGACCTCGGGGGCTTTCCAGGTACAAGACTTGGAGATGGCCTCTAGGGAGCAGAGTGAGTCTGCTGAGGCCATCATGTCTTTTTTTTTTTTTTTTTTTTTTTCTCTTTTGGTTTGGTTTTTTGAGACAGGGTTTCTCTGTGTAGCTTTGGTGCCTTTCCTGGAACTCACTTTGTAGCCCAGGCTAGCCTTGAACTCACAGAGATCCACCTGGCTTATGCTGGCCCTTCAGGACAGGTCCTGGCAGGGTGAGGGGAAGCTCGCCCTTGGAGAACACACACACAGCAACAGAGAACAGGACTGATGAGTCTTCTGTGGAGGGCCACGGTGAAAGCTATCATCTCAGGGATTGACGCATCTGATTCAGACAGCAAAGTGCATCTGCCCCAAATCACCAGGGGTGTGGGCGTGAAAGGCTCAGCATGTTGTTAGAGATTGCTCCCGGCCACTGCCCACAGCGGGGCTGGTGGCCCTGATCATCTAACTGCCCACAGCTGGGCTGGTGGCCCTGGTTATCTAACTGCCCACAGCTGGGCTGGTGGCCCTGGTCATCTAACTGCCCACAGCTGGGCTGGTAGCCCTGGTCATCTAACTGCCCACAGCTGGGCTGGTAGCCCTGGTCATCTAACTGCCCACAGCTGGGCTGGTGGCCCTGGTTATCTAACTGCCCACAGCTGGGCTGGTGGCCCTGGTCATCTAACTGCCCACAGCTAGGCTGGTAGCCCTGGTAATCTAACTGCCCACAGCTGGGCTGGTGGCCCTGGTCATCTAACTGCCCACAGCTGGGCTGGTGGCCCTGGTCATCTAACTGCCCACAGCTGGGCTGGTGGCCCTGGTCATCTAACTGCCCACAGCTGGGCTGGTGGCCCTGGTCATCTAACTGCCCACAGCTGGGCTGGTGGCCCTGGTCATCTAACTGCCCACAGCTGGGCTGATGGCCCTGGTCATCTAACTGCCCACAGCTGGGCTGGTGGCCCTGGTCATCTAGGAAGTAAGAGAGACTAGGGAATTGAATATGGTGACATATGGCCTATGTTGGGCTAGACAGAGAAAGGAGGGTGGCAGCTGCCATGGTTCCCAGGGCCTGGGTACAACCCAGGGGCAGTAGAAAGCCCAGCGGAGAGTGGAAAGGGACTTACTGATGACAAGCTCTGGCTGTGGTCAGTCGGGGTAATGCCTGGCTCCTGCGGGTCTGAGGAAAGTAGGCTTCTCGTTTTCCCAGCTGAGATAGAGGTGAGTCCTAAGTTCTCAAGGATGAGAGAAGACTTGATGGGTGATGTGGATAGATAGAAAGCATCTCCATAATGCTGTGTTCACTAATTAGTGCCAGTGGCATACAGACTTCTCACCCTGGATCTTGAGAGAGTTTTTCATTTCCCTCTCTTTACGTGTGTGTGTGTGTGTGTGTGTGTGTGTGTGTGTGTGTGTGTGTGTGTGTGTGTGGTATGTGTGGTATATGTGTGTGCATGTATGTATGCAGGTGCATGTGGAGGGCTCAGTTTGATACTGGAAATCTTTTCTGGTCACTCTTCCACTTCACTCTGTGAAGCAGAGTCTCTTGGTCAAACCCAGAGCTGGCTAACATGGCTGGTCTCACTAGCAGGCTCGCCTCACGAGGCTGGAATTACAGGCAAACCACCACACCCACCAGCATGTTTGTGGGTTCTGAGGATGCTGGTCCTGGTTTTCTCACTTGCATGGAAAGCGCATCAGGTGGTAGAGAACAGCTGTGTAGAAGGTGAGGTACATGTAGACAGTCAGAACACCCGACTGGGATGGAGGATCCTTTCCCCAGTGGACACAGCTGACCTCAAGATGGCAGCTGCTTTGCCCAGCTCAGAGGACAGCCACTCACAACACCCAAACTGTTTCTTCTAAGCCATCAAGTCACAGCCCCAGCTTTGCCCCCTCCTTTGGAGGGTGAGGGGTTTGGAGCCTCTGGTCCCTATTTGGGACTCTATTATTTAGTGACTGTAACCTGAGGCTACCCTGGTCCTCATCTTTCCCTTAGAGCTGGGGAGACCAGATGCTGACCGAAAGCCGTCAGCTCCCCTTACTGTCCCACGTCCTGCTCCGTGCCCGAGGGAGCAGCTGCATCTGCGCCCTGTCCTTCTGTGCGGAGCTCATTTCATAACAGACAGATGTCATCTGACAGCAGAGAAATCCGGATTCGCAGGTGAACAGATAAGGCAAACACTCGCTCCTTCAACCTCTCCCCGACCTTGGGTGGGCTCCTGTCCCCAACACTCAGATGCCTTCTAGAAGGGTCAGTGTCAGTGTCAGGTGCCTTCTCTTAAAAATCAGATCTTCCCCAAACTGAGGTCAGGGAGAGAGGTCACTGGAAAGTCCGTGGCACTGTCATAGTCCTTGGCTCCAAACCTCCTTTCTTGTTTATGTAATGGTGCCTGGTCACACCTGAGCCTCATCCTGTCTGCAGGTCCAGCATTCTGCTCTAGGTAGCATTTCCCATGGCAGCTTCGGGTCAGCAGACCTCAATACAGATGACACTGCTGCCCCCACAGCCAAGAGAAGACTCCTAGGTCTGGGAGCTGGCTCAGTGGTCAAGTGTTGGCCACGTGTGAGGACCTGAGTTCGATTCCCAGGACCACGTAAAAAGCTGGGCACAGTGCTGCTTGCTTGTGATTCCAAGGATGATGATGAGGAAACAGAAGGGCTACCCAGTCCAACCCTAGAGAGGACACTCAAGGTTAACCTCTGGCCTGAACACACATGCACACATCCACACACAAACCACACAGCCACACAAACCACTCAGTCACACACAAACCACACACACACACAAACCACAGAGCCACACATAAACCACTCAAACACACACACACACACACACACACACACACACACACACACACACACACACACACAACACAGACACAAGAGAAGGTGCCACCCGCTTTGCTACTTGGCCCAACTACACCTGATTCTCTCTCTCTCTCTCTCTCTCTCTCTCTCTCTCTCTCTCTCTCTCTCTCTCTCTCTCTCTCTCTCTCGTGTGTGTGTGTGTGTGTGTGTGTGTGTGTGTGTGTGTGTGTGTAGGGAAGGGGTGAAATCTGTCTGAATACTGCAGCATCTGGGGTGTAGACACCGTCAAAGGGGCGGCTGCAACCTTCCTTTGGTTTGGAGGTCCATGTTGACCCAGCTCCTGGGTTTGAGGGAGGTTGTGTTTCCTGGCTTCATTCTCTGAAGTGCCCACCAGGAGGCAGAGATGGCAGCATTTAACTTCCATGGGACAGTTCAGGGTCTGGCCTTGATGTGCTAAGCAAGTGAAGGCCCATACCTGCTGTCCTTTTCTTTCTTCTGTGTGTGCTGTATGTACACACGCATGCATGCATGGGATAGGCAGAGTTTGACATCATGTCTTCCTCTGCTGCTTTCCATCTCCCACTGGTTAGAATGGAGGCCCTGGAACCCTGGAACTCCCTCAGGGAACCCAGAGCTCTCTGCTCAGTGCATACCAGTAGTCACATCACTATTTAATCAGTGTAAAAACAATTGAGTTTCAGGACTCCAATCACATTAGCTACAGGTTGTCAGTGGCCGCTTGTGGATGTGGAAGACACGTGGATGGGGGCACTGATCTATTGAGCAGTGATGAGAGTGAGAGGTAGCCATATGTCCATCCTCATGTGAAGCCAAGAGAGAGTTTGATGTTTGGGTTGGCCAGACCTTCCGGAGCTTTCCGTTCCAACAGAGGCTATAATTGTGGCAAAGCCTATGTAATCTGTGCTGAAAGCAGTTGCCATCTGGCCATCTACAGAGAAATGTCCAGTCTCTGACTTGGGGGATGATGTTGGGGCTGGGGAGGAGGCAAAGATGGGATGCTTGGAGGCTAGAAGGAAGTCTGGCTGAGACTAGGTGGGCCAGGTCCCCGAAGGCCTCTGCTAGCCCTCTGTGGGGATACATGACATCTCTGAGGAGGAAGGGGGTGGAGCTGACAGGAGTTGTCCATGAACTGCAGGGAAGAGGGGGGCTGTAGTGTGGAAAGGATGAGATGGGAGGGGCTGGGCTGTTGGCTCTTGCGTGGTGGGCCACGTGGGACTCGGCCCAGGGAAGGGTGACGCTTCGGTCTGGAGAAGATAGCCTGGATCCAGGTGCTGCTCAGCAGGAAGATTGACAGTGAGCATGGAAGGCGTACAGGGCTTGTATGAGAAATCAAGACGTGGGTCAGAGCCCAACCCGGAGGTGCAGACCTGTCGTCTCGCCCACCAGGGAAGCTGAAGCAGGAGATCGAAAGCAACTTAGTGACATCCGGTCCCCACATAAAGTGAAGCCTGGGGAGGTGGCTCAGTGGGGACAGTGCTTGCTGCACACACATCAGGACCTGAGTCTGGATCCCCAGAACTCATGCAGAAGGTGGATGCTGTGGCATGTGTTTGTAACCCCAGTGCTGTGGGGGACAGAGACAGGATCCTGGAGACTCTTACTGGCCTGCCTAGCAGAAAAGGCAAGCGGTGGGTTCAATGGAAGATGGAGAGTGGTAGAGGAAGACATGATGTCAAACTCTGCCCATCCCATGCGTGTGTGTGTGTGTGTGTGTGTGTGTGTGTGTGTGTGTGTGTGTACATACAACACACACAGAAGAAAAAAAGGGGGGACTTTTATATATAAGTCTTCTTTGCTTAGCACATCAAGGCCCTGGGTTCAATTGCTGTACAGAAGATAAAGAGTTGGATAAGGACATATGTGGGCCTCCAGCCTGTTTGACTCTCTGGGGAGGGGGAGAATCTCAGAAGACTCATCAAATGAGAGTGTGCTGGATGCAGAAGCCAGAGGACCAGCTATGGGAATGAGTAGCCACAGGGTATTTGTGGAGGAAGACCCAGGCCAGAGCTGATGTTGCAGTAAGGGGTGGGTACAGGGAACAGAGCCCACAAGGAACATGGAACTATCAGGTACAGCCAGAGTAGCAGAGAAGTGTGGGAGCCAAATGCCAAGAAGAGAATTAGAGGTTAGTGAGTGAGCTAGCAGTGCAGCCATGATGAAAGGATGGGAAGGACTTCCCAGGTAGAAGACAGAATGGTGTCAGAGTATAGGGGCACAGCTCTGGTGACTGTGTTTAATGAGTTAATTTGCACTCGTTAGTTCATTTATTTTTGTGGTACTGGAGATCAAACTCAGGGCTGTACACATGCTAGGCGGGTATTCTTCCATGGACCTACATCCCCTCTTTCCCTTTTGGTTTTAAGACAGGGTCTTAACAAGTTACCTGGGCTGGCTTTGAACTTACCCTGCCACCCAGGCAGTCTTTGAACTTGTGATCCCCCTGCCTCAGCCTCTAGAGTAGGAGGTCTACAGTGACTTACAGTTAAAGCAAGGTAGAGATGCTGACATATGAGTTCATGAGTGTTGGATTGCTTTCCCCATGTCATGTGACTGAAATGGAGAGACAGACAGGGTAAGGTCTGTCCATAGATGATAGGGCTGCAAGACTGGCCCAAATCGGGGTTTTTCGGCCAGATCTCACGTGGAGCTCCAGCGTAGCAGACAGGCCTGCACTGACCCCACTGGCTCAGCCAGCGCAAGAACCCAAGCCCTGGCTGTCCTGTCTCCATGTTGACCTTTCTTGTGGCAATGCCCCAAGACAGACGCAGGGAGTCCAATCAGGATGCTGCATCCAAATCCTTAGGAGGAAACCAGGTCCCAGAGAATGAATCTAGCCTGTCCCAGTGTGCAGGTCTGAAGCCCGTGCCAGGAAGAATACATCAGAGCCATGGAGGAGCTACAGAGATCAGCCTGGTCACCCACTGCAGTGGTGTATCAAGGACAGGAGCCCCTTCCTAAGCAGAGGAGACCCATCTACCTGCCAAAGCCCTCACCTCTCCTAGCGGAGCCTCCAGTGACCAAACCAGACAAGTGCTTCACATCCCCAGACACCTCTAGGGCCTCCTCATGCCTCCCTCCTTAGCAGAAGATGAGGCTTATAGAGGTAGAGAACAATTAACTGTCTGGAATGTGTCAGTACATGGAAGAAGAGTGTGTGCTGGTCTGAGTGAAGGTGTCGCCCAGCTGATACTCTGTCTCTCCCCAAATCATGACCATGGAAACATGTTAAGAGCTGTTCCCCAGAGAACATGCTTACTCAGAAGCAATCAGGACAGGAAGTCATGCAAACCCAGCCAGAGCAAGCTGTTGGCACATCCTGTCATGTGCAGATGCTCAGTGTAGTAGAATGTCTCATACATGACTGTGAGAACAGGCAGAGTAGATGTGTGCCCCGAGCCTGCTGGCCATGACTATGAGCTTGGCTGTAAAAGCTTGGGCTCTGGGACAGAGCGTCCACCACCCTGTGCTGATTTACACGATGCGGAAGATCCAACATGTCTATTGGAGATGGGCCATCTCTATTCTCACCTAGATATCACAACCATTTTTACCTCAAAAAGCACAGAATGTTTTTTGTGATATTATCAGGGCAAAACTTAAATGACATAATGAGGAGTGGAGACTTTATGTGCCACACATTATAGTTAATGGGGTAGAATGATTGTTCCAGAGTCCGGGGTCCTCTAAAAGGAAAAACTCCTTTTAGCAGTTGACATTCCTAGGGACAGCTTAAGTCATGATAAACTAAAAACAGTGAGTTTGCATCCATCCAACACAGGGCAGGAACACAGTTAGGGTGTGGGTTATGGCCACTTTGCCCACCCCAGTGACACAGAGCTGTTAGCTCTTCAAGGGATTTTGCTCATGGGAGTTGGGACAGCCAGCCCTGGATGCAAAAGCCGAATCTCCATGAACTTGAAAGAGCTGATGTAAGAGGTAGAAACTGCAACATGCTGCATACACAGGAACCAGCTATGGCTCACATGCTTGGACAGGTGTAAGAGCCCAGAGGCTTACCCTGGATGCTTGCAAGACAGGGAGGGGCCTTCAGAACCATGGACAGCGCTCAGGTCCCAAGACCTGGCATGACTGGCTCCCAGTCCCCAGGGACCAGTCCTGCCCCTCAGGGAGGGAGTTCTTCAGGCAGCTGTGTGTCCAGTAAGTGCCTTCCAGAAAGTTTGGCACCATGGGTTTTGTGCCGGCAAAGCAGGAAGCAAGGGGATGTCCGTTTGTGGTGGAGGGAGACGGCTACCTTGAAGGGGAAGGAGAGTACGCGTGTTTGATGAGGAGACCGAGTAGCTCCATTATGTCTGATGGCCCCCTTTGCCTCTGTAAAGCTTCAGATGTGTGACAGGGTGGAGGGACCATGTCAGCAGTTGGAGATATGAACAGACAGCAGAGGCTGGATACAGACACCTGCAGGAGAGGCCCTGGCTGGGTCCTGTGGGGGAAGGGACAGTATTAAACAGTGTCTTCATCCAGAGAGCAGCCTTCCTCAGAGGATGCCAAGCTGTTGGGATGGCAGTGTGGTCTGGTTATAAAGAATGGCAAGAAGGGGAGGGTGGTGGACCAGGAGAAAACAGGGCGGTCCGTGGGAGCTCACAGAGGAGGAAGGGCCTGGAGGAACAGCTGGAGAGAGGACAGGGGCTTTGGTGGGCTGGCCTTCCCTGGAAATTCCATCCTTCCTGCCTCCACCACCTCACCCAGAGTTGTGTGCCAGGGAAGGTCTCCTGTAACCCAGACATAGACAAATCATAGCTGTTGGTGTAAGGTCCCCATGTATCAGACACTCACGTAGACGTCACCCCTGCCTTGTCCTGAAGCTGTTGCTCTTGCTCCTTGACTTTGAGATATAGTTTCATGTGGAGATTAGCCTGGCTCCCAATTCGGGATACTCTGGGACAACAGGTGTGCACTAGCACACGTGGCCTCACCCATTCCTTCCTTTAAACCTTGAACTAATCCTGCACGCAGCTGTCACCACTGATAGTCACTACTAGTAAGCAGAAGTACACAGAGCTTTAGCAACAAGCCAGGCCAAAGAGTACACCCAGCTTGCACTCACCTCTCTGACTCCAGAATCTGTCAAGATGGCATGCTTACAGGTGTGAGGAGCCCAGGCTTGCTGTGTGGGGAGGGACATGGTGACCTATGCTTGAGGTGACTTCCCGGCTCCCGCTGTTTCTCATGCTCTCTTCTTGTTCACTGACTGTCCAGGCAATTAAGTCCACGTGTGGGGAGGTGTCAGTGTGTTTTCTTTCCATCAAGACTACTGCCCCCAGGTCTTGTTTTATCCCAGCCATGTTATGGCAGCCCCCTCTAAATACTCTATTTTGCCTTTGAACCAGCCAAGATGCCATCTGCATCCAGTGTGGAAGAAGCCGATGGTGGCAGCCTCCTGCCCACTACTGACGAGCTCTCTCAAGCCTTAGCTGGGTCTGACTCCCCGGACAGTCCTCCCAGACCCCTGGAGAGATCTGCGAGCCAGCTCCCCAGCCCTCCACTGCTGCCCACCCCGCCACCCAAGGCCAGCTGTAAAGCCACAAAAACTGTCACAGGTGGGTCTTCATGTCCTTCTTCCCTGCTGAGCGGCCACACACTCTGTCCTTGTCTTCAGCCCATCTTGCCTGACTCCCGGCTGACTCTCACGTTTGCCCGTGCCCAGGCTTGGCAGGCAGGCCCTAGAGAGAGTTCCTACAAGGCCCTGGTTGTTGAGTGCAGACTGCTTGTGCCCCCTTCAACGGTCAGAGGGGAACCTTCTAGACCCCGGATCCAGGGCATGCAGCCAGCCCTCAGGATGGGGCCTTCCCTGATATGCTCTGTGTGTGCATTGGGGCAGAGCCCAGGTCAGCCCTGGCCCTTCGTGGGACAGCACACATGGGCAGAAGTCCCTTTGTCATCTCCTCCTGTGTCCCCTTCCTCTGCAGCTCTGGCCTCGCGGGGGAGTAACTGCAGGACGTCAGCTTTTACTCATCTCAGTCCCATGCAGAGTCAGGCTATCCACTGAGTGGTGGCTTTTTTGTTTTTAATAAAAAAAAGCACATTCCTATGTCCTCTTCTTGGAAGCAGTGGGCACAGAAAGACACCAGAGAGTAGAGCCCAGCTCAGTGAAGCCCCCTGTGGACAGGCACTACAAACATCCTTCACTAGGCTGAGCCTTGAGGGAGGAGAGGCAAGCTTTCCGTGCACAGTTTAGGACACTAAAGACAGAGAACGTAACTTGTCCCAGATCCTGCAGCTGATACAGACTCAAACTCTGCTATCACACACAAACATGGGCCAGCAGCAATATCCTGCCCTTTCATGTTGTAACAGCAACACTTAAAATAAATCTTTTAACCGGGGGCTTGCTTTTGGTTTCCTAAGGTTAGTCCATGATCATCATGGCAGGAAGCATGGTGGCATGCAGGCAGGCAGCTGGGTGCTTAGATCCTGACCACAGGCAGGCAGAGAGAAAGACATTGAACCTGCTGCGGGCTTTTGAAACCTCAGAGCCCACCCCCAGTGACACAGTTCTCCCCACAACATAATACCTACTCCAGTAAGGCCACACCTCCTAATCCTTCTCACAGTTTTGAAAACTAGGAATCAAACGTCCAAATTTATGAGGCTACGGAGGCCATTCCCATTCAAACCACCACATAGACCTTCTCCTGGTTTTCCCAGAAGAATGTTTGATACCCTGGGGTGTTGCTGATGGCATAAGGAGGGGGATGGAGCTCAGTGGGGGTAACCCCAGCCCTAACCCTAATAGTCCCTGATTAAGTCCTCAGTGGAGTTCACCCTGACCTCACCTTGATTTTAGATGTCTGGCCTCCAGACTAGAGTGAGCTGTCCGGATGTTTTAAGCCACCTGCTTTGTTCCCACAAACCCTGTATCCAAATCAGCCCCAGTGGAACTCAGTCTCTGCATCACAGTCATATGCAGGTGCAGCCGTGTGTCTGGCATGTGACAGGTGCCAAGTGGGTGCAGGCAGCTGTGTACTTAAACGAGGTATGAATGAGTGAGTACTCATAACTCTGCTTTCTGCATCACTGGAAATGAATAAAAAATTCAGTTGCTGCCTGGCATGACCACACAGAGAGAAAATTAAGCATTTGGTTTCCATGCTCGTGGTAACTCCCCCTTTCCAAGCGTGGACATCTGAAGCATTTCAAAATCACTTGATTGAACAGCAGATGCCGCCCTTTCCCACAGAAAATGCAATGGGTTCTGATAGTCTGTTGACTTTCTGTTTCCATTGTTTGGGAGAGACTCCCACCTCAGAGTGCGAACACTTCTCCCACCATAGCTCTCCCTCACACACCCCCTCTGGGTCCCCATGATCTGCCCACAGCCTGTCTGGCAACACTTCGCCCTTTCTCAGTGGAAGGAACTCAGGGGCAGCAGGCATTTGTATTTTGATGTCACTAGTTGGACTGAACAGGAAGTGGTCATGAGCTCAGAACTTCTGTCTGGAATCTGTACCTTTGAGACCACGTCCGGGTGGCTCTGCCTCTGAGGTCCCCCTGTTTCTTTCCCTCTTGGGACGTGTTGTTTCCACACAGGAGCGCTAGGTGACAGCAGAGAATCAGAGTTCCTATCTTTGAGCTCGCTGCCTTGGCACTGGTGAGGCCGGTGAGGCACATCCTAGCCTGACACCAGGGCCCTGCTGTCTGCATCTCCTTGAGTTACTATGACAAAATAACCTGTCAGCAGCAGATTATTTCCCACAGTCCTGGAGGCCGTAAGTTCTGGGTTGGACTACTGCTAGCCTGTGTGAAGTCTGGTAGGGGCCTGCTTCTGGATTTGTAGGGCATGTTTCTGGTCCTAGACATGTGTGTCATATGTGTGTTCATATGACTGCATGACTGTGGAAGCCAGGGGGCATGGGAGGAGAGAAGAGATAGTCTCTTGTTTTCCTTGAACTTGCCCATTTGGTTAGGCTGGCTGGTTGGCCAGCAAGCCCCAGGGATATCCCCTCCCCGCCTGCACACCCCTTCTCACCAGTGCTGATATTACAAGCACACACTGTCCATCACACTTGACTCTTTTTCTTAAACAACAACAACAACAAACAAAACTAAAAATGAACAAACAAAAAACCAGCTTCTGGTTTAGTTGGAATTTTCTTTGAGCCACCAACCAGCTCCCAAATAGACACAGAGACTTATTATTATGAATGCCTGGCCTTAGCTTAGGCTTGTCCCACTAGCTCTTTTAATTTAACCTGTTTCTATTTATCTATATTTTGTCTCAGGGCTTTTTACCTTTCCTTCATTCCACATGTCCCACTTTTCTGCTACCTCTGTGTCTGGCTGGCTGACCCCTGGCATCTCTTCTTCTTTCTTCTACTTACTTTCCCCGCCCAGAAGTTCTGCCTATAACTCCCCCTAGTTATTGGCCGTTCAACTCTTTGTAAGACCAGTTAGGTACCTTAGGCAGGCAAGGTAAAACAGCAACACATCTTTATATAATTAAACAAATGCAACACATCTTTATATAGTTAAATATTCCACAACATTCTGGGGGAGTTGAATTCAGGTCCCCAACTCACAAGACAAGTACTTTACCATCTGAACCATCTCCCAAGCCATGCTGGCCCCGTTTGGAAAGTGTTCATGGTGAACACTCCTGGCTCAGGGAAGCCCTGTTGAGGGTCGAAATGAGATTATAAGCCTCTGCCACTGCTCTTCCCTTTCCTATGACTCCGGCAGCCTGTGGCTCCCTGCATGTCACCTGCCTGGCCTCCAGAGGCTGCTCAGCTCAAACCCTTTCTTGGCCTGGTCCTGTTTTGATAGCCCACTCTACTGCTGGGTCTCACGGCCTCTCTTGGGTGCAGTTGGAGCAGGTGCCTCCTGGCAACACCCCTGGGCCATCTTTGAGCCTCAGTTTTTCCCTTTCAGAAATGGGAACAGTAAGAGATGTGCTGGGCACATGTTAGTCTGCCGGTAGGCTAGCATAATCCTCAGAAATGCTGAAGGGTGCTGGTTTGCTGTGCTTACTGTGGGGGTCTTTGTTTCTGCATTGTGCTGGGGTGATATACATGTGACTGACTGGCATAGAGAGCTTTAGTGAGATCCCAGCTCCAGCCTGGCTGCTGCATAAGTGGATAAGTCATGGATGCTGCCTTCCTCTGTTTGTACAACTTTTCTGGCAAGGACTGGAGTCGATGCTAACTAAATAGAAGTCTGGGAACACAGCATCCCTGTGGGTGTTCAGGGCACTGTTGACATATCAAGCAGGGACTGTCCCCAGGAAGAACCAAAGCCCTATCCTGTCTGCCCACACAGGCACTGCTCATCCTTTGGGTGACAGCTAAACACCTTTGTAAAGAAGCCTCAGCCTCTCCCTCATGACTGAGAGAGAGGAAAAGGTGGAGTGGTCCTCCTGGACTGGTACTTGGGACTCTAAACAGGAATGAGACTCAGAGAAGGTCTCACCAAGGAAGGGATAGAGGGGAAGAGCCTTCCGAGGCCCAGAGTTGGGGCAGCATGGTGCTTCAAGAACTAGAAGGGTCTTCATGGGGCAGAGTGAAGAGAGTGGATTGGGAACCAGGAGGAGATGATGCCAGGGGGCTGAGCAGGGCAGCCCAAGGGGCTTTGGGACTGGGCCGTGAGTCTGATCACATCACAAGGAGGATGAGAAAGATGAGAGAGGATTCGCAGTCCAGAAAGAGCCCCAAGGCTGAGGTGCAGGGAGAGGTTGGAAGTGAATGGGAACAGGTAGCGTTTGGAGAGCAGAGGCAGAAGGAAGGATGGCTGCAGGGCTCTGGAAGGATTCATGATTCCCATGTAACAAAGAACAGATCCAGGAAGCTGACCCTTCAAAGGGACGAGGGAATGGGTACTGTTTGCCCAGATCTTGCCAAACAACATTGGCTTTGACATTGAAGAGTTCTCCCCCAATCGAATGGCACTATATATGTAGGGCCTTGGGCAGTCAAGTCCTGGTCCCTTCCCTGGGAATAGAGTCTGGACTGAGCCTCCATGTAGGTGAAGTGGCCTGGCAGGGCATGAGGAGTATATGCCCTTACATCTCCCTCGGGGCCTTGGTCCCCACGTGGAAGGTGATGCCTGTGTATGTTCCTGCTCCACCCCAGGTCAAGCCGCACTCTTCCAAGGCCCCGGCATGAAGAGCAATGAGCCTGCTCTCCGAGGACAGCTTGCCACCCCCACAGGGTCCCCTCATCTCACCACTGTCCACCGGCCACTGCCCCCCAGCCGCGTGATTGAGGAGCTACACAGGGCATTGGCTACGAAGCACCGTCAGGACAGGTGAGGCTGTGACCCTGCACACCTGGGGTACCCATGGGGACCATCCCTGTGAGGATCTTTCCTAGTCACCCAGGGCCTGGACTGGGTTTCTTGTTCCACCAGAATCATCTTGATTTTCTTTTTCTTTTTTCAAATAATGTATTTAAATTTATTTTATGTGCATTGGTGTAAAAGTGCCAGATTCTCTGGAACTGGAGTTATAGACAGTTGTGAGCTGTCATGTGGGTGCTGGGAATTGGACCCGGGTCCTCTGGAAGAGCAGCCAGTGCTCTTAAACACTGAGACATCTCTCCAGCCCCCCATCTTGATTTTCTAAGTAGGACGGACGCTGCACATGGAAAGCCAACCAGGAGACTGCCTACATGATCCTTCACGGGGGCGGGGGGGGGGGGGAACTGGGGGCTTCCTGGGAGGAAATAGTTGGGAGAGGGAATGGCTTAGGACCCTGAAGGCCCCAGGGATCTGATGATGAGAACACAAGCTGCCCTGTGGCCACAGCTCTCTTGATTGTGATGGCTTATGGCTGGTGTGAAGGAAGGGGGCCTTGCTGGAGGAGAGTTAGCCCATAGAGGGTTGGCATAGTTGGCCCACACGCTAGTTTGGTGGCTTACTGGGGGAATACAGTGTCTTTCTCAGGCCCCCGAAGCCCCGGTCTGAATGGTTGAACTACATGTGTTGCAGGGTTTAGTGCATGCCCTCTTTTCAGACAGGGCACATGTAAAGCCAAGTACTATAGGCTCAAAGCCCCGGGTTCCTTTCAAAGCTCTCTGCACAAGGTGCCCAGGACCAAGCTGAGAAATCATTCAGGGCCACCACCACTGGAGTGTCCACCAGGTCCTACATTGATTCCTATGGGCTTCCAGCAAAATGGGCACGTGTAACACGAACCATCTTTCCCATTTAGTTTTCAAGGACGGGAATGCAGAGGGTCTCCAAAGAAGCGGATGGACATGCGTCTGTCCAGGACATCCAGCATGGAGCGGGGCAAGGAAAGGGAGGAGACATGGAGCTTTGACGGGTCCTCAGAGAACAAGCGGACTGCCAAAGACTCGGAGGAGAACAAGGAGAATCTGATGCTGAGCTCCGAGCTCAAAGATGACTTGCTTCTGTATCAGGATGAGGAGGCACTCAACGACTCCATCATCTCCGGTGAGGAGGGCAACGGCCGGGGGAGGGATATCAGCCAGTGCTATGTCACCCAGAGCCACACGAATCTGGTGCTTTTCTGAGAGCCATTGGCTGGAATGGGCAGAGTAAAGGGCCTGCTCCGAAGGGATGGGGGGCGGGGGTTCTTTGGAAAGTGAGCTGTTCCCTGGGGGTGGGAGTACAAGGCCCAGCGAGGACTTTAAAGACACTGGGTGAACTTGTATCTGGGAGGTTGGGTATTTGTTCCAATGGACATTGACAATACACACAAGTGGGCTGTGAGTGAACTTGAGATGGCCTCCCAAGCATGCCTGGCCAACAGCATGGAGGTAGTGTGCACATGACCAGCATTGTGCATTCTGATTTTAAAACTAGATGAAATAGGGAGAGAGAGAAGACAAAAGTCAAGTAATCGACTGACCCCCAATAGCTACATCAGGAGTGATCTGAATGGACAGACAGACAGACTTATGCAAGACAGGCTTTTCACAGGGTTTCTGGGTCTGTGTTTGTGTCTCTGTATTCTCCTGGGGGAGACAGAATTCCCTGCTGCTTGCAAAGAGAGCCCAGGAGTCACTATCAAGATGTGTAGCCTAGGGGCCTTGATTCCGAAAATCAAGTGCAGACAGCTGCTGTCATATTCTCAAGTGTGACCATGACTCTTCAAAGATACAAATTTTTAAGGTTAAATGTTTGGAAGATGAATTCAGCACCATTTTCCCCATCCCCAAAAATATTATAAATGTTGCTTTGGGGAAGACAATTATTCACAGTGGGACTTCTCATGAGGCCGTTCTTCCTTGACAACTGCAGACAAGGACAAACAGAACTATTCAACCCTGGTCATAGCCTCCTAACTTGAGACCCCATTCTCACATCTCAGCTGTTGTGTGGTCTAGACAGGAAAGTAGAGGCAGCAGGTGGGCCTGTGGCATATATCTCCCACCCTCCTCCCGTCAGCACGGGTCAAGGCTCAGTGCTCCCATCAGCAGGGGTCAAGGCTCAGTGCTCCCATCAGCAGGGGTCAAGGCTCAGTGCTCCCATCAGCAGGGGTCAAGGTTCAGTGCTCCCATCAGCGAGGGTCAAGGTTTAGCATCTGTCCCATGTGTGCACTCTAGATGCCCCATATGAATGTTCCAGGGAAAGTTTTCTTGAGACCTCTTGCATCAGAACTTCATGTTTGGAAACAATGGAAGCCTTGTTAGGGGAAGGCCTGGCTTCTGAGTGTCTGGGACAAAGGCCATCTGCTGGCCCCACTGTGTGCCATAGACATTTGCTGTGCTCAGATCCTGGAAGTTGGACTTGTAGGTGGAATGTGATGTCTGCAGTGTAGTGAGGGACTTCATGGGCTCTGGGCTTGTGTGTTTCTTGAATGCAGAGCTCTGTGTATGTATGCTGGCACATACAGGCTCTTGTATGCACACACACACCTGCATGCACACATAGGCTCAGTCACTCTGAGTGCATATGGTCAGCTTCAGGGACGGCAGGACCTTCAGAGAATCCACCAGTAATGTGAGGCAAATTCCACAAGGAACCATTTCAATATGTGTCTAGAAGGAGATGTTTGGTTTGTCTTTTTTCCTGTCTTCAACCCATGATTAGAGCCCACATGGGCTTGTCTGTCATATCATCTCTGTGCCTGGACCAGAGGAATCATGATTGAGGGTGGAAACATGGATCTGAGGTGCTTCTGCAGGAAGGTGAATGTCTTAGTTTGGTTTCTATTGCTGTGAAGACACACCATGACCATGGCAACTCTTATAAGGAAAACACTTAATTGAGGTGCCTTACAGTTCAGAGATTCAGTCCATTATCACCATGGTGGGGGGCTTGGCAGCAGGCAGGGAGATATGGTGCTGGAGCTGAGACTCCTACATCTTGCAGGCAACAGGAAGTGAGCTGACATACTCAGTGATATCCTAAGCATAGGAAACCTCAAAGCCCACCCCCACAGTGACACACTTCCTGCAACAAGGACACACCCACTCCAACAAAACCATACCTAATAGTGCCACTTCCTGTGAGATTATGGGGGCCAATTACAATCAAACTACCACAGTGAGTGAGAAAGAAATGGTTCTGGGCCTTTCTCATCTCCCTACATAGTTTGTGCCTGCATTTAGATCCCATCCATTCCAGTTATTCATGCACACAAGCTGCAGGACTGTACACATAGTGGATGTTCCCAGCTATGATGAGGCAGGTCCCTAACTTCACCCAGGAGGCCATAGCATGGCTACTATCACAGAATGCTGTAGACTTACCTAAAAACCCAAGATCTGATGTCTGGCGATGGCTGGCTCCTGGCTCCTAGGTGGTATGTCTTATGAAGCACTAATCCCATGAGGAAGGCTTCATCTTCTCCCCCATACGACCTGGTAACTACTGTCCCATGAAGGCTGTAAAGGCTGAGGCTTCAAAATAGAATTTAGGAAGGGAAGTATTGGTTGTGACTTGGGCTTCTCAGCAGAGGGCCATCTGTCCTTTCACACAGCCCTCCTTCCTGGGCTCTTGGAACACAGAGACTTTCTTTAGGGCTCAGTCACCACATATTGATACATCCTTTCCTAGCGTTGTGACCCTGGTCAGGCTTGCTCATCTCTCTGACTGAATTAGGTGTGACTTGCCTAAAGAGCTATACAAATTTAAAAGCTCATAGTCTCTGCCCCAAAGGCTTTGCTTCTGGAGTCTACCTCAAGGTCCTCACACACCCAAAGAACAGCTGTTGGCCACAAAGACTTTTGATGGGCACTGGGTACCACGATGAACATTTGAGGCCATAAATGTATTTTCTACAGGTCATGTATGTCCTGTAGGGTGCTGAGAATCACCCATTAGCCCCGTTCACCAGGTGCTGGTAGTAACTCTTAACCTAGTTGAGACAGCCCCACATACCTTCAGTCATGGTCCAGTATTCCCATGCAACTGCTGTCTGTTGAACTGGGCTGTGCAGAGGTTCACAGTGATGCTACTTGCGACAGGAACCTGGGTGTTCTCTGAGTAGGGTCAATAGAAGTCAGTCAGTCACACCCCATGTGGATAGTAGACCCCTGTGCAGATGACAAGATGTGAGAGGTCTGGGGAACAAACATGTCCAAGATACTCCGAGGAGACAAGCCTTGAGAATCCTCTTTTGTTGCCTTTTAAACTAAACTCATATGTGCACCTAGCTATGTGCCATAGTATAAAGAAGGGACACAGAAAATGTTATGGTGATCACCACCGGTCAGTTGGACGGGATTTGGGGTCACTTAGGAGACACACCCTGGGTAGTCCACAAGGGGCTTAACTCTTCAGAGGTGGAGAAGACCCACCCTAAAGGTGGTCAGCGCCATCCCAGAGGCTGAGGGCCCACACATGATAAAAAGGATAAAAGGAGAAAGCGAGCCGAACGTGCTGAGCTCCAGCAAACTTCTCTGTTTCCTGACTGGACGTGGTGACCATCATGTCTCCCTCGCCGTGATGGATTTCACTCTCAAACACTGAGCCAAAATAAATCCTTAAGTTGCTTCTTCTCAGGTGTTTTGTCAGCGTAATAAGATTAAATAATACAAAGAAGGCATAATGTTTCTAACTTGATATGATTAGGACCGGCCAGCTGTATTTCTGTTACTTAAAATAGCCAATTACAGAGGTCGTCAGGGCAGCGAGGACATGACTGGAGGTGGAGCCCTAGGACACAGTAGGTGCAGGCATTTGACAGCATGGTGAACATTGTAGAGAGTGCTGCTCTTGGTTCCGAGTACGGTCTAGATATGAAGGGGGAGTGTGACTCTCCACTGGATGCATATCCTCTGTGGACATGTCAAAAGTGTCCGTCATTTGATCCCATTTTGTGTGCAGAGAGGACAGTGTAAAGGTTCCTTTTGATGGTTCAAGACTCACCTGAACTTGTCGCTGTGGTGAGTCCACAGAATGCGGGTATCAAAACCTGGGAGGTTGGGGCTCTAGGCTGGGAAATCTGTGTTTTGTGGCCAGCAGGTGGAGCTACACACACACACACACACACACACACACACACACACACAGGGGAACACGGACACACACACACACACACACACACACACACACACACACAGGGGAACACGGGGACACACACACACACACACACACACACACACACACGAACACGGGGACACACATGGGGACACACGGGGACAGGGGGACGGGGGGGGGCATACACGGGCACACGTGAACAGTCTCTCTCTGTGCTCTCTCTCTCTCACTCTCTCTCTCTCTCTCAGCTGCAGAAATTTAGATTCTGATCTCTGGGACAACCTGGTGGGTCTTTGGAGTGAGGATAAAGGAGGAAGAGGCTGTGCTTATCCTCACCAAGTGGTCGAGATGTCAGGGTGGAGCTCTGTGGCCAGTGACAGTCACAGTCAGTCAGTGCCGCCTTCAGATTTTCATTGTGGAGCTGGTACTCGGCATTTCTTTCTGTTCCCCTTGTTAGAGTTCGTGTGTGGTCTGTTGCCGCTATGGAGGACTTCCTGATGTGGCAGGCTCTATTTTGTCCCTTCTCTCTGAGGCAGAGGGAAGGGGGCTTGCTGGCCCACTGTATCCAGGTCTTTGGCTGCAGTTCAAATGCAGGCTTGTAGGTTTCCTTCTCATAGGTATCCTGCATGGTGCTAGTGACTGATCTCTGGATGCAGGCGGCCCAGGGCATGCGGTAGGACTTCCAGAGAGGTGGTTGGAGGTGACAGGTTGAGCAGCATAGATTATACTGTGATCTCTGTTCTCTATGGAAGTATGACCACTTTCAAAAGTGTTCAGGTGCTCCTTCCCTAGAACTAACGTGGCTGCCCCAAGGCCTGGGTGTTGTAGCTTTCAGCCTTCTTAGTACCCGTGTGTCCCCCTAGCTAGAGAGTCCTTCTAGACTTTTCATCAGATGCTCCTGGGGTGCTGGGAAGATGTGCTGTAGGGGTGTGCCCTTGGGTGACTTGCAGGAAGGGGTGCCCTCAAGGATGTGAGTGTTGTGTGAAGACCACAAAGGGCTTGAAAACCCCTTCAGCACTAATCTCTGGTTTCCAGGGAAGACATTCTGTTAGTCCTGTGATCTCAGCCCAGCTGAGCTCCCAGCCCCTCAGGCTGCTGTTGAGGTTTGAACTTGTCACCACCCACATCTGGATGGCCTGTGCTTGCTGATAGCCCCATGAATCTGCATGCACACACGCATGTACATGTGTGTGTGTGTTTTTGTGGGTGGTGTGAGCATTCTGTTGCCTGAGCTTCTTTGGAGAAACCAGACTAATTCACCAGTTAGTCCTAAACTCCAGCCACAGTTGAGAACAAAGTCTTTATGTATTTGCCTGGCTCTGTGTGTGTGTGTGTGTGTGTGTGTGTGTGTGTGTGTGTGTGTGTGTGTGTGCATTGTCTTGCTCTATCACTTTCTGAGACAGGTCTCACAGAACCTGGAGTTAGGCTGCCAGCCAGCAAGCCCCAGTGACATTTTGTCTCTGCACCCCCACCACACAGGCATGCATGTGACCCTGTCCAGCTTTTTACACAGTCCCCAGGGATTTGAACTCAGGTCTTCATGAGTTCATCAACAGCAAGCACGCCTCACCCATGGCCTTCCCCAGGCGTAGACCATTTAGCTTGTTTTCGGTGACAAAGGACAACTGTTTAAACTATGTGTTGGTACCTTGTGATGTTCTTACAGATGACCACATTTCAGAGTGATTGAGCTAGGATGAGTAAATACACTTAGCACCCCTCATACACAGGAAGTACTGACATTCACATTCTCCTTTCTCCATTTTGAAACACAGTGTTGAGCTTTATTGTAGCCCCACCCACACCAAAGCTCACTAAAGCTCCTCCCACAAGGTCACCAAGAGACTTATCTTCCATCCGCATCTCTTCTCCCACACCACACTCTAGCCTCAGATAACCACAGTTCACCCCAAACTCGCATGAGCTCGACAGCTCAAAATACATCCCTGGAAGCACATGGTGCTTGTCTCTCTGTGCTGCAGGCTTTCCTCAGCATAGTGCCCTCCACGGTGCACCAGGGTAGTGCGTGATGGAATTTCTTCCCCTTCCCTTTGCATTATGTCTGTATAGAGACCGTGCTGTCTTTATCCATTCATTTGCAGATCTATCTTCTGTTTTAGATTTAGTAAAACAAGCTTCCATAAAAATAGGTGTGCAGATATCTCTCTGGCACACTGCATTTTTAAAATATTTTTATTTTTGTTTATGTGTCTATGTATATGTGCCATGTGTGAGGACAGAGGAAAGTGTTGGGTCCCCTAGAGCTGGAGTTACAGGCAGTTGAGCTGTAGGACATGGGTGACTGAGAAGAACAATACGTGATCTTAACTGTGGAGCCGTCACTTTAATCCCTTTGGATTCTTACTCAGGAAGGACGCAGTGGGTGCGTGGTAGCTGTGCTCACCTGGGCTGCCTGGCCTGATCTGAGCTCCCACCAGTGGTGCATGAAGATGGTCCTTTCTCTGCACCCTGACCACTGTTGTCTGCCTCTCCCCCAGCAGCCATTTCCGGTGGACAAGGACTGTTGTCCCCTGTGGTGTAACTCAGCTTTCCTGGTGTGTAGTGGCGATGATGGACTTCGCATGTATACACGGGAGCTCCATCTGTCGTGTGTGTGTGTGTGTGTGTGTGTGTGTGTGTGTGTGTGTGTGTGCGCGCGCGTGTGCGTGCGCGCCTCTGGAGGCCAGAGGTTGGCACTGGTTACCCCCCCCCCCCTCAGCTTTTGTGAGATGAAGCCTTTCATTGGCCCAGGGCCGACCAATCAGGCCAGACTGGCTAACCTGCAACTCATAGATGCCCCCTCTTCCTCCCCAGTAGTGGGACTGCAGGAGCATGAGGCCACACCTTGTTTTTCACATGCGTGCTGGGGATCTGAACTCAGTTCCCCGTGCTTGTGTGGCAGCCTTCTGAGCGTTTCTCCAGGCCTCCTCTGTTCATTTATGTCCTTTTCCGCATTTTAAAAGTGGATGCTGATTTGTTTCCTTGCTACTGGAGTGAATTTCTTCTGCGTGTTGGTGTTGACCTCGTAGCTAATGGACGGTTTGTGTAAACTGCCTCCCCAGTGGTGTGGTCTCTTTATTCTGCCCATTTTCCGCTACTGTGTAGAGGTGTTTGAATTCGATGCTATGCCACTGTTTGTTATTGTTGTTATTGTTGTTGTTGTTTTCATTTTTGTTTTACACTTTGCTCTTTGGTCTTATATAGGAAACCTTTGCCCACAATGCTGTGGAACATTTACCTAGTGTTTTCTTGTTATAATTCTGCAGTTTCAAGCCTCATGCTAACATCTTTTACCCATTTCATGTTGATTTTCATTATAGTGTGAGATGGGAGCTAGAGGTGTGAGGCAAGAGCTTGTGTGGGTTGTAGTAGCTCAGGTCCAATGTCCATTTTCCCTGGGCATCAGAGATAATGTTATTTCTTCCATTGTGTGGTCTTGGCACCTTTGCAGGGAGTCAGCTGAACTCAAAGGGTCTATCTCTGGCTCTCTATCTTCTCCCATTGGCGCCATTCTATTGTAACAACTTTACAAGAGAATCTGAATTTCCAGTGTGAAGCCAGCAGCTAGCTGGTGACAGGTGTTTGAGGACATTGTCAAGGGCTTGCATTGCTCTGCCTGTGCAATAAAGTCCTATCTATTGTGATCTCTATGCAGGCAATGTATGTTTATTGAGTAGTTTACACCTTGTACAGGTGTCTATGGAGGGCTTTCTGACTGTTAATAGGTAATTATTGAGTTATCTTTGCAGCTAGCAGGTTTATGTGGTGTAAAGGTTAATCTTCCTCATCAACTTGACTGCATTTAGAATCACTTAAAAGACATCTTCACAGGCACACCCAGATGGGTGTTTCCAGGGAGGTTTAACTGCAGAGGAAGGATTCATGCTAAGCATGGATAACTATGCAGATGAATACAGGAGGCAGGGGAGAAGGGAGCAGAAGATGATGCTGAGCAGGCACCCACCTCTTTCTGTTCCCCGAGGACACAGTGTGAGCAGCCACCTAAGGCTCATGCTGCATCCACAGATCCATTACCAGCTCTTTCTCCTGTGATGACTGTACTCCACCAAACTATATGCCAAAATAAACTCTCCTCCCTCATGTTACTTCTTTTTCATTATTTATTTATTACTTATGTGTATGAGTATTTGTCTATATATACACCAAATATGTGTGGTGCTCACTGAGGCCAGAAGTAGGCTCCAGATCTTATGGAACTGGGGTTAGAGGTGGTTATGAGCCACCACGTGGGTGCTGGGAATGAACTGACGCACTCTGTAAGAGTGCTCTCAACCCCTGGGCCATCTCTCCAACCCCATCTTAGGTTGCTTCTTGTCAGGTCATGATCTCACTGATGAGACCACACTCACATGTTAAAGTCTTTGTGCCGTTAAAGGCATTTACAGACATCTGCACACAGCTGGAGGGGGCTCCTGGAGGTCTCTTTGCTATGAGAAGAGTGGACAAGTGTGACAAGGGGATGCTGCTGGGCCCAGGCTTCTTACTCCCACCCCCATGGCTCCTTTTCACTTGAGAAATGTTGTTTTTCAACCATGGGTATATAGAACTACAAAAGAGGTATGCAGACAGCACACTAACTGCTTAAAAGCCATAAATAAATTTAATTAAAACAGTTCTTTGGTATGAATATCATCATTTCACCATTTACTAAAGATAAAAGCACAGTTGCACACCAGCGAGATGGATGTGTTGTTTGCAGAAAGCGCTAAATCTTGGCTGAACGTTTGAGGCCGCAGGTCACGGAGACTCTTGAGTGTCTTTCAGAGTTGATCGATGTTTTGATTTTACAGTCATCAATGCCAAGAAGATGACTTTGCTTAAATATAGGGTTCAAAAATGACAGATGTGTTTAGGGCCATATCAGAAAGTGTTAGAAATTCTGTCTTAATCTCAAGCCAAAATTCATCAAACAACCTTTTAGTTTTAAGTCAAATTCAAGTCAGCAGCTCAATCATCAGTTTTTGAAGTGAAGTTTATTAATGGACCCAATCCAAAGTTGCCCTAACTTGGTGCGGACATGCTGAGGCTCTCGAGGTTGGCAGGCGCTGTGGAGGGCCTGAGGTTAGAGTGTCATCTTTGTTCTGTGTTGCTGTAACAAAATAGCAGACATCAGGCAATTTGTAAAGGATGGGCATTTCTTTTCTCCCACTTCTGGAGTCTGGAGACTCCATGATCAAGGTGCTGCATGTTTGAATATGTGAGGGCTGTGATCCACTGGAGGATCACAGGCAGAGGGAAGCCAGCTGAGCCCTGTGTGGTCTCTTTTACAAGTGTCTTTGTCACATTCCCAATGCAAAAAGCTTTATGCCCCAGAGCCCCAGCACTATTACATCAACAATACCCGAACAGCAGAGGGATAACTTTTAAAGTTCAAACTGATGTTTGTGCAGGCTCCTCTGGGCAGTTAGTGTTTATAGAGGATCTTGTGTAAGGTTAGGAGTTCCTGGGTATTTGTATGGGGCTCTCTCTGTTGGACACACAGATCTTTTCAACAATGTCAACCTCCCTATGCTTCCCTTGTCTACTGTTATGGAGGGAGGAAGACATCCATGTTTAGATGCACAGAGGTCTTTAAAATTTTATGGCTATGGCCTGGAGAGATGGCTCCACAGTTAAGAGCACTGGCTGCTCTTCCAGAGGACCCAGGTTTGGTTCCCAGCACCCACATGGCAGCTCAAAACCTTCAGTAACTCCAATTCCAGGAGATCTGATGGCCCTCTGACCTCCAGGGGCACAGCATGCATGTGGTGTGCGCGCACGCACACACACACACACACACACACACCGCACACATAAAATTAAGAGAAAATTTCTGAATTTCTGCTTATCTTGGTACCATTGCCAGAGTAAACACCCAGGCACAGCACTTCTATAAATCGTTGCCCAAGCCAGCCTGGACCATAGTTTCTTCTAGAGCTGAGGGGTGAGTGGGGAAAGAGATGGTTTTTCTCCTGGCTATGGCCAGTTTAAGACATATGCAGTAAGCAAGTACACAGACATTTTATAATTGAAGCAGAGGCCATGCTTCCCTGAGGCAGGTGGCCAGCTCTGCTCTCAGATGGCCACATCCCAGCACATCTCAGGTGTCCATGGGCATCACCATCCTTTCATTAGTTACCTGCAGAGCCCTGGACTCCTTTCAGCTTTAATTTCAGTAGCTGGGACAAGCCCTAGTTGGTTGAGAGTGGCCTGGCTACAGCTCCATGTGGACACAAATCACCACTTGTCTTGCTCTCCTGGGACCCCTGATCTTGAAGAGTGCTGCCTCACAGCAGGGAGGCTGGGACCACCTGGAGACCATGCAAGCATGTTTCGTGCCTACTCGTAGTGTGAGAACAGGTGACATGTTCACACTGTGTCAGTTTAAAAAGAATCACTTCCACTTCCGTCTCTTAGGTACAGCTGCCTCTCCAGGGGGTTTCCTAGGGTCCAGTTCTTACCCACTATGGAGGAGGGGGGCACATTCAATACATATCCAGGCACAGGTGCATGTGTGAGACTTTCCCTCTTGAAGATGAGTGAGACTCAACCCTCTCCCCTTGCTCTTCCCCATCCCCTCACCACATAGAACTATGCAGGAGGGCCTTCCCCATGCCAGCCTTTCCTAATCCACTGCTTTCTTCCTCTCTAGAGAGAAGCTGTAACTGTGATACCTAAGGTGCCAGTGTGGTCCTCATGGCACAGCCAGTGGTGGTGTTAGGTGCAGACTAAGGGTCTGGGATGGTTAGACAGGTCTAGACCCACCCTCTCTTGGCCAGTTCATCTGAGCATCTTCTGTGTGTGTGGCCCTGTTCTGGGCCCTGGGGATCAAGTGTGATCAAGGCAGGTAGGGTTCTCTTCTCCCTTGGAGCCCATGGTTTAGGGACTCTATAGACAACACACAGGCCAGCTAGCCAGCAAGCAAATTGCCAAGTGGAGTATGTGTTGTGGTGGGCATCACCTAGTTGATGGGCCTGAGAGTAACGACTGCCTCCACACAGCATGGTAACCCCCATGGTCTCCGGGAGGTAAACCAGGAGCTGGAGCGTTCCGAGAAGGAACCAGCCATGCAGGAAGAATTATGAGCAGGGGGAAGAGTTGGCACAAAGACGAGATAGGCCTGGACATACTCCAGAAGTGGAAGGAAGTTTCTGTAGCAGAGGAGAAGGGATGCCTGGCTGGGCGCAGACTATGTGTCCTCTGTAGCCCTGGGGAGAAGAATGAGGTTTATTCTCAAAGATTTACAAGGCCATGGATGAGCCTTCTAACAGAGGTACACAAAATAATTCAAAATCATGGTTTTGCCACTGTTTGCCAGAATTACATGTAAGGATATCTTCAATCACTTTTTATGGATCTCCAGTGAGATGCGATTGACCACATAAGAAGCATACATTATCTGTGCAACATTACCACACTTGAGACAGCCTGGCTTCCTGACCCACTTCCTGTTCTCCTGTAATGTAATGTTCCTGTAAAAGGAATCTATAGCCCCCTTTCCACTGTTGAGTACGTAACTAGTCTTTAGTCTTTGGTCAGCTGTAGCAGCTGCTGCTACACACCTGGGTGGCATAAAGTTAGCACAGGCCCAGCCCTGGCAGCTGCTTGTGTTGAAGCCTTTGTGTGCACACACGTCTATTTCTTTGGGGGAATACATAGAGTAGACCGTCTGAGTCGTATGAAGGTGTTAACGGTTGAAGAGACTGGCCAAGGCCAGGAAGTGGTAGAGTGCTTGCTCGCCCTTCACACTGGAGGACCTGAGTTACGATGCTAGCATCCATGTAAAAAAAAAACTGGGTCCACATGGCAGCATGTGCCTTTAATCTCTGGGGACACAGAGAGGAGGATCCCTGGGTCTGACTGGCCAAAATGTCTAGACCATTCAGTGAGCTCCAGGTTCAGTAAGAGAACCTGTCTCAAAATATAAGATAGAGATTGAGGAGACACACTTGAGGTTGATTTCTGATATCCATGCGTATGCATATATACCCTCATGTGCATATACAAACATTCACTCACGTGAACGTGCATGCCCATGATCACGCGCACACTCTCTGACAGTGTTTTCCAAAACTGCCTGCATTTCCTGTCACCACCAGCACTGTGTTGAGTTCAAGCTCCCACACACCCTTTGTTTCAGGGCAGGCATTAGTGTTTCAGGTGGTTTGTGTTTGTGTTTCCATGTTGATTTAAAATGTTGTTCATATTTCCATCTCCTCAAATATGTGCCTAATTTTTAAAACAAGGCTGATCATCTCCCTAAGCAGGCGATACACTCAGGACAGTCCTCCAAGAGATGCCACTTGACGTACATTCTCTTCCAGTCCGGTCTCCTCTCATGCTCCTGCTCTGGAAGAGCAGCGGCAACCAAGTTCCTTCGTGGCTTGGGCTTTGGGTTTGTGTCAGGAGACCCTTGTGGACCCCAAGGTCACAAATGTTTCCTCCTGTTTTCTTCCAGAAGTCTGTTTTTAGGTTTTACATTTGTGTCTGTGGCATATCTTTAGGTATATGCCATGGTATGAATGATGAATCAAAGTTCATTCCCCCCGGCCATTTGTTGAAAAGATGTTTCTTCATCTGAACACTCTTCATATTTGTCAACAAAGTCATCTCTATGTGTGGGATTCAACCCCTGGCCTTTCTCTCCTCGTCCTCTGATGTGCTGCCTCTCTAGTTGCCAACATCACATACCCTGGTTATCAGTGCTTAGTAAGTTGTAAACCTGAGTAGTGCTAGCCCCTTTTTATTTAGTATGGGTGTTCATGTATGTGCAAATGCACATGTGTTCAGGTACATATATGCCTGTGTACACACATGTGTAGAGGCCCCATTTTTATAAACTGTTAGATTTACTAAATTTTTGTTTTAGAAATTTGGTACCCTGTCCATTGCTCTGCAGAGCTGGGGATGATTTTTGTTTTAAGTTTTATATCCGTGTTTGTTCTTGTGAAATGTCAAACTTTAGTTTTCTGGGTTTTCCTTCAAAGTAAGTTCTAGCTGCACTGAATGAATTGTGAAGTATTTTTTCTTCAATTTTCTGAAATCATTTGTACAGTACCTATGTTATTTAACATGACATGTTTTGTTAAAATCACCATGGTGTGTGTGTGTGTGTGTGTGTGTGTGTGTGTGTGTGTGTGTGTGTGTGTGTGTGTTGTATGTTTGTAAGTTTTAAACTAAAAGTTACTTTTTAAAAAATTTATTATTTTTCATATAATTCATCCCAACCATAGTTTCCCCTCCCTCCTCTCCTCCCAGTTCCCCCTACCTCTCCTCTTCTCCAAATCCACCCCTCCATTTCCCTTCGGGAAAGTGCAGGCCTCCCAGGGACATCAACAGACCATGGCATAACAAGATGCAATCAGACTAGGCACAAACCCTCATATCAAGGCTGGGCAAGGCAACCCAAGAGGCGGAAAAGGGTCCTAAAAGCAGGTGAAAGAGTCAGAGATACCCCAACTCCCACTGTTAGGAGTCTCCACAAAACACGAAACTAACAACTGTAACATATATGCAGAGGACCTAGCTCAGACCCATGCAGGCTCCATGATTGCCGCTTCAGTCTCTTTGAGCCCCTATGAGCTCTGCATGCGCAGAAGTTGTGAAAGTGGCCAACCAATGCCTGGTCTGATTTGAGGCCCACTCCACAAGAGGAAGCCCATGCTGCACACTGCCAGGATGACCGGGAACTGGAGGCTGGATAGCCCAGAGACCTAGTATAGGAAAAAAAAATCAATGAAATGAATCCTAATGATGTTCTGCTATACCCATAGACCAGTGCCTATCCCAGTCCTCATCAGAGAGGCGTCTGCTGGCTGCTGATGGGAGCAGATGCATAGACCCACAGCCAAACATTAGGTGGAGAGAGAGCTCAAATTAGAGATATTCATCAGGTGCCTTGGAGCTCAGGAAACCCTGTGGAAGAAGGGAAGGAAGAATTGTAGGATCCAGAGGGCTCAGGGACACCCGGAGAACACAGCCCATGGAATCATCTAAAAGTTACTTTTGTTTAATAGATATAGCCTAAGATAGTTATGATTGCTCAGTTGAGTTTTGGCAATTTATATTGCTCCAGAAATTATGTTTTTAGCTACCTTTCTCTTACTGTGATCAAATACCATGACCAAAAGCAACTTGGGGAGGAAAGGGTGTATCTTAAAGACTAGAGTCCATCATCCAGAAAAGCCGGGACAGGAACTGAAGCAGAGTCCATGGCTAAACACTGCTCACTGGCTTGCTCCTCATGGCTTGCTCAGCCTGCCTTCTTATAGTACCCAGGACCACCAGCCCAGGGGTGGCACTGCCCACAGTGATATGGGCCCTCCCACATCAACCATCCAGCAAGAAAATACCCTATAGACTTGTCTACAGCTCAATCCTATAGGGAGGCAATTTCTCAATTTCTTCTTCCCAGATGATCCTGGGAAGCTGATATAAAAACTAGTTAGCACTGGTTTATGTCATCTAAATTGCCAATTTATTAGCATGAAGTCACTGAAAATGTCCTCTTGTATCTTCTTAAGATCTGCAGACTTGATGACATGTCATCTCTTCTGCTCCTGATAATACCCACCACTCCTCACTCCCCTTCTCCTCCTCCTTTCAGATCAATCCTGCTACAGTTTTGCCAATCTTCTCATTGACTGACTTTTCATGTTAGTGTCTTTATTTTTAGTTAGTTTCTGCTCTGTACTTTCGTATTGCTTTATGTCCATCTCCATGGTTTACTTTGTTCTTTTTCCAGGTTATTGAGGTCGACTCTAAGGCCAGTAGTTTTAATAAGGGCACTCAATGCTGTAAACACCCCCTTAGCATCATTTTGATAGATTCCATTTGCTTCAAAATCCTCTGTGTTTCTGTTGTGAGTTCTTCTTGGAACTTTGGGTTTCTCAGAAGTTAAATATATATTTTAATTCAGTCTGGTTATTTTTGAAGAGATCTTTTTGTCATTGATTTCCAATTTTGTTCCACTCTAGTCTGAGGACATGTTTTATATGAATTGAGGTCTTTGAAATCTATCAACCTGTTTCATGGCCCAGAACAGGCTATGTCCCAGTACAGGGGGCTCCTGTACTTGGAGGGAGCACATGATCTCTGACAGTGTTCTGTGCCTGGATTCTGTGTCAGCCTGTGGTGTTGGTGGGTGTATGCAAGTCGGCCCTAGTACCTGAGTTTCTGCCTACTACTCTGAATGCCACAGGACAAAACTCTGAGACCCCTGGCCGCAGCTGTGCCCTACATGTTTTCTCAGGTTTTTGTTCCGTATTCTGAAGCCCTGAGAAGGCCCCCATATGTAGGTTCTTTATGACCTATGTGTGGAGTGACCTCTTTATGACAACAGAGTGACCCTTCCTGCTGACTAAGGTGTTTGCCCTGAAATTCCCCCTGTCTGCTAATGACCTCCTTCAGCTTTCTTTGGCCAGGATGAGAATAGGGGCGCCCTGCCCTCTGCTTTTTCAGCAGGTGTTTTGTGGCAGCTTGAACTTTTGTTCTGCTTTTCACTCACATTCCTTTCTGTATTAAATGCTCAGAATATCTACATGAATGTAGCTGGTCATCACATCTCGATTTACTGTGTGGCATGTGTTTTCTTTTGAAAATAGTTTTGTGTGTGTGTGTGTGTGTGTGTGTGTGCGCGCATGCGCCTCAGTGTATACATGTGCACCAGACATATGAAGGAACCCAAGGAAGCAGAGTCAAGTCCCTGGAAGTGGAGTTACAGATGGTTCTGAGCCTCTATATGGGTGCTGGGAATCAAACCTGGTTCCTCTGTAAGAGCAGCCAGGGTTTTTAATGCTGAGCTATCTCTCTAGCCTTGTTTGTTTTTGAAGTGGGGACTTGTATAGCCCAGGCTAACCTCAACTATATAGCTGAGTGTGACCTTGAACTCTGGATTCCCCCACTTCAGCTTCTCTAGTGCTGGGATAATGGGTGGCTGCCTGCGTGCGTGGCTCTTACACAGTGCTGGGCACTGAGCTGCAGGCTTCATGCTTGCTGAGCGGGCAGTCTGCCCACTGAGCCACACCCTGAAGCCTGGTTATGCTGCCTTCACTTTGGGGCAGTCACCGTACAGTAGCTGCTTCCTTTTCTTTCTGTTCCCCACTGCTCTTATTGATAAACTCAGTTTTCTTGGCCTGGGGGAACAGCTCAGCAGCTAAGGTGATGATACACTGCTCTTTCAAAGGACTGAGTTCAGTTCCTAGCAATCGTGTTGGGTGGCTCACAATTGCCTATAACTCAAGCTCCAGGGGATCCAAAGTCTTCTTCTGGCCTTCAAAGAGACCTATATGCACACATGCAAATACACATAATTTAAAAATAATTTTTAAAAGCCAGCTTCTTTAAAGAGAATTAAATAAGAATACATCTGTGCATTGCAGGTGGCAGCCCCATGCCGCCTCTTTCCTTTTCGGATTTCAGGTTTCCATCTAAAGTCCATCCTTTCCCTACCGCCTGAAGGATTACCTTCAGTCATTGGTTCTTGTCGCTTTCTAATTTCTGAAACAGTGTTCGCCTTTATCCTGAGATATTTTTGGCGTGTGTTGAGTCGGAATTGCCTGAGTTGTCTTCCAGTGAGTGTCATCTCAGTGTGTTGCTTCTGGGTGGTTCCCTTCATCATGCCACAGCAGCGTGCCTCTCTGTCTCTCAAGGCCATTAAGGTGTTCTCACTGCCAGTGACAGTGATGACAGGCTCCACACGGTCCCTTTGTGCCGCTGGAGCTTGGCCCAGCCCTTCCCGCTTCTCTGTAGGCGTGGGGAGTTTGGGTTGGCTGACACACATCGTGAATCTATTTCTTGGTTGTCGGATGCTCTTCCAGTCCTATAAATATCTGTTGAGTTTTATTCTGGGAAGCAGCTTGGTTACTTGGAAACGGCCTCACGCATCCTGGTCTAGCTTTTACAATTTCTTAGACAGAAGTGGAACTAAGCTCCATCCGGCTGATGACTGTTCGTTCCAAAGACCAGGACCATCTGTGCACCCTTCCCAGTGTCTTGATGATCACCTCATGTTCCAGCCTGACTGACGGGCATGGGGCACAGCCACAGGTCTCCCAATGTCCTTGGGCACCAGGTAGTGCCTCTGTGGCCCTCTTTCCCAGGCATATGCCAACTCAAGGCGTAAGAGACTCAGCACATCTTGAGGCCACTGCTCAGTTTTTCCAGCTGTTTGTCCTACAAACTCCAGCTGTGGGCCCTTTCGGCCTCTCTGCTTCACCTTCTCAACTCAGACAATTTCCAAGGCTCTTCCTGGGCCCCTGTCAGTCACAGCCCGGCATCCATCCCAGCGTCTGCTGGACCCCTAGGGAGTGCCTCATTCAATGCTCGTCTCTCCCCTTGCCCTCTGTTGCTGCTTGTTTTCAGCATCTGAAAATCATTCCTATATTTCTACTATGCTTTGTTTTGGAGTGAAAAGAGAATCCGGCCCATACACACTTGGCAGAAGTAGATGTTGATGTTCTCATGGTCTAATTTCTCTTTTCTGTTCTTTCTTGGTAGTGCCATATGTAGCCCAGGCTGGCCTTGAATTCCTGATGCAGCCCAAGCTGGATTTGAACTCCCATTGTGTTCTCACCTTCCTTCTGGATATGGAGGCACCTTCCCTGTAGGGCTTATTTGTCATAGTCTGTGCAGCATGACCCCGTAGACGTTGTCCAAGCTCAGATGTAGCAGAACAAGCAAGCAGAGCCCCCACCACTGCTGAGCTCGCCTGACCCACCCCTGCACCAGGATAACGTGCTCCAGGCTCTTTAAACAAAAGAGCACTCAGAAAGCTCCGTGGAGAGGGCACACAGCGGAGCACACCCGCTGCACTTGAGGCCGCTGCACCTGCTCTTGTCCTATGTCTTTCCCTCCCTGTTGTCGCCTGTGGGTACTAGGAGTGAGGCAGGCACATGACAAAGGTATGCTAGGACTCATGGCATCAGGGTGAGGAGTGTGGGTGCTGGGGCAGCCCTGGTTTTCCCTCTAGGCCTGTCACTCAATTCTCTGTGCTCTGGCAGGGTGCCAAGGTGGACATACACACACTCAGGTGCAGGCGCAGGCACTGGCATAGGAGCTGATGTCGCAGGCTTCTATGGTAGGAGGAAGCTGGGTCTGGATATGGAAATACTGAGCCCTCAGCAGTCAGTGCTTGGTGTCCAGGGGCAGAGGAAGGCATGGAGGAATGGCATGGACAGATGGGGAAGGAATGAGTCCTGAGCACACCTGAATGAACAAGTCTATGTGTGGACAGAGTGGCAGGCATGACACAGGGTTGGGAGGACACAACAGGCAGCAGCTGAGGGTGTCTGTGCTTCTGTGACGTCAGGGTGGTGGAGGCAGAGGCTGTCCAGAACCCACCATCTCCCCTCTGGGGTGGATCATGGAGGCTAACGAGGCTGGGACTTGGAGGGGAGGGGTGCTGAATCTCACACAGTATGCAGCGTGTATGGAGTGTGGAAGGCCAGGTGCAGCCCTGTGCAATAGTCATGCATGGAGTGTAGAAGACCAGGTGAGTCCTATGCATCATGTATGGAGTGTAGAAGACCAGGTGAGTCCTATGCAGCATGTATGGAGTGTAGAGACCAGGTGAGTCCTATGCAGCATGCATGGAGTGTGGAAGACCAGGTGAAGTCCTATGCAGCATGCATGGAGTGTGGAAATCCAGGTGCAGCCCTGTGCAACAGTCATGCAAGGATTGTAGAAGGTCAGGTGCAGCCCTGTGTAGCAGTCATGCATAGAGTGTGGAAGGTCAGGTATGGCCCTATGCAGCATGCATGGAGTGTGGAAATCCAAGCGCAGCCCTGTGCAGCATGCATGGAGAGTGGAAATCCAGGTGCAGCCCTGTGCAGCATGTATGGAGTGTAGAAGGCCAGGTGAAGTCCTATGCAGCATGCATGGAGTGTGGAAGGCCAGGTGCAGCCCTGTGCAGCATGCATGGAGAGTGGAAGGCCAGGTGCAGCCCTGTGCTGCAGTCAGCTGCTGGCTGGGCCACTCTGGTACCCAGAAAGGAGCCAGCATCCCATCTTCCTTCCCAACACTCAGACTTTCAGCCCATGTTTCTTGAATAAACACTTCTACATTGTGGAAATATTTAGGTTAATTCCCAGAGTTCTAAAAATGCTGGTTCTGGAAATTTGTGAATGAAACCAAGTTTCCTTGTTTATGGAGGAGAAACTTTCCCTAGCATCCTTATCAAAACCACTCAGACACATTCACCTTAGGCCCTTATTTACTTTACACCAGGAGAGTGTATTTATGTCAGGACAAACCTCCAATACAGAAAACAAAAATGAGTGAGAAAAATAATTCTTGACCTGCTTTCACCTTCAATTTATAGTGAAATTATAAATATTTACAAAATTGGTCTCATGTTCATGTATCTCCATTATAATGTATTTCTCTTTTCCCTTGGTGATGTCATGAATGTTTTGTGTTTCAGTAACATATTTTCTTAGGGTTTCTATTGCTGTAGTGAAACACCATGACCAAAAAGCAACTTGGGGAGGAAAGGGTTTATACTTCCATATCATTGTTCATCACTGAAGGAAGTTGGGACAAGACCTCAAACAGAGCAGGATCCTGGAGGCAGGAGCTGATTCAGAGGCCCTGGAGGGTGCTGCTTACTGGGTTACTCAGCTGCTTCCTTATAAACTCCAGAACCACTAGCCCAGGGAGGGTGCCAGCCACAATGTGCTGAGCCCTCCCCCACTGATCACTAAGAAAATGTCCTGCAGGCCTGCCTACAGCCCTACCTTATGGAGGCATTTTCTCAATTGAGGCTCCCTTCTCTCTGAAGACTCTAGCTTGCATCATGTTGGCACAAAACTATACAGCACGTGTCTCTGCCATTTTGAATTGGCATAGAGGAACACAGGTGGGAATATGTACCATAATTTCACAGGTGCCCAGCCATGGCTGCCTCCTACCTACCTCATTGGAGAGAGGCCTCCTTTTATGTTCTTATGTAGCTGGCAGGCAGAGTCCATGCTGCCTGTCACCAGGAGGCAGATGCAGAGGCAGGAATTGAATCTGTAAGCTGTGCTTTATTCAGAGAGTTGGGTAACAGAGGGTTAACATTGCAAAGGTCTGCCACACCCATCAGCTAGGAAACTGAGTGGAAACTAAAACTGTTAGGCCCTTTTCCTCACTGTCCTCTGTCACTCCTGCCTAGGAGCCTCAAATTCCTCCTGAGGCACCCTCTGGGTTAGAGGTTAGCTCCAAGAAAACAAACCGCCAGCAATGTGTGAGAAAGTCCCATCTGCAGCACAGACTACAGAACTGTCCATAGAACATGAGAGAGTCCTGTCTGTTCCCTGTCACTTCTCTGATTTGTTTTGAGGGGGTTGGGATGGCTCCCTAAAAGTAAGATTTCTAGATCAAAGATCAAAGACTGGGAGGAAGTACGTGTGGCCCTGAGTTCTTGGAGCTGTGGGGACAGAAGTCTTGCTTGTTTCTCAACCTTCACTTTCTCTCTCTAGCAGACAGTCTATTCTCCAGATACATTCCTGACGACCAGCCCCGTCAGACAGAAGGCTCACTCAAATCCACGAGAAGTCCTTATTGTAGACTCTTTTTTCTGGAATCTCCCTTTTGTTGCTATTGCCACTTGAGTGCTAAATAGCAAACTCTGGTAGCCTCCAGCTTAAACCTTGGTGAAGGCAGGCCAGAAGTTCTTGCTGTGGCCCTACTGTGTGTCCTCTGGTGGTCCTGGAGACCAGGCATACACAGATAAGAACTACTTTCTAATTTGCAAAGATCTCATGCAGGGAAAATTTCTACTTCTGGCCAGAAGTATCAGTGAGAGGACCTCTCAGTTAAGAACAAATCTGATTACATCTGTAGTGATGATACTAAGACAATTATAGTGATATTTTATTTGTGCTGAAATGTGATTTTATTTGTATGCTAATAAATAAAAGTGCTTGTGGTTCATAGCTAATAGCAAGCCATAGCAGAAGAACGGTGGCAGTGGCACATGCCTTTAATCCTAGCACTTGGGAGGCAGAGATCCATCCGGATCTCTGTGAGTTCAAAGCCACACAGGAAACAGCCGGGCATAGTGACTCATACCTTTAATCCCAGGAAGTGATGGCAGAAAGCATAAAGGTATATAAGACGTGAGGACCAGGAACTAGAGCTGGTTAAGCTTTCAGACTTTTGAGAAGCAGTTCAGCTGAGATCCATTTGGATGAGGATTCAGAGGAAACAGGATCAGCTGAGGAACTGGCGAGGCGAAGTGGCTGTGGCTTGTTCTGCTTCTCTGATCTTCCAGCATTGACCCCAGTACCTGGCTCCAGGTTTGTTTTTATTAATAAGACCTGTTAAGATTTGTGTTACAGACATTCACAGTGACTTTAAGACACACCTCACTAAATATGAGGATGCCACACAGTCAGTGGAGTTTTGTGGTTGAACATGCTGCAGTGGTCAGAGAATGGCCTTTTTTTCCTTCATTAGGGAGCAGTCCCTGACATTCATGAAGGCTTCATCCCTAGATCCTTGAAATGTCTTAAGGTCATTAAGTCACTATAGCTTCTGCATCCTTAATAATGGACAGAAACACCAACTGAAACTGTGTATGGCTTCTTCAGACTGTAAGAAATGAGACTGTGAGGATACCATCATTGGCAAAGCTGGTAAAGCAGACTCAGACTGGAATCCATGCCCAAGTGTCTTGCAATAACTTTTTCTTTCTCTCTAAGGCATGTGATGAACAACTTCCCATTAGAAACTCAGGCCTCAGAAGAGTTCTGTTTTTGTGTTTTATCTCCCGAATTCCTCCTAAAGGATCATCTTCTATATATTTGCTTGTTTTGTGTGTTCTGCTGCACAGTGTGTGCTGGCTCTGTCTCAGGCTGTTTATTTCTTAAGTGTTGTTTATGGTGTGCATGCGCATGTACAAATGCTAAGATGCAACTCAGCCAGGCAGACCCAGGGCCAGCCTGGTCATTCATGCACTTGCAATATTCTTCACTGAGTGCCTCTGCTGTCCACATGTCTCTCTGAGGAGAGTGGCTGTCACTGAACCAAAGTCTAGTTAGTGAAGGAGACAGATGACAACCAGCAGTTAATAGAGATGTTGGTCAAGGGAAGACAGACAAGGTGCTGGGTCATGATGGAGACTGATCCAGGGGTGTCCTCCGTCCAGAGAGAGGGCATCTATCGGCAGTGTCAGCAGGGCAGGGGGCAGGCAGAGGAGCTTGGGTGGCATGCTCTCGGTACCGAAAGTACACATATGCAGTTAGACAGTGGAAGGCACCGGGGTGAGAAGTCAGCTTTACCCAGGGCTGGAGTCACAGCCACCACAGGTAGAGATTCTCTGTAATTCATGGCCCAAGTGCAGATGGCTTTGAAAGGCAATGTGGGCCATGACCACCCAAGTGTCTAGTTCCTGAATAATCCCTACTGTGGAGCATGTGACCCCTGAATGGGGGACTAATGACCCACCATGTGGCATCATGCACCTTGCCCTGCCCATTGACCACTGAGCCTCTAGAAAGCAGCACAGTGTAGCATGTGTGGGTCTTCCGGTTTCAGCCCCTGGTCCCCAGTCCAAACTCCTGACTGCATCCACTGAAGGCTACAGGAAGCCAGTCCTCTAAGATATGTTTCTCATCCTGGTGGGTCTCACAGGAACGTTGCCAAGGAAATGCAAGAAGGAGCTGCTGGCGGTGAAGCTGAGGAACCGGCCGAGCAAGCAGGAGCTGGAGGACCGGAACATCTTCCCCAGGAGGACTGATGAGGAGAGGCAGGAGATCCGACAGCAGATAGAAATGAAGCTATCCAAGTAAGTAGTTATATGCAGACTAATGCAGAGGCCTCTGCCCAGTGCTGGGCAGGGCATATAGATAGATGCAGAGTCTGCAGCAGGTCATTCAGCCCTTGACACTGCTTGGGGACAAATAGCTCTCTGATGGGATTGCCCGTGTGCCTGTGGCTCAGCAGCATCCCTGGCCTGTGCCTTCATGTTCCCTGGGACAATCAAAACTTTCTCAGTTATCCCTAAAATACCCCAAGGTGAACCAGTGATCTGCATGAGTCAAGGGAGATGTGTGAAGGAGGGAGGGAGGGCCTGGACCAAATTGCTGAGGACATGTGTTTTCTGTGGTGGGACTGGCTACATACTACTCCACATAGCTTCCACCTAGTTATCTCCCTCTAAGAACATGGGTCCAGCCTTGCTAGATCATCTGAGTCTGTTGGAAAAGCTATACTTACATGAATGTCTACATACAGTGTCACACTTTGGGGGACAGAATGTGCATCACTTCCTATGTGCTACAAGATGAGGAATACACTAACAATCCCTACACTAAGTCACAGATTGGGCCAGGCTCTCCTCCCCTTGCCTCAAAGTCTTGTCTGAGGTCCACAAGAAAAAGTCATGTCGTACAGTCCCTGAAGGCCACCAGGTGACGGTTGCTCGGTAACCTGGTGGTCACTCACCCTGGGTGAGGACAGACTGTGCTGTGTGTCGGGCCAGAGGGAACTGCCTGGTCTTGGAGTACAGAAGGCAGGGTTGCAGGGTTATAGAGGGTGGAGCTGTGGAGGGCGGGGCTGTCAATCACCTGCAGCCAGGAGGGCTGCACAGCCCCTCAGGAGTGGGACTGTGGAGGGTGGGGCTGTCAATCACCTGCAGCCAGGAGGGCTGCACAGCCCCTCAGGAGTGGGACTGTGGAGGGTGGGGCTGCAGAGAAGCTGCGAACAGCTTAGCCTCAAAGGGTGGGCCTGGAAGCTGTGGAGCTACTTGGTTTGGGAATTTCTAGGACCGGGATTCCCCTCTGCTCACAGAACTGGATGCTAATTTTAGACTCTAGGATACTGTGTAGCTTTCTCAGTTGCTTGCCACTACATCTGAAAATGGAAAAGCATTCCAGAGTTAGATACAGAGAGCAGCAGACGGTGAGTCTCCCCTGGAGGTTAGAGGTGGCCTCTGGTGTCTCTGTATCTTCCCTGCAGGAACAGTCTAATTAGCCCTCCCTGTGTGCCATCTTAGGACCTTCCGCATTCTACTGCTGAACAATCCAGCCTCTGGTTGCCATGGCAACACATCATCAATGGTATTCCCAAGAGTGTTTGGGGTTTCCATAGTGTTTTATTTTGCTATTTCAAAATCTTAAAATTTTTATCTTCTGTGTGCTCTGGGGTTTCCCTGAGTGACATGCTCCTTGTCTCCCATCCGTTCATTTCCTCCAGGCCTGGTCTGGGTACCACAGTGAGGTTGGGGTACCCTCTGTAGGAGTTGAAGGTCTGTGATGATGCCCATCCCTTCCTTCAGGGTTGTTGAGCTTGCCCTTCAAATGCATGTGGGTGAGCGTGCAGAGTCCTGGTTTCACATGGCAGTGTGAAATACCAGTGTGATTCCTTGGGAATCACAAGCAAAGGCCTGTGTGCCCTAATGAGATTAATCCATGGAGATTAGTTATTTGGGGGAGATTTACTGTAGGGTCCAGGAAACCTGAGCTATATCCCATGCTGAACAGCTCAGTCCAAGATCTCAGCATCCAAAACCACAAGGTATCCAAGAGAGAGGGCATACATGCATCCCGGGTCTTAAGGGTCCCTGGTGACCGTGCCCCAGGAGCAGGTACCTCAAGGTCACAGGCAGATGTAAGAGCTGCAGCTGCCGCACTAGGGGTGGTGCTTCAGGGCATGGCTCAAACAGCCACCCACTACAGTGCCCCCTTGGTCCTGTCCACACACCTTCCTCAAAAACATTAAGTATAAAGACACCACGGATGGGGTCTCATATTGTAGCTTGGGTTGTTCTCCAGACCCTCCTGCCTCAACCTCCCCAGGCCTGGAGGCACAAGTGTGTGCTGGCTGTCACTCTCAGGCACTGACTGCATGCTGCCAGTTAAGGTTATCTGCTTCCATCTAGGTAATCCTGGCAGCTCCGGAGTGACTGCGAGGTGCCCTCACTTCTTGTTAGTACACTTTGGGGAGTGAGCGGGTAAAGTGTCTTGCCAGGGTGCTGTGGGAGGAGAAGTGGGCGTAGGAATCAGACAGTCGTGGAGGACCCAGCCAGCCTCCTGTGAAGCATGCTGGACAGTGAGGCATCAAGAGGTGTGCTGTCTGAGTCACCAGGTGGAGCTGTCTTCTGTGGGATTCGGCTTCATGTGGGGTGTGCTCAGAGCCCTGGCCAAAACACTATGTCTGGAGCAAAGATGTCTACACCCCTAGGGGGCAGTAGAAGGGATGCGAACTTCCCCCCCCACATAGGTTAGAGATGGAGAGATACTTTGTGAAAATATCCAGAAGTGAGCGAGTCCTCAGAAAGGTAGATTTAGATGGCAATGCCCTGTCTCAGCCATGGCCAGGGGTTCCCCCACTTTGTAAAGTGGGGACAGTGGGGGCTGGTAGCTTTTTTAAGATTCCAGGTCACTTAAGAGGAACAAGATCACATTCCTGGCAGGAGGTACTGACTGAGAACTGCTACTGTCATGGCCAGGTGTCCTCATGGGCTGCTTGTCATAGGCACAAGCTATAGTAGCCCCCAACAGGCTTCCTGAGAATTGAATAAACAGGGCCACAGGTACCAGTAACCCAAGTGGCCTTAGAGCCCATGACGAACTTGTGCCTAGACAGTTAGTGATGGCTTGCCTGGGATCAGACTCTGGACAGGCGCCTCTGGAGTGATACATTGTATGGCTTCTTGTTCAGCTCCCTGGGGGAGGCCTTTGTTCTGGGGCTGAGTGAGAGGCTGATTAGAGCTCAGTAGCCTCCTCCAGGGGCTGGCGCTTAGCACATTAGCACAGCAGTTAAACGATCCTAACTTCTCTCTGTACACTGTGTTCTGCTGCATCCAGAACAGACTGCTACCACTATGCCCAGGGAGAACGCAGGGGCTCAAGGAAAACAGTGCCAGGCACACTCGCACCACCAGCCAGCTGCCTCTCACCTTGTTCACCAGAACTCTGCAGCATTTTGGGGGTTGTGTGATGCAACCAAGGGTGGTGTGTACACTGGGCACTGCTCCCTCGCCGGATGATGTGCTTGGTGGTCACACATTCTGCTGAGGTTGCTACGGAGGCCAGGCATGGTGCAAGCTCTTGAGTCCGTGGACGCAGGGCTTTGGAAATATGTAATCTAGACTTAACAGAAAAAAAACATCTGCTGCTTCTAGTTGCTCAAAAGCCAGTCCTGTCTGGAGTATGCACATCCACCGCATAGGCAGAGGTTACATTGTTAACAGACTTCAGAGGGTCTTGCTTTGAGTCTCTCTCCTGCCCTGACGTTGAATGGGTGTGAGCCCAGTTCACCTTGGGTGCTTTAAATCCGGTCCTGTGAACATCAGCCTCGGAGACAGCCATGGTCATAAGGTAGCTGTTGCTCAGTCCATTTTGCTTGTTTGGTGCTGTGTACTCACAATCTCCTTGAAGGCTTGCACACGTGCCCTGGGGTGGGTACTCTGCATAGCTCCAGTTTTCTTATGAGGAAAATGAACACACCACCAAGCCAGGTGGCCAGTTGTGTTAACAAGCTTAAACTCAACACTGCCCCCACTGGAAGCAACTAGACTCATAGGAAAGGGTGTGGCCAAGCAATGTGGTCTCTGCCATCAGTCCGGATGAGACAAGAAGCAATGTTGCTCTGAAACTCACTGCTACTTTGTGCTCTGTTGTTATCCCCTTTATGTGGGGTGTGGGGTGTGCACCGAGGCCTTTAGTCACTCATCCCTTCACAGGGCAAGCCCCATGGTGCCTCCAGAAGTACATGGCAGGGACTATTGGTGGGTAATTGTTCCTCCCATGCTTTCTGGTTCTCTTATCTGGTTCTCAGGAGGCTTGTGAAGTGCAGACCTCCAGAACCTCCTCTCATCTCCTAAGTGGGTAGGATGGGGGAGGGGGCTGGAGAGAGAGAGAGAGAGAGAGAGAGAGAGAGAGAGAGAGAAGAGAGTGTTTCTGTGAGTGTGCACACACACGGAGGAAGCCGGTGCCACAGTGCAAGTGTGGAGGTCTGAGGACAGCCTCAGGTGTTGTCCCCACCTTGTTTGACGCAGGGTCTCCTGTCATTGCTACCATTTACACCAGGCCAGCAGGTCTCGAACCAGTCTTCGCCTCCCATCTCACTCCAGTGCTGGGGTTACTGATGTGCACCGTGTCTGGCTTTATGTGGGTTCTGAGGACTCTCAGGTCCATGCCAGTTCAGGACATGCTTCACCCATTGAACCATCTCCCCAGGATCGGCACCTTAACAGGCTCTGCCCCCCAGTGTCACTGCCACTTTGTGCTCTGTTGTGACCTCCCTAAGACCCCTGGAGACAATCCTCTGAGCTTTAGTATCAAAGTGCTCTGTGTTTCTGCTTAGCCTGTTGCTATTTGAAGGGTAATGAACATTTTATAATTAATTGTGTTAACCTTTATTGCTTTGTCCACAAGAAGTCCAGGGCGAAGTGCACAGCTGCCTGTGACTAATGTGTTCTGTCCTGTGAAGTGTGCGCTGTGTTTAAGCTCCTGGTGTAGGCGCTTTTTGCTTCTGTTTATTGCTATGGACACAGTTTTATGTATAGTTTCAAAGTCTATTTTTAGATTGGAAGATTCGATAGGAACACCTCCTCTTTGATGGGGGCCATGTCGGTGTACTGGACGCTTTGTTGTCCAGTGTCCTCTAGGCCAAGGCTTCCCTGTTACAGCCCTGCCCCGGGTGTCCATGGGCAACAGTGATGTGACATCATTGCACTGGATAGGAATGTCGGCGTATTTTCTCTCCCAGCATGAAGAGACTCTTGACTTCAAGAACCTCACAGTTCAGATAAGGCAGCAATGATGGTCTGGGAATATAACTGAGGCTTATATATTTTCTTTTTATGGATTGTTTGTGTCAAATGTAAAAATGTTTCAAAATGGTAATGCCAAGTGTTGAAAATATTTAAAACAACCAAAAATCGTGTATTTTAAAAAAGGAAAAAAATAAGAAAAAAAAGGGAGGTATCAGACCCAAATGTGAACTAATTGTCTGATACTACAGTGGACCCCAAGAGATCATGGATGGAGGGTGGTGAGGTTTCCTAAAGGTGTGTGTGGAGGAGGCACCCGGGTAACAGTGTACATAGACATTATGTAACAACAAAGGGATTCTCCTGCCCACTTTACAAGACACTTACATAATAGATCTTTAATGTAATGCTTGATCAGTGCTGTGTGGACATATCAATTGTAAGAGGGGATTAAATAACAGTGCCCGGCCTAGCCAGGCTGTCAACCTCCCTGGCTTGCCACTGAGCTGCATGACCATCGGTGTTAATACATGTGGACTTACCTGTACCCCAGAAGCTGAGAACAGATGGGCAGGAGAGGGTGTAGAAGGGACAGGATTCCTCAGTCATTCCTTTTGAGTCTCCAAGGAGACAAAGGAATGTTGTTCACAGAACAAGCAACTTTGATCTTTCCCTGTGGGCTTTGGCCACTCTGTCCTTCACAGGCTAGTCCAGTATTGTCTCTGAGCCTTCCTGGGTTCCTGACTTGTACTAAGGTCAATGCCAGGTGAAACCCCTAGTGATTTCTGTTGGGAGATGCATTCCCAGAGCAAGCCTACGAGGTTGACACCATCTTAGCCCTGAGCTGGGACAGCCAGTGTAGATGGGAGTGGTAGGGAACCCCAAGTTCAGGCTTGAAGAGAGAAGTGTCCCCAAGTCAAGTTGTCCTGGATCCTCTGGGTCCCCTTTCTCACTGCAGTGTGGACACCATCCATTCCTGCTTCCACATTGCATCCTCACAAGTGACATGGGTGTTGCATGTGTATAGAATGTGTAGCCCAGGCACACGCTGGCTTCTCCTTTGACCTCTCCAGTGCTCCTTCTGCAGATCAATGTCCTATGGGAATAAAACATTGTCGGGAGGTGGCTTCACACCCCACAACTGTCCTTGTGCTCAGTAGGAGCAGGACATAGTGTGACAGCCACGTTCAATGCTTTCGCCTCAGTGCACATTAAGATCTCAAAACAGAACACACTGGAGACAGCCTCCCCCGAGGGTTTGTGATGAGAGACACTGTCTGTACTAGGCCAAGCGGGGGATGATCTGGGTCCTACCAGGGTACTGGTGCTGCTGGGGCTTGGTACGTGAACCTCTGTCCACAGCAGTACTCTTACAGGCTGGCATGGTGCCGGTGGCCTTCAGCTCTGACCACAGCCCTGTAGGGGAGCACCTCTCTTGCTCTGTGGAGGAAGAAAGGACTCAGGTCACGGCCACAACATCTCAGTAAGATCTCTGACCTCAGTGCCCAACTCCTAATCACCAAGCAGCTGCTGATGCTGACTGCACACACCCATGTTCAGGCAGCTGATGATGTCCTGTGTCTAAAATCCATAGTCTGATACAGCTGTATTAATAGGATTGGTAACATCACATCCTTGTGTACTGGATAGTCTACCAGTGTCTGCAAGTCTGGGACCCCGCTCTCAGTGCAGCATGGTGTGGGACATCGTACCTGTGCCCTTAATAATGTCACAGCATCCCATAACACTGTTTGCCTCTTGCTGAGAAATGAGTGCGAGTCACAGGTGACAGCGAGCAATATGGCCTCACCGTGCCACCAGGCACTAAATGCCACCCTCATGGTGTCCTCCTCCCAGAGGCTGGTACCCTCGGTGGACCCATAGCTGCCAGCCAGAACGTGATGCTCACACTGTGGAGAAGGTGAAGGCGCAGGAGAGTGGGCCCAGGTTACCCAACCGTTTCAAATGCCCTTGCATCTGAATGCCTGTCATGGTGTACACCCAACTACAGAAAGTTCAAGTTCCTGCAGTGTGCAGCTGATGGGTGCTAGTGGGCAGCATGAGCAGATCTATTCACAGAGATATCAGTAAGCCACTGCATGTGGGCCAGCTAGATGGACCAGCTGCCTGCAGAAGGCTCCAGGGGGTAAAGATTAGCCTGCAGGAAGAGTCGCAGATAAAATGTCACGACAGTGGGCATCAGAGGTTGGTGTGATACTCAGGCCTGACTTCAATGAATAGGAAGGTATGTGGTCAAGTGATGGGCCTGTGGGCTGCAGGGCCTGTGCCTGCCTGGTCATGGGTAACTGCTGGAGGGGTCCATAGGTGACCGTCTCCTGGGGCTCCAGGCGTGCACATGCTGCTTCTGGTCAGCTTAACGTCACTGCCCCAGAGAGACCTGTTTTTTTTTTTTTTTTAAATATTTTTTATTTTATGTGCACATTTGTCTCTGTGAGGGTGTTGGATCCCCTGGAACTAGACTTATAGACAGTTGTGAGCTGCCATGTGGGTGCTGGGAATTAAACCCAGGTCCTCTGGATGGAGTGCTTGTAACTGCTGAATCTTCTCTCTAACCCTACGGAGTCCACCCTCTACCCCAGTTGGCATGGCTCCACTCTGTCTCTATCACCTTGTCCCAGCTCCCTGTAACACCCTCAGTCTGAGCATGCCAGCTGGATTCTGCTCACTCTGTACTGCTGGAGACTTGGTATTCTAAGTAGGTCCCTGTAGCTGGTACATTGTTGTGAAACAAGGTCTGAGAAACATGACAGGTTACCCAAAGAGTCCTAACAGAATGCTCCTGGGAAGTGTGGTGTGTGTGTGTGTGTGTGTGTGTGTGTGTGTGTGTGTGTGTGTGTGTGTGTCCTGTACCTCCATCTTTCTCTCTCTCCTCAGCCATTGTCACTGCTGGTGTAACCCTCAGAAGGGGCCTTGTGGATCTTAGAAGTTTCAGCAGCTGCCAGAGACTTAGGAGCCTCTGTCTGGGAGGGAGCAGTTCAGTGTAGAGGCCGTAGCTACAGAATGAGAACTCAGAAGGAGTGGGAGCAGTGGTGAGAGGCGAGGATCTTCCAGCTTGGGGACACGATGTGGCCTGTGCCGGAGGAGAATGTAGGAAGGAGGAGGGAAGCTTGAGGGAGGTTGCATGAGGGACAGGAAAACAGGCCTGTGGGGGGCTCTGGCGTTTAGCATGGCTGGGGCGCTCCGTCCAAGTAAAATGAAGCTTTGCAGGTGACTGAGCCAGAGATCAGGGCTCCGGGCCAGTCTGACATTTGTTAGATTTCTCATTTCCTCGCATGCTTGGTGGGCTGACTCCCACCCCAGCATCTTCACTCTGGTCTAGCATCATTTCTTTGATGATGGACAGTGGGTGATGGCTGTTCATGCTCCTGCAGGGACCAGAACCAGCTCCAGGGTGGTCTGGATACTAAATTGTCCATCTCCTGGAAATCATGGCATTTGGCTTCCTTTGAAAATACAGCCCCAGGAAATGCCTGTTGATTTGTCCTGGAAGCCTGCGTGATCCTATCAGGGGGCCTTCCTGAGAGAGTAAAGAGTTCAGGTTTGCCATGTGAGGAGCCATGTGCTTCTGTTTGTATGGCTGAGATGTTCTTCAGTGGTGGATGTGGGGCTAGGGACTGAGTTCTCCAGGATCAAAGGCCCAGGGCTCACAAGTTTGACCTGATGCTATGCCAAAGGGTCCTTAGGGTCCTTGTTATTGTTTAGGCTTTAGCAGGGAAGGCATAATGTCCCCAGCATGGACCGTAGCATGCAAGACACTCCTTGGAAGAGTGCATACAACTTCCTGATATTTGGATTTCGAATTTTCTAGGAGGATGGAGGCATCCAAGGGACTTTCAGACAGTGAATGAGTGGACTAAGAAAGAACTCTCTATGCTCCAAGTAGCTCTTGGACAAACAGCTAACTCAACAGCAGAGTCCCATTAGTAGGAAGAAGAAAGACTATAGTCAGGCAGGGTGAGGTGCTCTCAAGGGTTCACAGTGGCCCCAAAGCTGCAAGCAGCACTTTCCATTTCAAAGCTATGTGCTTGAGAATCTTCTAGGAGCCCCATGCATCCTGCGGGGGCAGCGGTTTCTTGTGCCTTAAGGAACTTCACCTCTCATGAGCCCTGTGTGGCCAGGGCACTTGGTTTATAACGAGGGTACAATGTGCATTACAGCATTCAGTTCCTTTATGATGGGCCTTGTAATCCTGGCTGTATGTGAGAACCTGGGAAAGACTTCTTATAGCCAGTCAGCAGCTGGGTACAGACAAGAGTAGAACCTGGTACCTATGGAGTCCATTTCCTTCATCTTCATGCAGCACCTGGTCTTGGCCCATCCCTGGCTGTCCTCTAGCTTACCTGATTTCCATGTGAGAAGTAGACTACTGAAAGAAGGACCTTTCTCAGTGCTTATTTCTCAGAGCCTAGAACAACATAGGCTCCCAGATAATCCCTGCCCAATAGATGGGTGGGATAGACTATGCTTGGGAAATGGGATCAAAAGATGAGTTGGCTAGTTGGATGGTACCTGGATGGAAAAAATGGTGAGAGGATGGATGGGTGATGGATCACTGTACAGTTAGATGGAAGGGTAGATGGAAAGACAATTGGAAAAATTAACAGATGAATAGATAATTTTTAAGTGGCTATAAAGATTGATGGATGGACAGATGAATGAGGATAGACAAATGGATGGATGAATGGGCAAATGGATGGAAGAATGGATGGATTGACAAATGGATAAGTAGACAGGTGAGTAGATATGTGATAGGTGGATGGACAGATATGAATAGTCAAGTGATTTTTGTACTTTTTTGAGGAAGAGGGATGAATTACTAGGGTACATCAGGCAGAAGGGACAAGAATTGAGTTCTACAGAATGAATGTGCACTGGATGAATACCTTCCTCTGTGTGGCAGGTTTTCAGGCACATTGAGGTATGAGGGTCCTGTTTACAGATTTGACATGTGACTGGTGTGTTCAGAAGTATACCTTGGGCTTTCAGTGGACACAGATAGTGGACACACACAGGACTCTAGGGGTGAGTTCAGTTGTAGTAGGTGCACCTAGGTTGGAATCGGTACACTTCCTGTTAGACTGAAGTGGTCTTGGAGCTAGCTACACCTCAGAGCTGTGAACCTCAAGTCTCTGATGGGTATATATACTTCTTACTTGTTAATATGGATATGTGGGCAACAGACCTAACTAGAAAGTTTTTGTTCTCTCTCTATGTCTGTGTGTGTGTGTGTACACATGCACACATGCACACACTTATATGTGCATGTGTGTGCATATGCATGCAGGTGCCCTTGGAGGCCAGAAGAAGGATCCCCTTTAATTACAGGTGGTTGTCAGCCACTCCATGCAAGCGTTGGGAACTAAACTCTGGTCTTCAAGAGCAGTAAGGGATAAGCCCTCCTAACTGCTAAAACAGGGTTTATTGTTACTGAATTTTTAAGAATTTGGGAGTTCTTTATATAAACTGAAAAACTTACATGGAACATCATTTAAATATTAAGATTCTGTGTGAATTTTCAAAAGCATTGTGTGGATACTACAGCACATATGGACTGTAGCTGGCCTGGGGTCACACATCGGAATCCATGGAAATGAGCTAATGTGATGTGAGTTTATTTGCATCTATTAATGGCACAATTGCACGCACGTGTGTAATGCATTTGTTCATAGTTACACCCACCTCACTCTCCAGCCCCAACCCCTTGCTGTTGCCTCCCTCTCTGTTTCTGAGTTTTCTAATTTTATTTTATTTTTTAAGATGGGGTCTCATTTAGCCCAAGGTAGCCTCACTTTCACTGGGGATGCTCTTGAACTTCTGATCCTCCTGTCTGTACCTCCTGAGAGCTGGGGTCACAGCTGTGAGCTACCGTGCCCAGCTTGTGTTTCTGTTTTGAGCAGTGTGTTCTTGTCTGGGAGTGAGCGATCTACTCAGTGAATGCTGGAGCATGGTCGACTCAGTGTGTGGCCTCACCTGGTCCTCACTCTCTTCCCTGAAAGGGGGTGCAGTGTGACTCCCCCTCCTTCAGATTCCAGTTTGCTGGGAGTCTGTGTGTGGTGCCGGGGAGTAGGGCTTGGCTCAGGCAACAAAAGCTGATCAGCAATGTTGGTTCCTCCACAGCAGGTGCTCCCTTCCCTCCTTGTAAAGTGGGCCAGGCTGTGGGCAGGATTCTGGGGGGACTCCTGCGGAAGAAAACCAATAAGCTGAGGTGGTGAGAACAGGAGTCGGGCAGTTTGAGCTGCTTTCTTGAGATGCCATCCCTGTGTTGTCCTAAGTTGGCCTTGCCCTGCAGCCAAGGACAGTGAGTGCTGTCTTAGCTGGAGCCCTGTGTCTCGTGTATCTGGGGCATTTGTGTCCATCCCCAGTCTGTCTGAGGATGTTTCCACCATGACAGAGAGGAGTCTCTTGCTCACTAGCTGGAATCCAACCCCCAGAGCAGCACCTAATCCACACGGTTTCCCAATTATTTGGAGTGAGTGTGGTGCCTATGGCCGTCTTTGCCAAACCTTTATGACACCGTGAGCATCCTTGGTGATCATGGCCTTCAACTTTGTTTCCATTGTCACATTCTCAGTGTCCAATCCTCTCCCATATTGCCATCATCTTCATCAATATCTTCATCACATCCTCTTCTTCCTCGTCACCATTGTCCCAGCAACAGCCTCACCCTCATCTTTACCATACTCCCTCCTGGTGCATCTTCCTGGCAGAGAAAGCACCTGGGCAATGCTGGCTACTGGTCCTCTCGATGCCCAGGGTCCCACCTGTGAGGGGATGGAGCCCATATGTGAAGCCAAGTCAGGAAGCATGTGCTCACCCCTGCCTGGAGGGAAGGGGGCTCTTGGAATCAGTGGGGCAGAGGAGGGACACTGCAGACGCTGGTCTAATCAAGGGTATAGTGGTGTGGTTGGGAAGCTAGCATCAAGCCATTGGCCACCCTGGGAGGGCTCTCTTCAGTACCTCCATTTTTGTATGTCCGAATGCAAGAAGGAAGTCTGGCTGACCTTTGATCCCAGGCAATCCTGAGCCTGGTTGCTGGGACTTCCAGTTGTTGATCAGCAATCTCCAGCAAACTGATCTCAGGTCTGCTTTACCCAGGTGTCCTTGGCTCCTTCTCCTGCTCCACCTCTGTGGAGATCACCACTTCTTCCCTCCAGGTCCGCAGGCAGGTCCAACCTTCTGACAGTGATGCAGATGTCTACACCGTTCGTGCTCTAGAACGTGTAATGGCGTTACATGCCCAACCCCCAAAACTCTCATAAGATTTTATTGCAGAAAGGCAAAGGAAGTCAGGAGACAAGAATCTTTCTCTTTGTGTGTATGCATGTATGTGTATGTATTAGTGTATATATGCTTGTGTATGAGCATGTGTATGAGTGCATGTATACGTGTGTGTCTATGCATGCATGTCTGAGTATGTGAATATGCTTGTGTGTATATGTGTGTGTGTGTGTGTGTGTGTGTGTGTGTGTGTGCATGTGTATATGTGTGTGTATGCGGGGCAGAGGCAGGCAGCAGTCTGGAAGGACAGATGAGTGGTGCAGTCTGGGAAGGCAGGGCCTGCCCGGGTCAGCAGAGCAGTGAGGGAGCTGGGAGGGTCTGACCTGTTCAGCTCTTGAATGGAGGGAAGCAAATGACAAAGAGCTTCAGGGGAAGAGTTTAGCTGGAGCATAAGCCTAGAACAGATGCAAAGCTTTATCCCTCTGAACAAGAGAGACAGTATGCAGAGAGGGAGAGCCTGCCTGTGCGTGGAGCTCAGGAGGTAGAGCCTGAGCACGTCCGAGCAGAGGAGAGGCCCAGAGCCTTGGTTCAGTATCTGTGCAGTGTCCATGTCCCCTGAGTCCCGCAGAAAAGCCACTTGCTATAGTTTTCCATGCAATTGGGAATCTAGAGGATGGCATGGTGTGTCTGGGAAAAAGGGTATAGCATGCCACCAGCTGCCATTCATGTCTCTAAAGCCTGATTCCCAAACCCCAGGGACAGGCGACAGGTGTTTGGAGGCCACCTGTTTGCAAGTCCTGGATGGAGAGAACCCAGGTGAGGTCCCTTAACTAGCTGGAGCTGGCCATATGGGTATGTGACCCCCACCTGTTGGGACTGAATTTAGCAAAGCCCTGCTCTCCTGGGCCTTGAGACTTAAACCTGTAGGCATGGCCACTGTGGTCATGCTCTCAAGCTGACATGTGTTGAAGCCACGTGTGCCTTCTCATTTCACTCAATGCGCAGGTGCAAATGCTATCATTAAGTGTTCACAGACAAGAAAGCAGGGGCTCAGAGACACAAGGGGAGGTGTGTGGTGTCTCACAGCTAGGGAGAAGCTGTTTCTACAGAGCTGGTTCTAGGAGGCCTGTGGGGTTTCTATAAATGCTCACCCTGATCTTCATGTACTGCCCAGGATGCGGGCGTCTGGGAGAAGCTGGAGAGGGAAGGAGATGTGGGAGCTCCGAGGACCCTGGACAGCTGGACCAGTGGTGCCTCTCCTCCTTTGAGACCCCCTTTCTCCATTACCACTGCAATTCGGTTTAGCCACAGAGACTTCCTCACTGTCCTTGTGTGGCCCTCTATGATGCATACGGCTACAGGGCAGAGCCCCGCCTCAGCTCCAAGCCCTGAAGATCTGTCACTAGGTTGCTTAGGACATGAAATCACACACGGCTGTCCCTGCTTCAGATGCTTTACCCAGCCACACATCCAGTGTTCGAGGTAGGAGCTCCGAGTGGGAACAGCCTTGACACATCTTCCACAAGAGGTGTGAGAGCATGGCCACCCAGAGCAGTCTGCACAGATTTCCCCAGGCATTTATGACACCCCATCCTTACACTCAGCCCCACACTCACCCCACAGCAGCCTTGGAAGCTTCCTAGCCCTGGCTCCAGAGTGTTCCACTTGGCTTTCATAGAAATGACATGTTCCTTTTCTAACCATAGTAAATCAGGCAGTCAATGTACAGAAAGCTTAATTAAATTACCTAATTCCAGCACTAAGCACAGCTGGTACCGCAGGGCTGGGAACAGACGCTGCCACTTGTGGATGATGGGAAAGAGCTGTGGGATCCGTGGCGGGCAAGGATGGGCGTGCAGGACTGGACCTGGGAGAGGACAGGCCCTGAGCTCAGCGTGGCCTCTCAGGCATGTCTGCAGCTGCGTCCACAGATGGACTCCCTCCCCCTTCAGAGCTGTGTCTACGGGTAGACTCCCTTCCTCTTCAGGAACCCACTGGGGTTCCACACTAAGCTCACAGTTTCCTTTCCATTGAGGCAGCTGGTGTGGGCTGAATTGTAGCTATGGATCCTGCCCCTCAGCTCTTTGAGTATCTGGTTGGGTAAATGGAGGTGACCACCTTTTCAGGTTGAGATCTCTAACTTGCTCAACTTTGACCTTCAGAGAGAGATGAGCAGGAATTCCGTTCAAGGACAGATAGGACTCTACCATTAATTCATGGAGAAGCCAGTTTTGAGGCAAAGGTTGGGTGGAGCCCAGGTTTCTTTGTGAGTTTGTGGGTAGGGTGAGATGTGGCTGTGACCACGTGTGTGCACATGTGTAAAGCCAGAGGCTAAACTTGGGTGCCGCCCCCAGGAATGCTATCCATTCACCTCCTTTGAGACTGGTCTCTCATTGGCCTGGGGCTCGCCAATGAGGCTAGGCTGGCAGGATGCCCCAGGGATCTTCCTGTCTCTGCCTCCCAGCAGACACCTGGGTAGTAAAGATGAGCTAGATGAGCATACCTGGGTTCTGAGGATCTGAACTCAGGCCTTGTGATTGAATGTCAGGTGTTAGCAACTGAGCCATCTCCTGACAGATTTTTGCAGATGGTGTGAGCTTGCCATGACCACTCATTGTTATGCTCTTTTGTTTATTCTAGAGTCTGTCTGTCAAGCCTTCCACACCAGGGCCAACATAGAGGTTCTGGCTGTTTTCACGCTGTACCTTCACCATAGTGGACATCGTGTGTGTGTGTGTGTGTGTGTGTGTGTGTGTGTGTGTGTGTGTGTGTGTGTGTGTGTGTAAAAGAGGGAGGAGACTGAGTGTGCATGCATGTATGTGTGTATGTGTGTGTGATATTATTTGAGACGCTTGGAAAACATGTTTTTGGAATTGGGTCTGGTGATCTGAGAAGAGGTACTTGTATAAATTTTGTTGGTGTCTTTGAGACAGAATTTCACTATGTAGCCTTGGATAGCCTTGAACTCACAACACTTCTGTCTCAGCCTTCTAGATTTTAGGATGATAGGTGGGTGCGATACCTTGCCTGGTCACATTCATCATTTTTGACAAAAACTTACCACGGGAGAATGTACCTATATGGCCCATGTTACGGTCCCACCAGTGATGACTGGGATGTCCCCAGTAGGAAGGGACTAAGCAATGATGGTGGAAGGTCCCACCTCCACTCTTTGCAGCCATGATGGGGGCACCCTGTTGACACTGTCAAGCAGTGATGGTCGCAGGTCCCATCTCCACTCTCGTCAGCTGTGGCTGGGCACCCTGTCCCTCTCCTTGGCAGCACTACCGTACCAAGCTTGCTGCCCTCTGCCACTCGGCCAGTGCCTCTGCAGGACTTGATAAGAGCCCAGCTCCACAGGGCAGCCTGTCTGTGTCCCACATGCCTGAGACCATGTGCAACAGCAGTGTCCTGGAGGATTCTCTAGTGCCCCTCTGGGGTTCATGTTTGTCTGGGGACTTGTGACCATTTCAGTGCTGTCCCTATTGGGAGCAGAGCGGGAAGGGCCCCAGGTGTTAAGGTCAGGTTGGTGCCTCTCAGGCAGCCTGGGACTCGTCTAGAGAGGCAGGTGTTCTTGGCCTGCTGGCCTCGGCCTGGGTGCCACGTGACTGGAAGCGGGACCCTCCCAGTCCCAGCACCTCAGGGGCCCTGACTCCTGCTGCAAGGGGAGAGGGTGACCCAGGCTTCTGTGGGCAGCTTGGAAACACCCTTTCCTCACACAGGATGGCAGGGCCACTGTGTCGGGCAAATGGAAACAGCGAGCCTCACAGAAGCCATAGTACAGCTCAGAGGGCACCTGGGCCCAAACAGACTCCCTCCTCCTCTGCCACCACCACTCCTCACTGAGGGCAGGGGTGCGTGGCAGCCATTGGCAGAGCCATCCCTCGGGCCTCTGGGGATTCTGGGATAGGGTCATGGAGGGTCAGTGCTGAAGGCTCTTCCAGTGATTCTGTCCTGAGCCCTGGGGTAAGTGTTCTGCAGATGAAGGGCCAGCCCCTGAGCAGTGAAGACTTGCTCCTTCCACTTGAATGTCCCCTCTTGCTCCCAAGAATGTGGGCTGAGGCACATGGACAGACATGAAGTATCTTGTTGGAAAGGTGCTCAGACTGCTTCCTGGAAGACAAGGGCTCTGGATGGGAAGAAAGAGCCTCTTTCTGTCCAAATCCTTACCAAGAATCCTTCCTGTGTTTCAAGAAACATCTGCCCCGTGATGCGATGGCATCCCTCGGGGCCTGGTGCATTAGCTGCTGATGTCATCCTGATGACTGAGGAGGTGGAGCAATGCAGTTTTCACGCCATCTCCTGATGAGGTCGTGTCTGAGCTCCTGCATAAATGTATCCTGTTTTATGGAAACTTGGTTTCCTTTTCTCCATTTCTTCTCTGAATAGGACATTACATCGATGTGAGTGAGTGTGTGTGTGTGTGTGTGTGTGTGTGTGTGTGAAGGATAGAGGTCCATGGTGTCTTCCTCCATCTCTTTCCACTTTATATTTTGGGTTTCACACTGGATTCAGAGCTCACTGATTCAGCTTGGCTGGCTGACCAGCAAGCCCCAGGGTCATCCTGTTCCACCTCCTAGTGGTAGTATTACAGGCATGGGATGTTGTGACCTACAGGCATGACATGCTGTGACCTGTTTTGTTGTTGTTGTTTTTAATTTTTATTTTATATATTGTGCATAAAATTGTGCATTTTATGCACTTATTAGCCATCTGTGGTTTTATGAACTGCTTGTCAAAACGTTTACCCATTTTGATATTATTTGTCTGACTAATTTATGTGTTTTTTTAATGGGTGCTAGGGATCAGAACTTAGGTCCCCATGCTTCCATGGCAAGAACCTTACCTAACAATGAGCTCTTTCTCTCGCCCCTGATATGTCTTAAAGTGAGTGTGAAGGCTGATTAGAGGTAAAGCTGGTGCTGGTCTGTGCTGTGCAGTGATATAGGTATATAATGATAAAAGCCTAGTAGGGTTGGGGACCCTGAGTTGGGAAGGGCATCCTGGCACCAGGAGCCATTTGAAGCCATTGCTTGTGTTCTATGGCACAGGGCACAGAGCACAGAGCAGAAGCAGAAAGTGATGCAGGAGTCACCATGGACTGCCCAGCCTTGCTGAGGACATTTGGATTGAGTTCATCATGGGGTTTCATGAAGGCCAGCCTATGGTGGGGCTAGAAGGGACAGAGACTCTGGGTGCCTGTCACTATGATCAGACGCGGTGACCCCTAGGATATTGGGAGCGGGTATAATTAGAAACAAAGGGTTGCTGGGTGGGAACAAACTCTAAGACAGGGCAGTAGACACGGAACAAGCCGGAGATATGGGGTGACGTGAGAGAGGTTGGCTTTGGACATGGGAATGGAAGCCTTGGGTCCACACCCACCCTTGTGTTCAGAAAGCTGGGGCAGGTAGCTGCTGGGACAGGATCACCCTAGAGGTTATGTGTATGTGTGTGGGGGGGAGGGGGGGGTAGCAGCTGGCATCTCCCTAGGTAAGCCTTCAGTGAGTGGATAGTCCACTGCTCAGGTGTGTGTATGATTCCGACGTGGGCGCACTCTTTCCTCGTGGCAACGTGCCCTTGTCATGTGGGCTGTTCTCCTGGAACCCCTCTGGAGCAGACTGTCCTCCTGACCCCCATTCTCTAGGTGTTCTCCTGTCACCCCGTGGTTTGTGGCCGTGCACTGTCGCCTTTGATGGCAGCAGTCAGCAGTGAAAGAAGTTTCCACTCGCCTGGATCTGGATCTGAGCAGTGGCGTTGGCACCCCCTCACTGGGGAATCCCAGTTTCATAGTGACTCATGGCTAGCTGGGGGGCAGGATCACCTCCCAAAATAGCCGCAGGATCCGGGGGTGCAGCGCCGCCGCCGCCTGCTCTCCAGATGCAGCCTGTCTCTAGGAGGCATCTGCCTCTTCTGGAAGGAATCTTTCAATGTTGGCCCAACACTTAGTTGACCTGGTGAAACCCTAAGTGGAGTCTAGGTTAGGGTGGCATTGAAACTGGCAGCTGGGAGTCAATGTTTACAGAGCTGTCATTGGCATCCTTTGTAAGCAGATCCACCGTGAGGTGAACCTGTAGTTATCCAGCCCAGAGCATCAGGTCGTTAAGACCATGTGCTGAGCAGGACTTGGAGACTGCTGTCCTCTGAGAGCATGATGCCTGCTGCCTCATGCTCCTGTGCCTCAGCTGGTCCTGATGGGGAACCCGAGACATGGTGTAGCATCTGCCCACTGTTCAGAAGGGAAACCAAACATCAGAGGGATCAGGTACCTTATCAACATCGTAGGTCTAGAGTCAGCTTTCAGGGCATTCATATCTGTCTCTGCCTTGAACCAAGGCCCTTCTCATATAGGATGGATGAGAGTAATGGAAGCTGCAAGTTTATACAAGCTGAGGATACCCAGAGAGCTTAGCGCTAAGGTGAAGGGAAGCCATTGCCCAGAGAGGGACGGACAGTATATTAATTAGAATCCCAGGGTGGATTAAGGCTTGAACACAGTAACCTGGGGAAGGTATCCCGGGGAACCATGTGGGGAGGACCGTGTGGGGAGGAAGGGCATGTAGGAGCATGGCTGCAGCAGAGAGAAAGAGGTAGTAGGCTGTGTGTCCGTGTGCTCTCTGCATGGACGCTCCCAGGTCGTCCTCATCTCCGAAGGTCCCTGCTGTGAGGAGAAGCAGTCGGGCTCAGAGATGATCAGGCCTCCTCTGGGGTCCTGGCTGGGCCTGAGCTGCCATGGCTGGGTGTGCACAAGGCTCTTTCCACAGAGTCAACCTTAGGGCTTGCCCTGTTTTCACAGGAAGGGTCCTGTCATTCTGATATGCACATATAATGCCATGGGATGTGTTATAGTAAGAAAAGCATCGAGACCTCTTTGCCCACAAAATCTGATTTCTTGTTTTTTGGATTGGTGATATATCTTGGGATGGTTTTCATGGGCAGACAACCGCTGTACATTTTGAGAGTGTGAAACATTAAGATGTTGTACGTAGGCCAACCCTGGGATTCTTGAGCTGCCAGCTCTCATCTCAAACACTGTGTGTGTGTGTGTGTGTGTGTGTGTGTGTGTAGAATTTGAATTATACATGATATATACAAATGGCGTTGTCACCGTTCTCATCCTGGAAGGGACAGGGCACCAGGGTTTGTTCTTTCATGATGGCTGTGGCTTTGTCCCCGGGCAGCAATCTCCTGTCTCCACTCTGTAGTTCTGTTAGCTCAGATGCTGTAGCTTGCACATAAGAGTACCCTGACTCCAGGTGCTGACCCAGTGGAGCAAAAGCTCACCAGCCTTCCACAGACAGGAATGTTGAGGTGCAGGCACCCCATTTATCTTCAGTATCCACCTGTGCATTCCACCCACTGTGTGCTGGCCGCCTCTACCTCCACACTCCATTCCACCTCTGCCACCTCTTCCTCCCTGTGCCCTTACTGCCCACTCCTGGCTGGATTCACAGTGCACGTCAGGGCTGTATGTTGTGGTGATATGTTGTTTGTGATCTAACAAATCAAGTTTGCCTGAAGCTGAGAGACAAAAGAGCAAGCCACTACCACCACCTCTTACCTTGCCAACTCTCCCGTTTTTCTCTGCAAAACAAGAACTCATGACCCTGAGATAGTTGGGGACGTAAGAGGTGGTGGCTGTGTCTTGCTCTTTTGTCTCTCTGAGCCTTAGATCACAAACAGCATATCACCACAATAGGTGACTTTCAGATTGACAGTTCCAGAAAGCCACTGAGAGGTCACTGTCCTGTTAGTTCTCCTGCACCAGGACCTACAGGGACTCACAGAGAGCTGGGCTCTTCGATGTTCCTGGCAGTGGGTGAAGTAAGCCGCAGCCCACACTGTTTCCTCCAGCCTTCTGACACTCCCTCCTCTGTACCCTGGATGCTATTGTGTCAGGATGCCTCTCTCCTTGGGGGGGCGGGACTTCTGTCCTGTGGTGATGTACTTGTCTACTACATCAAGCCTTACTGTGGGGAGTCAGCTCCAGATGGTAAGTCACTGTCACCAAATCATGGACAGGGCGGTGGCAATGAGAATCATGAGCCAGGCATCCCACTGGTCTGTGATGCTCCTGGCCTCCTTGGCTCCCAGAGCACTTCTTCTGAGGCAGTTTTTTGCTGTTTCTTGCCTCCTTGTCCCTGAGACAATGGCACTAAAGTAGTAGCACTGTCCAGACTGAATGTTACAGTCCAGGGAATGAGAAAAGACCCAGCACTCATTCTGTCCATTCTTCACCAACATCTGTTGCTGCCCCTCTGGGCTCACTGGCAGCAAGGTGCGCCAATTCCACTATCAGGAAGTTCTAGGATCATAAGGGAGGTGTTCCCTCAGCCCAACCCTCCTTTCCAAGACTGCAGTTCTGACCATAAAATGTCCATGTCCTCATGGCCTGAGTAGCCATTGCACCACCAGCCAAGGCCTGTGTGCCTCACTTTCCACCAGCCTCAGCCTGACCACCTGTCCTGAAGGTCAGGCTTGTCTGTTCCTGCCGTCTGCTGCCCACTGCTGCTGTGGCCCTCCCTGCTGGATCCAGCTGTGGGTTCTGGTTCCTGTTGCCAGGGCTCCTGTGGCCTGAGTTGAGACCAGGTGTCTGGCTTGTTTCGAATCTGCCACATGCAGACCTGGCAGGTGTTAGGCTCTGAGATGCTGGGGTAGGGTGGAGGCAGGGGATTCCTCATTAACTCAGGTGCAGGTCCTGTTCCCTGAGCTCAGGTGGTCAGATGCCTCTGTGAACCGTCTCTTTCCAGGGTTTTGCACTTGGAGTGGGAAGTCCTCCATCTCATTCCACAAACATTGGTTGAGAAGCTAACAACAGAGGTTGTCATTATAATGGTGACAGTGTTGAAGCAAAGCGGTGGGCTGCTCAGATGGGCTGTTCACCTGACCTAGGGCTGAGCTTTCTCATGTTATCCTAAGGGTACAGCACTGTGAGAAGGAAGAGTCCAACCTCCCACCCCTGGCTTGGCAGATGGCTTGTGACCTACCCAGGGTCAGAGGTGCTCGGTCCTATGAGATACTTAGACTAGGCAGTCAAGGGGCCGTGCGGCAGCATTGCCTTGGTATGGTGGACCCCAGTGGGTAGGGACTCAGGTAAAGAGGGGAGAGTCTGAACAGTCTGGCTGTTTCCAGGCCCAGCCCATGAACTAATTCCCTATGGCCTCTGCTTGTCTTCTGCTGGGTAGTGAACTTGAAGAATGACATTTGGGGCTAGGAGGAAGTGCCTGATACAGGTGACCACTTCACACAGATAACAAGAATAATCAGATATCATGGAACAATACCCTGCTAGGATTGCTTTTCTGAAGAAAACATTTACTTATAAATGTCAGGAAAAAAAAGTATGCATTGATGGCCCAAATCCTGATTTCACAAGGGTCATAGAGCCTTTGGGTATGGCCACCCTTGAGGTGTAGGAATTCTTGAGAGATTTCTTAACTCCAAGCAAATATTATGAAACACCGTTTGGCATTGACTGCATGTACACAGCTCCTTGAAGACCTGTTTTGTTCTCCTTGCATGTGAGAAGTAAGGCTCAGAAAAGCCAAGTGCCCTCCTTACAGATGCTCAGCTAGAAAATGACAAGCTCTGATCATCAGGGTGTGTCTTCCCTCTTCCAAAGCCCATCCTCTGCCCTGTCATACTGCCTGTGGTACCACAGCCTGCTTGAACAATCTCTGTCAATGGAGTGCTTCTTGAGCAGGTTGGAAAGAATGGGAGAACACCTTAGAGCATGCCATTCTTCAGCCCCAGAACCGTCAAGATACAGTCTACACGCATATGTCCTCCAAGACCTTGTAGGCTTAACTGCAGCAGGTTGTCATGTGATCTCTCCTTCTTCCCTTAGTCTTCAAGCCCAGAAAGTGAGCAGTTAGATCCCTTCCTGTCGCCAGGGGTCAGTACAACTGCACCTTGCCCAGACTCCCTTGTCCTGCTTGGTCCCTTATCCCTCAATTCATTTGTTCTGTGTGCAGGCCACTGGAAAATGGCTGCTGATTTGTTTCTTGTTTAGCTGTCTCTCCCTCTGGACAGCAAGCTCTCCCAAACCTTGCAGGCCCAGCAGTGTGTCCATGGGGCTTGGAACAGTGTCTGATGCATAGCTGGTAGTCCAGGGTCATTTGAGAGGGTTTAGGGCTACAGCAGCAGGGAGCAGGGGCCAGGTTTGGCAAGCTTTACCTAGGGCAGATGGGGAGACTCTTGGCTCTGGTTGCCAGACAGAGGTTGTCAGGGTCCAGGTTCAAATCTCAGAGAACATTAGGAGTAGGATGGAGGCCATTCCCCCGCCCCAAAAGAGCTCGCAGACAAAGCTCTGGGTGAGCCCAAAGCAAACTTGTGCTCCAGGGTAGAGGGAGGTGTGGAACAGACACACCACGCCCTGGTCTTTGTGCTGGGACAGGGGTTATAAATAGATACACATTTTCACAGGGGCAAAATGTTATAGCCCCCGACTCTGAGTATTCAGGGATTTGGCTCTGCTGTCTTGCTACAGTGGCTGAGGATCCGGAAGTAGGGAGGCTTCTGGCTCCAACCCAAAGCCATTATTTTAGATAAAAATAATTGGAGCTTGGCATTGATTTTGTCTAATTATGCCTCCCTCTCCTGACAAGCCCTTTGTTTATGTTTTGATGTTTTATTTTTTGGGCTGTGTCCTCCAACTCCCCGAGCCAGAGACCATCTGAAAAGGAAATAGTAATTTGTCTTCACACAGCACACTGGCACACTCATCTGGGCTGCTAGAGGGAGAAAGGGAGGCGGGAGGCGCATGTGTGGGCGGCTCCCTTCCTAGTTAGCTGGGAGATCCCCAGCTGTCATTGGTGTTAGAGCTGTGTGCTCACTGACAGGAGGCAAGGCCCCTCTGCTGGCCCTAGACACTCCCCCTGGGTGGGGCAGAGCAGAGAAGGCTCCTCTCAGCCTGGCAGGCAGGTGGCTGTATTCCTGGGCTGACTTCCTTGTGCTGAGGATGGAGGATGGAGCTGATGCCTGGAAGCAGGGATCTGGGGGCATGGCTGCAAGCAGAAGCCTGAAGCCCAGCAGTGGTGCCTGCCTCTGCCTAAGCTAATGGGCAGGAAGAAGACTTTCCTGAATGAAGCTCTGCACTGATTAAACATGCATGTGGCTGGGTGAACTGTGCACACCAGGCAGGGGGCAGGTGATGATGTGGAGTGGAACAAGGATTTCCTCAGCACTGGCTCTGTGGACCAGCTTTCCCTCCCATATGGAAGTCTGACTTGATTTTGCCAGCAAGAGGCTCTAGTGGTCCACTCTCGTCTCCCTTTTGGAAGGTGATCTGGAACTACAAGGGTGTATGCCAGGCACCTCTCATTGCACAGACCCTGGGTAGAACTTCCAGGCAGCCACCATGGTGCAAAACATAATCTTAGTGTTTTTCCGCAGAAGGCTGAGCCAGAGACCAGCCGTGGAGGAGCTGGAGAGAAGAAATATCCTGAAACGTGAGTAGCGGGTGATTCCTCTAGAGGTTTCCCTCACATGTGCTGAGGCTGCTGCAGGAATCTGAGCTCTAGTAGCCCAGCCCAGCTCTGCAGACTGAATATGATGGGTTCCCTTAAATCTGAGTAGCTAAGCAATTCTGAAAGAAAGGACTCAAAGTAGCTGCATTCAGAAAGCTCTTTCTAAAATGAAATAAAAATAGCTCTCTTCCTAGCATAATTAAAGATGCTCTTATCTTCAGGTTTATTAGATAGTCCTGTAGACCCAAGGGAAACAAATCATTAACCCTGTACATGTTGGATGCCAAGCAAAGCTTCTAGGGAATTGGCAGTGGGCATCCTACAGGTGTTAGAAATCACAGACCCAGGCAGGAGTTGTCCCAGAGTATGGTTCACCCCTTACTTGTTCCTCCTAGAAGACATAAATGACAGCTCACTAGAGCACTGAAACTTCTGTGGCTCAGAACTTTGGGTTTCAGCCTAGTTAGGTATGTAATTGTAATGTGCCGAATCCAGGTGTCTAACAATAATGTCCACTGTATGGAAGTTTCATGGTCTTTGATTGTGGAAGGTAGTCAAACCCTCCAAAGGGGTACCCTGAGTAGTGTTTCCCTGGCTAACAGACTGGTTTTTAAAGTATTTTCCACAAAAGTCAGTCCAGTAGCATGACTCTTAAGCTTTTCTCCTGCTGTGTGCTGCACACTCCACTTGCCTGCATCTTGTTTGTGAACACCTTTTTCAAAGTTGTAACAGTACCAAGACTGACCTGGTACTATCAGTGAGGCTGCAGAGTCTTGATTTGCACATGCAGCTCAATTCATTCCTCTCCTGTCTTTGCCTCAATACTGCCTTTAACCTTAAAGCTATCCCCTCCTTTGTAGACTGCTGGGGGAAAACATCTAGGATTAGGAATTCTGTTTTTAAACTTATGTGGTGAGTACTTTATGTTGCCTAGACCGTGGCCAATACCACGCTTGAGCTAGTCAATAGGAGTCAAGCTATTTTAGTTAGCAATTATTTGGATATTAAAATATAAAGCCACTTATTTAAAATTTATTCTTATGTCATTGATGCTATTCAAAGCTGTGGTCTAGATTTAGACAAAGCTGTTCTATATTTAGGTCATGTCATACTCTAGGTGTGCTATTGACACAGGAAGAGCCCCAGACCCACTCCCTCCATCCATAGCAAGTGTCTTCTCTTCCATGTGTGTAACCAGGTCCCCCCACCAAGCCCCACACCTGTGCTTCTAATTACTATACGAAATAAACAGTGAAGTCTTAAAAATAGACTGTGCTCAGTGAGTGGAGCTAGCAAGCAGCTGGAACTTACTGTACTTACCTTCAGCACACAGAAGCAAAGTGGATTTTTCCTTGTGATGACCATGGCAACACACTGTAAACACAGCACCTTCACCAGCAGGCTAGATTTATCCTTAGCCCAGAAGCCTTGTCAAGTGTCCTGAGTGGGAGGGTCTAAGGAACCCACTATTTGATTTGTGAGGTTCTGTTTTGTCTATGGCAAGGATCGGGCTACCACACATGGAGTAAGAGTAGCACACCTAGCTGTGCACACTACATGTAGTTCCACTTGTGATTGAACTTTGTGCTTTCTTCTCTTCAAGGGGAGATGTATGAAATGGCAGTGCATCTGACACACACTCAGAATTCCATGTATTGGTGGCCTAATCAAATATGGTGACTGGGCTCGGTCTGTGCCAGACATGACCTGGAATGTGTTCCTTAATCCTTACCACAAATCTTAGAGGTGGCTGTTGTCCCCATTTTACTAGTGAAGCAGCTAAGGCCCTGAGGAAATGTGACATTTTAACACATGAATACTGTCTCACCGCTCTGGCTGTCCAAGTTCTTAGTCACCACATTAGAAGCAAGCACATAGTCCTGGATACTTACAGAAGACGCACATGGAGCTGTCCAAGGTGCTGGTATAACTTCTCCAAACTGGGTTGTAGATGATATTTTCACGACTAAGGGGTAATGGGGGAATCCCGCTTTTCCTCAGTCTTTTCACAAGGAGACTATACTTGGGGTTTGTCCAGGGCCTTTGTTTGTTCAGAACAGCTTTCATGCCATAGCTCTAGCCTCTCAGGCCTGGTATGATGACATTTTCACCGTTTCCTGGTTGTTTCACTACTTTGTGACCATAGCTTACAACAGTGCTTCTTCTATTACCATATATGGCTGAAGAACTAAGCAAGCATATAACATGATTGTGTTTTTGTCTAAAATACTCTAGTCTAAGATAGCTTTTTAAATGAAAAAGTATTGAGAAGCACATTCAGATGTATTAAACACCCACATACCCAGTTCCCCCAATACAGGAGTGTTTGAAATGCAACATTTAAATAAATGCAGATAATGTAAAATTATGTTTGGTGTAGGTTTCAAGGGATCCCCTCCCCAGACATCACTGTACTGCTATTCTGTGTGCTGGTGGGTGAGATCTTTTTCCTAGGCAGGAGTTCTGTTAAGGTTGGGGACCTGAGGCTTTATTTAGCAACCAGAATGCCAGAAATAGGACTACATTTTTCTTTTTGCATCCAAGGGCCAGGCTTACATTACTACAGTATTTCAACATGTTGGCCTACCTTTAACTCCCAAGTATAGTGTGAACACAACTCAAGAGGCAAAGCCAATTCTGAGGACCTTTGGCCCCTTAGAAGATACTGTCATATACAAGTAGTTATGCTTCAACAATGGAGAAGAAGCTGGATTGTGAATATGTTCATATTTGATGCTATGTTGCCTAGAATCTGAAGTTCATGTTTTGTACAAGTTGTCTAAAAGGTGTACACATCTGTAAAATGGAAAGACAGAACACAAACTGTGATGACTATTTAGAGCTGAGCATATGCTTGATTATTGTGCTATAGCAACTGTATGCTCCCTATGTTCCTAGATATTATAGACCGGTATTTGAGTGGACTGAAGACCAACAGATAGCTGTTCCCCAGAAGTAAGCAGCAACAACATACTTCTGTATAGGGCAGAGGAGAATTAGATTAGGAAGGATAATCATGCATGACAGCTCAGGCCAGCATGTCCTGAGCAGCTTTTGGGAAAGTGACCCCAAACATAGAAACTAGTATGTCAAAAGGTGCCATCTATAAAGCGGCTCTAGGAAACTTGGTGCTTGCTTGTGTGACAAGAAATGCTCAACCTACTTCTATTTCTGTTTTAATCTTTCACAGAAAGGAATGATCAGACAGAGCAGGAAGAAAGGAGAGAAATCAAGCAACGATTGACAAGAAAGGTATTGTCCTAGATTGCTTTACATTGCTGTGTTAAACACCATGACCAAAAGCAACTTGGGAAGGGTTTGTTTATATTTCCAAGTCATAGTCCATCATTGAGAGAAATTGAGGCAGGAACTAAATCAGACCATAAGGAAGTGCTACTTTCTGGCTTGCTTATTTATACAACTCAGAGATACCTACCTAGGGGTGGCACCACCTCCAGTGGGCTCAGCCCTCCCACATCAGTCATCAGGAAAATGTCCACACAGACATACTCACAGGCCAGCTGGTGGAGGCAATTCCACAATTGGTATTCCCTCTTCCCAGATGACCCTAACTTATGTAGAGTGGACAAAACTAACCTGCACTGGATTATAATCAAAGCACTTTATTTTATAAATAGATAAGAACCAGGGAAAGCTTCTGCAGCATTTTGATGGGGAGTGTAAAGTAACCTGTGACTTTGTGCTTTCCGGGGCAACATAGTGTCAGTTGCTCCAAAAGCAAAGCCTTTTGCACATATCCCAGTGTCTACCTGCACCTAGGTGGCAAGGCCCTAGCAGCAATCAGCTGGGAAGGCAGTGATACCCAAATACCACTTACAATTCCTTGACAGAAGGCAACGGAGCATTATTTTTTTACACTAAGAATTACATACCTTTTAGACTTGTCACTCTTAGTTGCCTTAGTTCTCTGATTACAGAATCAGCATCAAGGGTTTATATGACATCGAGTTAGATTTACAATGGTTGGTCTAGGAAGTAACTCCAAAAGCTCAAATCTACCTTTCATCCTGCTTACTCTACTGCCTAGCTGACCCAGGCCCATGCTGTGTTGAACTTGGAGCTACCAGAACAGCCTTCCAGCTCTTCATGTCTTCTTACTACAAGAAAACAAGTGTGGCATATGATGCCTAACTATATTCATCTTTTATTTTAGCTTAACCAGAGACCCACTGTTGATGAATTGAGAGACAGAAAAATCCTGATCCGTTTCAGCGACTATGTGGAAGTAGCAAGAGCACAGGACTATGACAGGAGAGCAGACAAACCCTGGACAAGACTGTCAGCAGCAGATAAGGTTCTCTGCTTCTGTGCTGGCTGGGGAGTGGGCATCACATCTTATGTTCAGGCTGGGGCTTTCCAAGACAGTGTGAACCACTAGGTGAATTATGTCCCACACCCTGTTGGTTTCATGAAGATAATTTAGGGTGGAGTTGAGCTAGGGGACAGGGAACAGTTTTGTTCTGAAGGACACTTGGAAGTATCATTATACATTTGGGGTTGTCAATGCAAGTGCTACCTGGCATATCCAGTGGGTGGCCATCACAGAGTGTGCAAGCATTTTTCCTAAGAAACGGCAATTTCCAAGTGCCATGGAAGTGTGAACTGCAAAATTTTGCAAGGATGGTATAAAGGAAATAAAATGACCCAAGCATATAGGGTAAGTGACTGTCCATGTTTGAAATATATTATCTAGTAGGACATAAGCCCAGACGCATAGAGGAAGCTTTCAGAATACTTTTCTTGGAAAAGAAAACTTATACAACCACTGAATTAGTTATTTGTTCTTACACATGCTTAGAAATATTCAGTTATTGTAGCAACCTGGAAAAATGCTATTACACTGGAGTTGAACATGCTTAGATGATCAAAGGGAGAGAATATCTTTAGCAGTCAATGTTATATGAATATAGGAAAACAGCTCACCTCAAAGGCTTTCTGTTTCCAATAGATACTCGTTTCACCTGGACCCTGAAGGGCTCATCTTTGAGACAGTCATGATAGAGTATTTAGGGAAACTAGAGGAGGGCCAGACTAGAGGCCCTAAAACAGATCCTAACTCTACTTCTGCCACAGCACAAAACAGAAATATATGCTCAAAAGTTCCAGTGACGTGTGGGTTTTCTGATAGCCCAATAAAAAGATGCTCAAAAGCTGATCTTATTATTTACTGGTTCTCCAAGACTGTGTTAGGTTCATTAGTTAGGGTGGGAAGGGTTGTCTGCCCCATTACAATACAGCAAATTAATTCCTTCCTGATTATTGATCACAATATTTCTGCACATATTAATGGCTGACAATATGTAAAGGTAATAATTTGTTAACTTGAAAAATCTACCCTTTCTAAATTTCAGGCAGCAATTCGTAAAGAATTAAATGAGTATAAAAGTAATGAAATGGAGGTACACGCATCTAGCAAGCACTTGACAAGGTAATTTTCTGTTGTGTGAACTGCATGATGTCTAGCCACAAGGAGCTTTATACTCAGTACCACCTCCTTGGGACAAACTGTTACTAAGGAGGGGTTGGTGGTGAGAAGGGATACATAGTTGCTATGTTTAAGAAAATTGGTCTCAGATTAAAATATTCTGGAATTACTTAATTCCAGTAATAAAAATTAACTTACAGAATTTGCCACATCTAGACTGCTGTGAGAACAGTCTACATTTTCCTATCCTGTATCTATATTGATATTAACATTGTTCATCAAACGACAAAGCTCATTCATTTCTTTAGCACATATGTGACAATCTACCATGTGTAACATAAACAGGTGCTGAGGCTGTGACAGTGTAATATACAAAGGAAGCACCTGCCCAACTTTCCCCATCAAGTTGAGCAGCACATTTTATGCCCACGCTGATGCATGGAAGAAGCTGGAGGAAAACTTTCCTTCTAGTGCTCTGCATACTTTCCAAGTCCTTTCTCAGGACTTACAGGCACATGAGAACTTAACCAATAACAATCCCATTGTCCTTTTCCTTGAAGGATGCTCAAGCCCCAAATAGAAAAAGAAAAGCAACCCTGGCTCCTGTACACTGCCTTCAACTGCAGTGATGGATCCCAAGTGGCCACTACACTTATTTAAAAGATTTGCTTTGCAATCTGAAAGTAACTATGAAACTCCCCGACTTGTGTCAGGGTTGTAAGGAAAGAAAATTATGCAAACAAAAATTTTAAAGTTTCCTCTCATGCCAGACAGGTTAGCCTAGCCCTTATTAATCTTAATCTAAGTTTAGGAAATAAAATTCTTCTTTACAACACATTTTAGTGCTTATTTTATTTTAAAGAAATAGACAAGCCTGTGTATGGAAATCAACCTTTGTTTCTGTCAAGTTTTTTTTTTATTAAATTTTTTATTTATTTTACATACCAACCACAGTTTCCCCTTTCTCCTCCCCTCCAGTTTCCTCCTCCTACTGCCTTTCTACCCCCTCCTCCACTTCTCAGAGAAAGGGTGAGGCCTCCCATGGGAGTCAACAAAGCATGGCATACCAAATTGAGGCAGGACAAAGCTCCTCCCTTGCATCAAGGCTGGGCAAGGCAATCCATCATGGGGAATAGGTTCCAAAAAGCCAGCTCTTTCACCAGGGACAAATCCTCATCCCACTGCTAGGGGCCCCACAAACAGACCAAGCTACACAACTGTCACACACATGCAGAGGACCTAGGTCAGTACCATGAAGGCTTCCTAGCTGTCGGTCTAGAGTCTGTGAGCTCCCAGGAGCTTGGATCATCTGTCTCTGATTTTCCCCATCATGATCTTGACCAGCACCACCCCTGCTCATAGAATCCCTCCTCCCTCTCTTCAACTTGACTCCAGAGCTCAGCCCAGTGCTTGGCTGTGGGACTCTGCATCTGCTTCCATAAGTTACTGGATGTAGGTTCTATGATGACAATTAGGGTAGTCACCAATTTGATTACAGGATAAGGCCAGTTCAGATACCCTCTCCACTATTGCTAGGAGTCTTAGCTGGGGTCATCCTTGTGGATTCCTGGGAGTTTCCCTGGCACCAGGCCTCTCCCTTACCCCATAATGGCCCCTTCTATCAAGATATCTCTTTCATTGTTCTCCCTTTCCATCCCTCCCCCAATTCAGCCATCTTGATCCCTCATTCTCCCCCTCTACATATGCCCCTCCCCCCCTGCCAGTTTACCCAGGGGACCTCATTTATTTCCCCTTCCCAGGCAATCCACGAGTCTCTCTTAGGGTCCTCCTTGTTTCCTAGTGTTTCTGTAAGTTCTTGATAGCTTTTTCAATGACAGAATTTTAAAGAATGAGCCTCCAAACCTAAAAGTGAGGAAATCATTCAGATTAGCACTTCATAGCAACTTTACAAAGTCAACACAGTATTTGAGTCTCATGTAATTTTCTTGAATATATTAAGCATTATCATGAATTTAAAGATATTTTCAAGAGGAGGTGACCACCTAGACTGAGTCCTAAAGCTTCTGAGACCCTCACTGGCAGCTTTCACATGAAGTTGTTGATCATGAGAAACTCTGTGAGGCTATTCAGCTACAGCAATTCCCTCCTTGAAGTCCTATACATAAATCTAAGAAACTTTGAGCAGCAGTAAATTTGTTTGTGGAAGTTGTTTTTTTTTCAGCTTTAACTGTTTTTAAATCATCTAATTTTAAAAATCATTTCTAGATTCCACAGGCCATAGAGATTTTCTTCTGAGAAGAATTTGTGTTTAATTTTTGATACCAACACTGAACATTCATCAGGGAACTTTCCTCAAGACTAACTGCTGTGTTTGTGAGAAGAACAGAATCACACAGAGGAGCAATCCTGACCACTCACCTACAGAGGAGCAACCCAGAGGACACACTCACTCCCTTCTTTGGTGTATGAGGAGTGTGAACTGTTGGGGTCACTTAAGGCCCAGAGTAACTCTCCCAGAAGAAAACTTGTTTGCCTTCAACCTTGTTTTACAGTTCTGCAGCGTCATGGAGGATGGGCGACATGCATGTGCAGGCTCACATTCCCAGCCTCCGCCACGAGGGACATGTGACCCAGTGTCATTCAGTATTTTGTTGAAAAGACATTTTTATCCTGATGATTTGAAAACTAAGTTCATGTTATAGAGTGATTTACTGTATTATACTTTCTCTTTTTTATATGATGTCTAACAAAAAAATACAGCTCCAACATTTTGATTCCTGTTAATTTTGTTCTTTAATTAAATGACTACTTATTGCAGGAAATGAACACAGGCTTTCATTTTCTTGGGGTTGGGATGAGGTATAGGTGGAGACTGTGAAAAAACAAGTCAATTCCTAACACCTTTGAACCATCAGAATCTAAATACAAGAAAATTCCAACTTTGTTCTCTGTAGATTCTGATGCATACATAAAGGTTTGCGTCTTGAAAAGCTAAGCCGGGCGTTGGTGGCGCACGCCTTTAATCCCAGCACTCGGGAGGCAGAGGCAGGCGGATCTCTGTGAGTTCGAGGCCAGCCTGGGCTACCAAGTGAGTTCCAGGAAAGGCGCAAAGCTACACAGAGAAACCCTGTCTCGAAAAACCAAAAAAAAAAAAAAAGCTAGTAACCTTTTATTTCCTTTTATTTTTTTCAAGTAAAATTGAAAATTTATGAAGGAGTATTGAATGCATTTAATCTAGAAGTAACGTACTGGAAACCCTACCAACATGAAAATCTATGCCCTATTTAACAAGAGTTGTAAGTTTTTATTTGCCTGCATTGTCAAAACCCCTATGCAAAAAGGTTTAGATGGAATGGAGATTTGGAGTAATAGTTTACCCCAGTATAAGGAGAGAAAGTTAGCTAATTAACAATCCCCTACATTAGTTGGTTTTTTTTGGGGGTGGTGGTGGTGGTGGTTTTGTTTTGTTTTGCTTTTTGCTTTTAAGTCTTTCCAAAAGAAGTCTTCCTTCCCTTCTGCTCAACATGCTAACAGGAAACAATGGCTTGGAGCGTGATCTCAAAATTCAAAGACTGACACTCAAATCTAGGCTCTATGCTCTTCCAAGCAAGTGACTTGCTTTTTAGGATGATCTCAGTACTTCTGTAATATATATAAATGAGGTAAAGTAGCTAACATGCTGGTATTAACCCAGCACATTCTCAGCATTTAGTGTGTTAGCTAAATAGCACCAGGACCAACCAAGTGTCCTGCACAAATTCACACATCCTCCACACCTCACTGCTCTCCAAGCTCTTTAAAAACTGCTGGTGGACTATGTTGTCTATGAAACCTGCTTGACATTTGTGATAGCGCTCTGGCTTAAGAAATTTGTGAACAGTCCTAATACTAGCAAGCATTCTATTAGTTGAATTAGTTTTTAAATAAGAAATGACAGCAGAAAAGTTCTAGCTTTACCTCTTCTATGCTGTGTGTCAATTAAAGCCTTTGTAACTGGAAGCTACAAACTGAATTTCTCATGCATGTAGAATATTTGTGTATGGTAGAGTCCATTGATGCTTAGTTGTGGCCAGTTAACATCAAAGCATGTGGTTTTTTGTTTTGGTTTTTTTTTTTTTCCTATTTCAAGATACACATTAGTAGCCGGGCGGTGGTGGCGCACGCCTTTAATCCCAGCACTCGGGAGGCAGAGCCAGGCGGATCTCCATGAGTTCGAGGCCAGCCTGGTCTACCAAGTGAGTTCCAGGAAAGGCGCAAAGCTACACAGAGAAACCCTGTCTCAAAAATACCAAAAAAAAAAAAAAAAAAAAAAGATACACATTAGCAGCTCCTATTTTATATTTTGCTCAGTTTAAAATGTGAGCAGGTCAAAGTTTCAAACAAACAAAGCAATAACAAAAAACCTGAAATTTCAATCTCTCAGAAATACCCATGTAATTATTACAGAACAAAGGGGAATCTGCTGCTCTTCTAGAAACTCTACTCACCCACAGTAGACAAAAGACCCACACTGCTTAGAGCAGAGCCAAGTGGAGCCTTTGTCGAGATGACCTGGTGGACACAGAAACCTTTAGGTCTCTGCTCCAGTCAAATCCTATAGCTACAGCTAATAAAACTTTAAGGTATAGGACATCCAAATGTATAGGACATCCAAAGAAGGATTCAAGTTTGGTTAACCTCAGAAGTTTCAAGATGACTTGAAAAGTAACAGAAAAATTTAATATTAGTGAAGGAATTGATAAAAGTACCCAACTTCTACTAGTTTGGCTTTACTGATAACTGTTCTCTAGTTGTACTTCTGTGTTTCATATTCCTATGAGTGTCATAAAGGGAATAAAAGGGTTGACAGATGTGAATCAAGTATGTTTACCAGCTACATCAACTTAACTCCACAGTGACGAAGTATATAACATATGCCAAGTACCTTCCAAATTAGAGGTACACACTATACAGAGCAGTTCACAACTCACACAGGCAAGGTGCTAAGCATATGCAGTCACCTCTGACACTCTAAACTTGAAAACAAAATTAACATTCAAGTCCAGAGGATTAAGAAAAGTATTTCTGTTGCCTTAGAATTCTTCCTCATAACTAGTGGTTCTGAGGAGTGAGGTTGTTAGGTGTCAACTTTACACATCATTGGCTTATATTTTCATAAAATGTGATAAAGTAAAAATATTTAATGCAAATAATGCTAACCTTAAAAAGCTTACAAAGCTTTACTAAAAAATCTGTAACTTTAACATGATTTTTAAAATTTTAAGGAAACTAAAAGTTTTCTTACCTAAGTAATTTTTAGATCATTGAATCAGGAAAATGAAGACCACCTAAGATCAAGAGGTCCATCTTGTGGAGATCTATGGTAACTACAGGCTTAAGCTTACTGTCACATGTAAGTCAGGTTTTAGCTACAAATCTGTCAGAAGCAAATTCAAACCCATTAAAAATATGGGCATCAGGGTAGTGTACTTGTGTAAATACAGTTTCTTGGAGGTTTCAAGAAGATCATGGGTTCAAGCCAGCCTTAGCTACACGAGGCTCTGCATCATAAAAGTGAAACAAAACCCAAATTCATCCTACATCTTCTCAGAACCCATTTACTCAGTTATTTTTCAATGGAGCAACTAAAAATACACAAATAAAACAGTATATGCCAGTTTTTTAAAAAGCCAATACCTGTAACTTATTCTTGACTTCTCTCCTGTGCACAAAGAATGATATAGGAATATAATAAACAATGGGATACTAACAGTCATGATTCTTTGAAAACAAGTTTTATGTTCAGAACAATAAGAATATTTTAAAAGTTTTTAACCTGAAAATGTGTTAAAAGTTACAGTATCTCGTCAATAACAGGGAATAAATCTGAAAGTGATGTCTTTTATTTCTACAGATGCCTAAATGCTATTTATATACATTATCACTTTTAAATGAAGCTTGTTATTTTTCCACAGAAATACAATACATTGGTGTAATTCTAGTGCCTACTGAGTAAACACTATCCCATTCCTTCCATTTCCACCTGGGAATGTGAAGTATGCACAACGCATGGTTCAGGAAACACAATCTTACTCTTTTTACATTTCATGTTAGGCTTATTTGTTGACATTAATTTCTTAGGTGGTTATTTTGCCCAGAATTCTTTTTAAATTCTTACTCTTACTTCAATGCTTAAATATGCCAAGAAACTTAAAGTGTGTACCCATCATGTATAGTAAATGATTAGGTAATCATTCACAGGGTGGGTGATGATGATAAAATGGCTGAAGAAATCTATTCTAGCAATTAGAATTTCATACTAGTACTGAGACAGATTTAGCAAAACTACTTAGAAAACTTGGTATGGAATTAAAAGCTATAGAAAAACTTTAGAGTCTACCATGAATTCAAAAGCCAAGTTGGCCTATTAAGTTGGTGTGGTATTAGGATTTGGCAGTATGTAGATATGCAGTATAGGAATATGCAGTCAAGTGTTTAAGTTTCTACCTAATTATACTTACATTATTTCTCTATTTTGTCTTCTTTCCATGTATATATCTGGTACAGATATTAGCCTCCATCTGGTTGAGAAGGAGTAGAACTATACCAGAAAAGTAGCGGATTGCAATCCAGGTAAGAAAATCAAAACAACCATTCATTTTCAATAGGTCTGTAATAGATAACTTAAAATTTTAGCAGAATTTTCTCCACTTATACTTGGCATTGAGCAAATGGTCTGTCTTACTATTTCTGTGGAAAAGTAAGAAACAGAGAAAAGCTTTTGCCTTTCTGAGATGGGGTCTTACTCTATTGCTCATATTGACCTCTCCTAGGTTCAACATGTTCTTCTTCCTCAGGTTTTCAACTGTGGGAACTACAATCACAACTGTTTCTAGTTGAATAAAAGTGAACAACTAATAACAGCAAGTTCTGACCTTAAAAAAGTCTATCTCCTAAATGTGGAGGGTCTATAAACTGTAGCCCACAGATCAAATCTGAACAGCTATCATTTAAAATTATCATTAGCTAATGGTTCTGGTATTTTTTTAAATATAAAATACAATGTAAGTTCACTGAAATATGATAGCTTAAAACACAAGATTGCAAAAAAAATAAGTTTTAAATAGAAAGAAATGGAAAGAAGTGAGCACTTTCACTTTTCAGATGATCTTGATCAACAGGACACATTTAAGTAGATATGCCAAAGGAGAAAATTTTTCTTTTATAGATGAAAGATTTTTTTCTATTAATCTTGATAATGATTTCCCCTCCCTCTACTCTTCCCAGTTCCTCCCCACCTCCTCTCTCATCCAGATCCACACCCTTTCTATCTCTTATTTGAAAACAAATAGGCATCTAAGGGATCACAATAAAATATAAGATGAAATGAAAACAAACATTGGAATAGGACAAAAACAAACAGAAGGAAAAGAGCCCAAGAAAAGGCACAAGAAACAGAAGTAGAGATACATTCATTTGCATACTCACGAACAGCATAAAAACACAAAACTAGAAGCCATAATATATATATATGTGTGTGTGTGTGTGTGTGTGTGTGTGTGTGTGTGTGTGTGTGTATGCAAAAGATCTATAAGGTTAGGACAAAAAATTAAAAAATAAAAATATTTTAAAAAGAATTAATAAATGAGACCTCATGAAACTGAAAAACTTCTATAAAGCAAAAGACACCATTGATAGGACAAACAACAGCCTACAGAATGGGAAAAGATCTTCACCAACCCTAAATCTGACAGAGGGTTAATTTGCAAAATATATAAAGAACTTAAGAAACTAGACATCAACCAATAAAATAATTCAATTTAGAAATGAGGTGTAGCTCTAAATAGAGAATTTCAACAGAAGAATCTCAAACAGCCGAGAAACACTTAAATGTTCAGCATCCTTAGCCATCAGGGAAATGCAAATCAAAATGACTCTGAGATTCCATCTTACACATGTCAGAATGGCTAAGATCAAAAACACAAGTGACAGCTCATACTGGCAAGGATATGGAGCAAGGGGAACAGTCCTCCACTACTGGTGGGAGTGCAAACTTTTACAGCTACTTTGGAAATCAATATGGTGGCTTCTCAGAAAATTGGAAATTGATCTACCTCAAAATTGAGATATACCACTCTTGAACATATGCCCAAAGAAAACTCCATCCTACCACAAGGACACTTGCTCAACTATGTTCATAAACAGCTTTATTCATAATAGCCAGAACTTAGAAACAACCGAGATGTCCATCAATGGAAGAATGGATAAAGAAAATGTGGTACATTTATTCAATGGAGTACCATTAAAAACAACGATATTATGAAATTTGCAGGCAAATGGATGAAGTAGAAAAAAATCATCCTGAATGAGGTAACCCAGACCCAGAAAGACAAACATGGTATGTACTCACTTATAAGTAGATATTAGCTGTAAAGTATAACCATGCTACAATCAACAGACCCAGAGAGGCTAGGTAAAGAAGAGGGCTCTAGGGGGTATGCTTGAATCACTCTGGGAAGGGAAATAGATTTCGTGGGGAGGGAACATGAGGAGTCAGGTGGGAGGAGAAAGGGGAGAGTACTGAAAGAGACCACTGGAAAAGGGGGCATTTGGGGGTAAGGTAGAAACCCAGTGCAAGCGAAACTCCCAGGAATCTGCAAGGATGACACCAGCTAAGACTCTTAGCAATAGGGGATATGTAGCCTGAACTGATTATCTCCTGTGATCAGGCAAGACTTCTAGTGGAGGGATTGGGACACCAACCCAGCCACATAACTTTTGACCTACAGCCTGTCCTGCCTATGGGATGTGCTGGTATAAGAATGGTACAGAGATTGTAGGAGTGGCCAACCAATGATTAGTCCAGCCTGAGACCCAAGTCATGAGTGTGCCTGGAGCACCAAGACACAGAGCCTGGATGGCCCAGAGACCTAGGATAGAACCAAACAGGACTGGCCAAAACAAACAAACAAACAAAAAAGTTAATGTAATGATGCCTAGCAACATTCTGCTCTACTCATAGATTGGTACCTAGCCCAATTGTCATCAGAGAGGCTTCACCCAGCAACTGATAGAAACAAACGCAGAGACCCACAGCCAGGTGGAACTTGGGAAATCCTGTGGAAGGAGAGAAAGGGTTGTAGGAGCCAGAGATGTCAAGAAAACACACAGAACCAACTAACCTGGGCTCACAGGAGCTCACAGAGACTGAACTGACAACCAGGGAGGCTGCATGGGACTGACCTAGTCCCTCTGCATATATATGGCAGTTGTGTAGCTTGGTCCTCTTATGGGACTCCTAACAGTGGGAGTTGGTGCTGTCTCTGACTCTTTTGGTGACTTTTGGTAACCTACTTACTCCTCATATTGGGTCACCTTGTTCAGCCTTAATACAAGGGGAGGTGCTTAGTCTCACTGCAACCTGATAAGCCATGTTTTGTTGATACTAATGGGAGACCTGCCCTTTTCTGAATAGCAATGGAGGAGAAGTAGATGGGGGGCCAGATGGGAGGTGGAGGTAGAGGGCCTGGGAGAAGAGAAGTGGGGGGGGGGAACTGAGGTTGGGATGTAAGATAAAGAAAACTTCAAAACTTGCCATGAACCTCCAAAGATTCTCTGTTTTCTGTTGGCCATCTACTGCTGGGCATGTGGCCTATATTAAAAGTGGTTTGTTTCCCCAATGAAACTCCACTGGAGAAGACTAAATTTTTATCTGCAAGTAGTTATCAATTGGACATAGCTTCTGGGATAGGGATGGGGGCATGTTTATATTTCTCCTTTCAGTTCTAGAACCAAATCTGGTGCAGATCCATGCAGGCCCAATATGTTGCTTCAGTTTCTGTGAGTTAATATGTACATTGGTCCTGTTGTATTTAGAAGACCTTATTTCCCTGTATCTTCCATTTGCTCTGGTTCTAACACTTTCTGCCTCCTTTTCCACAGGGTTCCCTGAGGCCTGAGGGAGGGTATTTTATAGAGATATCCTATTTGGGGCTGAGTGTCCCAAGGTCTTTCACTCTCTATATACAGTCTGGCTGTGGGTCTCTACATTTGCTTCCATTTACTGCAGGTGGAAGCTCCTCTGATGATGGCTGAGCAAGGCACTGATATATTAGTATAACAGAATGTAATTAGGAGTCATTTTATTGCTGATATTCCTTTAGTAGAACAGTAGTATTTGGTTTTACCCTGGAGGTATCTAGTCTATCTATTCTCAGGATCTTGGTTACCTAAGCAGCACTGGGTATGGGTTCCATCTTGTGAAGTGGACCTTAAGTCAAGTCAGATATTGGTTAGTTATTCACAGAAGCTTTGTGCCATTGCACTAACACATCTTGCAGGTAAAACATAACTGTAAATCAAAGGTTTTATAGCTCAGTTGGTGTTTATGTTTCTCCTATGGTAGTGTGCAGAGTACCTTCCAGTACCAAGAACAGTAGCCCATAGGGGTGAAGGTTCTAGGTAGGCACCAGACTTAACTCCTCTATACTCAAAAGTTGTAAAGGTGTTGTCTCTGGCAATAGGGCCTTGCCATTAGTTTGTAGAGAGCAACCTACAGCCCTGGCAGCAGCCTGGGTTATTTGGGGGTTCCCAAACATGGGACCTATTTGGGCAACAACTCCATTAAATGGAACCCATTCCTGGTAGTAGAAGCTTTGTTTGGTAAGAAGAGATGTTCAGTTGGGGCTCTTTGTCCCCTGTTATTTGGAAATTCCATTTAGATTGCCTTCATATATGTGTATGTTTTATGAAGCTTCTACTGTATTGTTTCCATACTATCCCTCAAATGACCCTTAATTTAGCTATTTCTCCCTGTATTCCCTCCCTTGTCTTCTGTATAGGTGGACTTTTCTTTCCCAGATGCCAGTTCCAAGTAACCACACAGAGGCTTACATTAATTACAAATGCTCAGCCAATAACTCAGGCTTGTTACTAGCTCTTACATTTAAATTAACTCATATTTCTTATCTATGCTTTGCCATGTGACTTGGTACCTTTTCTCAGAATGGCATGTTCATCTTGCTTTTCTCTCTGTGTCTGCTGGCAACTCTTCTGACTCTGCCCTCATTCATCCCAGCATCCTTAGTTTGGTTATCCCACCTATACTTCCTGCCTGGCCATAAGCCAGTCAGCATTTATTAAACCAATTCAAGTGACCAGTCTTTACAGTTCACAAGAGGATTATTCCACAGCAGTCCTCCTCTCTCCTTCTCCCCTGCATGGTCTTCCTGTTTCACTTCACACTTCTTGAAATAGAATACTTTATTTCCTTTAACTAGAAAAGTCTGTCCCTCTTAGTCCTTTCTCTATATCTAACCTCTGTGGTTATACAGATTGTGGCTTACTTATTATTAACTTAACAGCTAATATCCACATATAAGCAAATACATACCATATTTGTCTTTCTAGGTTTGTGTTACTTGACTCAGTATGATTTTTTTCTAATTTCATCCATTTACCTGTGAATTTCATAATTTCGTTTTTTATGACTAATATTTCATTATGTAAATGTACCACACTTTGTTTACCAATTCTCCTCTTGAGGGACATCTAGATTGATTCCAACTCTGGCTATTATGAATGGAACAGCAATGAACATGATTGATCAAGTATCTCTGTGATAAGATGAAGCACCCTTTGGGTATATACTCGAGGGACATACCTGGATCTTGATGTAGATTGATTCCAATCTTCCCGAGGAACTGCCACACTGATTTCCATAGTGGTTATACAAGTTTGTACTCCGACCAGCAATGGATGAGTTTTCCCCTTACTCCATATCCTCACCAGCTTGAGTAGTCATCTATTGATTCTAGGCATTCTAATGGGTGTAAGATGAAATCTCAAAGTAGTTTTGATTTGCATTTCTTTGATGACTTCAAATACATGTTGAACATGTGCTTCTTGGTCATCTAAGTTTCCTCTTTCAAGAATTCTGTCTATATCCATACCCCATTTTTAATCAGGTTGTTTTGAGATATTTTTTTTTATCTTAATCTATATTGCATAGTAACCCTCCCTCAGATGTGTAGTTGGTAAAAAATATTTTCCCATTCTTTGGCTGCCACTTTGTCCAAATGACAGTGTCCTTTGTTGTGCAGGACCTCAGTCTCTTAAGGTCCCATTTATTAATTGATCTTAGCACCAGTGTTAATGGTGTCCTGTTCAGAAAGTCTTCACCTGTGCCAATGCATTCAAGGCTATTCCCCACTTTTGCTATCAGGTTCAGTGTATTTGGTTTTGTGCTGAGGTCTTTGATCCATTTGGAGTTGAGTTTTGTGCAGGGTGGTAAGTATGGATCTAATTAGGATTCTTCTACATGCAGCCATCTAGTTTGACCAGCACTATTTGTTGGAGATACTATTTTATTCCACTGTGTATTTCCGTCTTGTCAAAAACCAGGTGTTCACAGACATGTGGATCTATGTCTGGGTCTTCAATTCAATTACATTGATCAATGTATCCTGTTTTTGTGCCAATACCATAATGTTTTTATTACTATAGCTATATTGTACAATTAAGGTTGTGGATAGTAATAACTCTAGCAATTTTATTACTCAGAATTATGTTAGTTATCTTGTATATTTTTTCTTTTTGTATTTCGATATGAAGCTGAAAATTGTCCTTTGAAGATCTGTGAAGATTGTGTTGGAATTTTGATGGAGTTACATTGAATCTGTAGAGTGCTTTGGTAGGATGTCCATTTTCACTTGAGATCTTTCTATCTTCTTGTATCTTCAATGTCTTATAGTTTTTACATGCAAGTCTTTTACTTGCTTGGTTAGAGTTAACCCAATATGTTTTATATTATTTGAGGATTTGTGAAAGCTGGTGTTGTTTCCCTGTTTTCTCAGCCTATTTGTAATTTGTATATAGGAAGTTAATTAATTTTTGAGAGTTAATTTTGTATCCTGCTACTCTGCTGAAAGTATTTATCAGTGCAGGAGTTTTCCAGTAGATTTTAGTCACTACAATATCATCTGTAAATAAAGATACTTCAATTTCTTCCTTTTCAATTTGTATTCAATTTATCTCCTTCAGTTGTCTCACTGTTCTAGATAAGACATCATATACTACTTACTATATTGAATAGGTATGGAGAGAGAAGACAACCTTGTCTTGTTCCTGATTTTAGTTTAAGTGGCTCTCCATTTAAGATGTTGGCTATGGGCTTGCTGTAAACTGCCTTTATTATATTGAGGTAAGTCCCTTGTATCCCTAATCTCTCCCAGGACTTTTAGTGAAGGAGTGAAGGATTTTGTCAAGGGCCTTTTCTGCAGTTAATGAGATGATCACATGTTTTTTGTCTTTAAATTGGCTTATACAGTGAATTACATTTATTGATTTACATATGTTGAACATCCCTGCATCTCTAGGGTGAATCCTACTTGATCATAGTAGATAATCTTTTTGAGATTTTTCTTGGATTCAGTTTGAAAGTATTTTATTGACAATTTTTGCATCTATGTTCATAATTATGGGAAATTAGTATATAATTCTCTTTGTTCTGTCAGTGTATTTTAGATATCAGGGTAATTGTGACCTCATAAAAAGAATTGGGCAATGTTCCTTCTGTTTCTATTTTGTGGAATAATTTGAGGAGTATTGGGATTAGCTCTTCTTTTAGCATGGTACAATTTGGCCCTAGGCTTTTTGTTGTTAGACATTTAAGTACTGCTTTTATTTTACTAGGGTTATAGTTCTGTTTATATTGCTTATCTGATCTTGATTTAACTTTGGTAGGTAGTATGCAAAGAGAAAACTACCCATTTCTTTTAGATTTTCCAGTTTGGTGAAGTGCAGGTTTTAAAGAAATGTCTTTATGATTCTCTAGATTTAGTCAGTGTTTGTTACATCTCCCTTTTTATTTCTAACTTTGTTAATGTGGATCTTCTCTCTCTGCCTTATAATTTGGCTAAGGGTTTGTCAATCTTACTGGTTTTCTCAAAGAACCAGCTCTGTTTCATTATTTTTATTTTGTTGTTGTTTCAATTTTACTGATTTCAACCCTGAATTTGATTATTTCTTGCCATCTACTCCTTTGGGGTGTGATTTCTTTTTTTCTTCTACATCTTACAGGTGTGTTGTTAAGTTACCAGTATGAGATCTCTCCAATTTTTTTATTATTAATTTTTTTTACTTATTTTACATACCAACCACAGTTTCCCCTCCCTCCTCCACCTCCTTTCTAACCCCCCCCCATCTACTCCTCAGAAAGGGTAAGGCCTTCCACACAAGTCAGCAAAGCATGGCAATATATATTAAGTTGAGGCAGGACTAAGTTCCTCCCACCCTGCATCAAGCCTGAGCTAGGCATCCCACCATAGGGAATTGTAGCTGGAGATTTCTCCAGTCCCACCAGAGCCTGCAGCCGCTCAGACCCAAGTAAACACACAGAGACTTATATTACTTATAAAATGTATGGTCGTGGCAGGCTTCTTGCTATCTAGTTCTTATAACTTAAATTAACCCATTTCTATTAATCTATAAGTTGCCACATGGCTTGTGGCTTACCAGTACTTTACACCTCACTTCTGATGGCTGCGGCAGCTGGCAGCGTCTCCTGACTCAGCCTTCCACTTCCAGAATTATTCTCTCTCCTTATCCTACCAACACTATACTTCCTGCCTAGCTAATGGCCAATTAGCATTTTATTTATCAATCAATCAGAGCAACACCTTCACAGCATCCCCAGCAGGGAACAGATTCCAAAAAACTAGCTCATGCACCAGGGACAGATCCTGGTCTCACTGCTGGGACCCCACAAACAGACCAAACTACACAACTGTTACCCACATGCAGAGGGCCTAGATTGGTCCCATGCAGGCTCACTAGCTGTCGGTTCAGAGTCTGTGAGCTCCCACAAGCTTGGGTTAGCTGTTTCTGTGTATTTCCCTGTTATGATCTTGACCCCCCTTGCTTATATAATCCCTCCTCCCTCTCTTCAACTGGAAGCTTCAACTGGACCTTGGCCCAGTGCTTGGCTTGACTATGGATATATATATATATATATATATATATATATATGTTAAATACAGGTACTTAGTGTTCTATGGACTTGCCTCTTATAACTGCCTTCATTCTGTTCCATTAGTTTGGGTATGTTGTGTTTTCATTTTCATTCAATTCTAGAAAGTCCTTTCTTTCTTAATTTTTGTCTTGACCCATATTTCATTCAGTAGTGAATTGTTCAGTTTCCATGAGTTTGTAAGCTTTCTAATGGCTTCTGATATCCAGCTTTTATCAGTGGTGGTAATTTTTCTTGTATTTATCAAGTCTTATTTTGTGTTCGAGTATGTGCTCAGTTTTACAGAAAGTTCCATGACCTGCTAAGAAAGTGCTGTATTCTATGTTTGGGTGAAATATTTTGTGTCTGTTAGGTCTATTTAGTAACAAAAGGAAAGAGTAAGTCACTGGGCCTGGCTTGAGCTTCTGAAACCTCAAAGCCCATTTGCAGTGACACTTCTACCAACAAGGCCATATATACTCCAACAAAGCCTCACATCCTAATCCTTCCAAATAATTCCACTCTATATGAGTATATGGGGGCCATTTCCATTCAAAAGGCCACATTCCAACTCTCTGGCCCCCATAGGCTTGTAGTTATATCATAATGTAAAAATGCATTCAGTCCAACTTCAAAAATCTCTATCCGTAGTCTATAACAGTCTCCAGTGTTCAAAACTCCAAAGCTCAGTTTCTTTGGAGACCCATGGTAATCTATTAACTAAAACCCCTTGTAAAATCAAAATAAAAGAGCAGATCATATACTTCCAACATATATTCAGCACAGGATATACATTATCATTTCAAAAGGGAGAAAAGGGACCATAGTTAGAAAAACACTTGATTAAAGCAAGATTGAAAACCAGCTGGGTAAACTCCAAACTCTGAATCTCTATGTCTGAAGTGCTCTTCAGATCTTTTAACTCCTTCCAGCTTTGTTGACTGCAACATACTTTTCTTGGGCTGGTTCCATACCTAGTCTACAGCTCTCTCTGAAGGTATCCCACAGCTCTGACATCCCCAACATCTTGGAATCTCCAAGGAAATCTAGGTTTCACTTTCACCGCTTCACACAATGGCCTCTCTGGTCCTCCATTCAGGGATATCCCTGACACATGCCTGGCCTCAGCAGCTTTCCTTAGTTGACAAGCGAGATTCCACAATCTCACATCTTGTATCCTTGACTCTAAAGCCAGTACCATGTGGATGAACCTGCCAAGTTCTGTTGCTTGCTGGGGCTGGAACATGGCTCCCTCAATTACATTTCACCAGTTCTCTGTTTTCAATGGTTTCCTTCACTGCCTAAGCTTGGCTGTCCTGGAACTTGCTCTGTAGACCAGCGCTGGCCTTAGACTTTGAGATCTTCCAGCCTCTGCCTTCCAGTGTGTAGATTAAAGGTGTGCACCACCACACCCAACCCTAAGCTTTCCTTTCCTTTTCATAAATTGGAAGCTTAGCTGGGTGGGGTCTTGCTCTGAGGTCACTCCCTTTATTCCACTTAGCTTCAGGCTTTTCTTTAATCTGTTTACACTTCCTGGTGCCCCTTTTCTCCTCAAACTGTACATTTTAGATTTTTTCTTGCTTAGCTTGCTCATTTTATTATAGATCTGCATAAGTATGGCCACTAATAACAAAGCAACAGTCAATACCAGGCTGTCTAGAAATCTCCTCTGCTGAAGATGTTAATACACGGCCTTTAGCAGATTTTTTTGGACAAGGACAGAAAGCAGCCACATTCTTTGCCAAAATATCACAAGAATAGTCTCAAGGCCACATACTAATATTCTTCTCCTCTGAAACTTCTTAAGCCAGGCCTCCCACAGTTCAAATGACCCTCAGCACCACTATCTTTCATGCTACTAATCATGTGGTATCTTTTTTTTTTTTTTTTTTTTTTTGCTTTTTCGAGACAGGGTTTCTCTGTGTAGCTTTGCGCCTTTTCCTGGAACTCACTTGGTAGTCCAGGCTGGCCTCGAACTCACAGAGATCCGCCTGGCTCTGCCTCCCAAGTGCTGGGATTAAAGGCGTGCGCCACCACTGCCCGGCCTCATATGGTATCTTAAGCCCCACTTAAAGCATTCTACTGCTTTTCTAATCCAAAGTCCACATTCCTTCAAACAAAAGCAAAGTCAAGCCTATAACCCTATTCCTGGTACCAAATCCTGTCTTAGGATTCCTGTTGCTGTGAAGACACACCATTACCATGGCAACTCTTATAAAGGAAAACATTATTTGAGGCTTGGCTTACAGTTCAGAGGTTTAGTCCATTTTCATTATGGCAGGAAATAAGACAGCATGCAGGCACACATGGTGCCGGAGAAGAAGCTGGGAGATCCACATCTGGATTGGCAGGCAGCAGAAAGAGAAAGTGAGCCACTGTGCCTGGCTTGAGCTTCTGAAACCTCAAAGCCCACCCCCAGTGATACACTTTCATCAACAAGGCCACATGTCCTAATCCTTTCAAATAATGCCACTCCCTATGAGTTTATGCAAGCCATTTTCATCCAAACCATGTGCTGAGAATTTTTTTTTCTGGCCCAGTCTGTTTGGTGTTCTGTATACTTCTTGTACCTTGACATCCCTTTTAGGTTAGGTTAATTGTCAATGCTTTTGTTGGAAATATTTTCTGTGTCTTTGACCTGGAATTCTTCTCCTTCTATTCCTATCATTTGTAGATTTGGTCTTTTTCATAGTGTCAGATTTCCTGGCTGTTTTGTGCCTTGGAGTATTTTAGATTTAACATTTTCTTTGACCAAGATATTGATTTCTTCTATCTTGTCTTCAATGCCTGATAATCTCTCTTCCATCTCTTATATTATGTTGGTGAGGTTTGCCTCTGAGGTTCCTGTTTGAGTCCTTATTTTCATTTCCAGATTTCCCTCAGTTTGGGTTTTCTTTATTGATTCTATTTTCACTTTCATGTCCTGAACTTCTACTCTTCCTCCCACTGCTTGTTTGTGTTTTCATAGATTTAAGGGATTTATTTATTCATTTCCTCTTTAAGGACATCTATCATTCTTATAAAGGCTATTTTAAAGTCTTGTCTTATGCTTCAGCTATGTTCAATTTCTCAAAGCCCACTGTAGTAGGGTTGCCGGGCTCTAATAGTGACATATTGTCCTGGCTGTTACTGTGTTTTTATGTTGCTGTCTAGATATCGGGTTTGGGATAATTGTAATTCTAGTTGCTAACATCTGGTCTTGTCTTTGTTGGTTGGATGTTTTGTTCCTTGCATTCTGTTGCCCTCTCTGATTCTTAGGATATGATGGCTGTGTTACCTGGTAAGGAATTTTTCTGGGATCCTACCAGGTGTGGCCACTGGGGGTTCTGTGTAGAATGTGTTTCTAGGTATTGGGAGTTGATCCTTAGTAATTGGGATGGAGATAGATAGGGAGCACCGAGGGGGCCCCACAGGAGGAAGGTTCTACCAAGCTCTGCTTAGTCCTCTAGGAATGGCAGAGAACAAGGAGAGGACACAACAGGTGATCTGCTATAGAGCTGGGGGTCAAACTTGTTAATTGGATTTGGAGAGGAGGGAAGATCTGTAGTCACCTCTATCTGATTCACTGGCCAGTGTGGCCTGTGTGCTCCCAAGGAATGCCTGCTGGAGTTGAGGGTTGGGATAAAGGATGAGTCAGGGAGGTTGGAAGAGAAGATCTGCATGGTCTGCTGGAGATGAGGCAGAGAGAAAGGGGAGGCACAGCAAATGGTCTACTACACTGGGACACTAGGGACCTATCTGGAGGAGAAGAGTAAGAGGTTAGGATATGCAGTTAGCCTACATACTTCTCTGTCCAGTTCTGATATTTCTAAATGAAATACATTCTATTTCCAAATTGTTTCTTGTCCCACAAATCCTAAAGCATATTATCACATAGAACTTGAATACCAAGTTTCTAACTCCTGGTCTAAATCTAAAAATAAATGAATACACCATTAACACTAAAAATGAATGACAGAACAACTCACAGCTAAATTATCAAAACTATTTTGAGTTTCTATACTCTAACTCATAATCAAAATTACTTGCCTAATTTATGCAAAAAATGAGCATAAAGTTGGGTAAATAACAGAGACTATTGCTGTTAAAAAGTACTCCATTAGTGTGACAGCCCACTTCACTAAATTCCTTTTTAATTTTTGGTATCATAGTATATTAAAGTTCAAAACAGTGTAACCATTGATGTCACTAAAAACTTGTGGTTCATGAAAAAAATGAATTATTTTCTTCTAGGGATTATTTTAGAATAATCTTAAAGATAACTTTTACTTAATGTGCTTAAAAATGCACAACAATTTGAAAAACACTAAAACTAACCATTACAACATATATCTTAAGGCTAGATGTTGGGGACACATGACTTTAATCTTAGCAGGCAGATCTGAATTTGAGGTTAGCTTGGTTTACACAGACCCTGTCTCAAAAATAAAACATGAGCTACAAAATTAATCGTAGCAAATCTTTGCTGTACACACAACTATCTAAGGGGCTATCTCTTGCTCTTGAAATAGAAACTCCATTATTTTCTTCATAAGTCTTAAAATCTTAGCAGAGGTCAACTGAATACACCAAGAATATATTTTGTAAGTAACTAAGAAGCCACTTTACCATTATAACATTGAATACTGGTATTGTTTAAATATTCTATACCACCTTGAAACACACAAAGGAGAGCAATGCTGCTTGGTAGTATCCTTCAAGTGTCTGACTGAAGGTGGCTTGTAATTCATGGTTCATAAAATAGAATAGTGATCATAAAGTAATTATATTTACTCAAGTGAAGTGAGCATTTATTTCAAAAATAATCCAACAGAAAATTTTATGAATACCAGGAGCTTAGAAAGCATTGGCAAAGCAGCCTGCTTTGGAGTTAAAATATTTATGAAGTAGCTACAATTTTAGGTCTTTAGTCCATTTTTAGTACACTGGAACCATAAATATCTCAAAGTGTAAAGGGACTAACAAGTACACATTTTAAAGCAGAGTTTCAAAGGATGGCTAATATTTTATTACTTGTATATTCCAAACCATTATGCAAATTACAGTATATCTATTCCAAAACTGTATTAATTAAAAAATACAATTCATGTAACTCTAATAAAGACAATAATTTCACAGATAAAAATTAATGTAAATATGATCCAAAGTAAGCCAGCCCTTTTACTGTTTGTTCAGAGTATACACATAAGTTGTATTGGAGTTGTTTCTTCATCTCTAAGAAAACATTTGAGTCTGGAGGTTCCTGAACATAATACAGCTGCTTGGATGATGAATATTTGAACAGCTACTTAGTTGTTTCTTTTTTTTTCAGTTATACATAAAAATAAACAATTAGATAAAATGTGTTGACAGCAGCCAGATTTCACACATCATTTCCTTCATGAACCTTGAATAATGACAACAGTCCTCTGCGTATGTTGAGAAGTTCCTCTTTATGCTGTGATCAAGGAGAAAAGAACCATTTGCATAAAGATACAATTAGTGTTCATTCCACCCAGTCCCTTAGGTCTACATGGAGGTATCTAGAGGATTCTCCCATCACTATCAATATTCATAGTAGTGGAGAAAAGACTTGCAATCTTTCAAAGCTTCACAATTCAAAATCTAAAGAAGAGTTAAAAAAAATCTAGATGGGCAGTGGTGGCATATGCCTTTAATCCTAGTACTTGGGAAGCAGAGGCAGGCGGATTTCCTTGAGTTCAAGGCCAGCCTGATCTACAGAGCTAGTTATAGGATAGCTGGGCCATTATACAGAGAAACCCTACCTTAAACAAACAGATAGACAAACAAAAAAAAAACTATAGAAAAAATTTTCAATGAGGACCAACTTGGCAGCTTGTTTGCTCAAGTTGTACAAGGCTGACTATAGTTTCACAATCTCTGCACCACTTAGTACTGCATGCCATTAAAGTCTCAGGTATTTTAATACTTTATATAGATAAAGGTCACTACTATTATATACTTAAAACTTTGAGAAAACCTTTAAACATGTCCATGTAAAGCAGTGACACCAGTCTCTCTTGGGTACACTTCATCCTAAAATGTGGCTACTTGATTTTTAGAAAGCCAACTAAGTTCATGCAAGTCAATGAAGTGCCACTGCTTAACAGAAGTGCAGGTTAACAGTTCTTCCACTGAGTAGTCCGGGTTGCTTGGTTTTGGTTTAAGTATACAATGTTTATAAACAGCACAAACAAGTCATTTCTTCACCTAGTTTTCACATTTGCAAATCATTATCTTTTCCTTCATCCATTCCTCATCTACTCTAACAAGGTTCCCATAATTTAAAGAACTAAGTCACCAGGTTGAACCTGGTTTCTCCAAACTTCCACAAAAAGACAAAAAGCAAACAAGTGTGGTGGTTCATGGCTATAATCTGAGCATAAAATTGGAGGCTGAGGTGAGAGAATCACACATAAAGGCCAGCCTGGACTCAAAAGCAAGAGCCTGTTTTATAAAGCAGACAGGAAGCAGCACAGAAGCTGGCAATTACATGGAAGAAAACACTGAGCTCACTTACCATTTCCTTAAGCAGCTTGTCTTGCATCATTTTCATATTTGCTTTCATCAAACGCATCTGTGAACATATTTCCCTCATGAAATTTTTCCAATTTTCACAACAAAAAGACAAGTTAGACTAACCAACATTAAGGTTACAGATAAGTAAGATAAGTACAGATAAGTTTATACCTCAGATATAAAAATACTGTCTTCATAAACTGAGTTATAGACAGGAAAATTTTTATCCAGTGAAGTTTTCAAAACACGAAGCCTAATAAATAAAATGATAATTAACTTTTAACATATCAGTCCACATTCCATTGCTACAGCTATGTTTCATCTTTAAGCTTACTGATTCCATCCATTAAGAAAAGTGTACTAACCTCTCCTGCTCACTTCGGTGATATGCCCTCATCTTCTGAACTAATTTTTCCCCGATGTCCTAAGTATTAGGGTACAATAAAACTCTTGTACTTTAACATAATTAAAACCTGGAAGTAAAATTAATGTATTTCTACTACTTTAAATTTAAGTAAAAACTGATTATAGGCTAAGAATACTGCATTTAGCACACACTTTTTCAGATTACAAGTATTAGAAGTAAAATCTCACAGATATCTCCCACATTATCAAAGATCATCATTATAAATTTGTTGACAATTTCTGAATTCAAATGCAGCTGCTATAAGATAGGGCTATGCTTTAAATAACAACCTGCAACAGTCTCTCAAAGCAGAAAGCACAAAATTTTAAAGAGTTATACATAGACTTCAAACATTTTGAGAAATGTTTAATTTTTAGAAACACAAACCACAAACTCCTTCTCCAAGTCTCGTAAAGTCTGTGAGTCTTTTTCAACTTTCTTCAGCTCATCTAGGAGAGTGACTTGGAATTTGTCGAGATTTTCACCCCTATTAAGAAGAGACAAAATGAGATTGTTTTGAACCATAGGGCCCACAGCTCATAAGCGCACAGATGCATGGCCTAACAGACAGAATTGTGGTACAGACCTGCGTCCCCGAGCTTGATAGGTCATTGTCATTAGATGTTGTTGAGTCAATTTTAATGTCTTTGTAGTAAAATCATCCATGATTTTATGTTGGGTCTGAAAAATACTTTTAACTTAAAATGTTTTTATGAAAATAACAAGCTAACCAAGATTGTATTACAAAAAAGTCTTTCCATAACATAAACAACTAAGAAAAACTTAGAAAACTAAAAATGCAATTATTTAAAGTTGACTTTTTTATAAAAGAGCAGTGGCTACTTGTTTTGGTCAGGATTTGAATAGAGTTCAATTTTCTATTGTTTTAGGAATATTACATATGTATAGTATTTATAAAATTTGCTACTAATTATAGTTTTCTTCAAGAACACAGCTTAATAGAATATACCATTTTTTACAAAACGTATTTTCACCTACCAGAGACACATAACAGAATCTATAAAATTAGAGATTCTCTTGATCTTGGGAAAAATGAAGATTTTAAGAAATTTCAGATCTTATCTTTGGATAGAAAGAAAAGGTAGCCGGGCGGTAGTGGTGCACGCCTTTAATCCCAGCACTTGGGAGGCAGAGGCAGTTGGATCTCTGTGAGTTTGAGGCCAGCCTGGTCTACAGAATGAGATCCAGGACAGGCACCAAAACTACACAGAGAAACTCTGTCTCGGGGAAAAAAAAAAAGACAGGTGCAGGTACATGTACCTGTGAAGCCAACTCTGAGGAGGCAGAAACAGGCTATCTGGGGCTTGCTGGCCAGAAGGTACAATATAGGTGAATGGACAAAATGTATCTTCATGAAGTGATCATTTCTCAAAAAGAAGATGGAGAACAACTGAGAACACCTAATGTAGCCCTGTGGCCTCCACAAGCATCTATGTGTGCATACATACCTCACACACACAAAAAGCAAAATGTCAAAATGCAAAGAAAAGTTGAACAGAAGAATTAGGAATATATATAGCAGAGAGATTTTAGAAGTGATGAGAGGTGTCTTTTATCTGACAATCATTCCAATTTATCACATATGCAAAGTCAGATTCATAAATGAATGTTTTGCTAGCCAAGGATCAGACAAGCCATCCATCATCTACCAGAAACTTGAGGTGTATTATGGTACTGTGTGTAATTTGAGGTAACTCACGTCAGTTTTCCTCTTATAGTCTGAGCTGATGTTATCATAAAACATTCCAGCACCTGGTAATTCCTGTTGCCAGTCCTCAGGAATAGAAAATTCTGGTGTTGATAATGAAGCTGTAATTTTAGACATTAAAAATGAAAACAATGAGCTAATATTAAAATATGCATTACTACAAATTTATCCTTGTCTTCCAACTGAAAACAAAATTCTGTGTTTAAAAAAAACAGGTTTGTTTGTTTTTTTATAAAAACGAAATTCTTCCTTGTTACAGAACCCTTTGAGAGGGCTATTGAGGCACAAACAACAACTAAGGTGCAGTATTGGTTACTTTTAAGTCGGATCCACTAACAAGGAAGAAGCACCTGAAGAGTATCTAGTGATACACTACCACTTCAAGTAACTCAGACTTCAGTAAAATGTAAATGTTAAGACATGGTAGAATGATGGGGGGGAATCTCTGAGTATTTGAGACCCACACTACAACTTTTATATAAAGCGAAATTTGTGATAAAAGTCCATATCCATCTTGGACTTACCCAGTTGTTTTTTACAAAGAGAGTTGTTTTGTTGAAGTCAAACTATAGGAAGCTGACCTGAAGTAACTGTAGTCTGACAGTGTTTGATCTGCTTACTTTTGTAGGTGTGAAAATCCAGATCTTCCCTTTGACATAGTCTTTTAGAAAGCAACTGTTCTCTGTCTTCTGCCTCTTCCGCTTCTGCGTCATTGGAATTAATTAGATCATCTTCTTCTAGGTACATCAGCCGTTTGCAACTACGTTGACTGGGACCTTAAGAAACCGTTAAAAATAGTTCTGATTCAATATATCTACTACTTTATTTCTTTAATCACAAAGCTTTTAAACAACTATTTTAAAGTACATATACTTTTTTTTTTTTTTTTTGGTTTTTCGAGACAGGGTTTCTCTGTGTAGCTTTGCGCCTTTCCTGGAGCTCACTTGGTAGCCCAGGCTGGCCTCGAACTCACAGAGATCCGCCTGGCTCTGCCTCCCGAGTGCTGGGATTAAAGGCGTGCGCCACCACCGCCCGGCAAGTACATATACTTTTTATTTCTGACAACAAATAATGATATGACTTGAAATGTAGAATTCATTTAGGTATAAGTTCAAAGTAATTAGTAATTACTTTAAAAGGCAAGGCTGTGACTAGAAAGACGGCTTACTAGTTGAGAGCACTGGCTGCTCTTACAAGGACCCAGGCTCAGTTCCCAGCACCCAGACAGTTGCTCATAACTATCTTTAACTCCAGTTCCAGCATACTTGACACCTCTGGCCTATATAGACATTGCATGCACATGAAGCATATATATTCATGCAGGCAACACACAAAAAACTTTTAAAGTAAGTCTTTTAAAAGCAAGACTATGTCTACAAACCTGATACATGAGTGTTGTCACTGCACATGTCCAACCATATTTTCTCTCTTCTTTCACTAGACAATGACAATGGAGATGCTGCATGACTTTCCTAAAATGAATATTAGAAATTAGAAAAGTAGTATAAACACTTATATTCATCTTTGACTATTCTTTATCAAACTCCCAAGCCAACAGATTTCAAATGCTGCCAAAGTCTTTTTCATAGCATTGTCTATCTAGTCTTTCTTTTCATCTTTAAGACTGCTACAAATGAATCTTGATATTAGATTAACATCAATTTTATGCTATTAGTTTTTACCTGACTTTTTTGGACATTTCTTATTGTCAATTTCTCCTTGTTATTAGTGTCTTTATTTATCTGAGTTAGGAAATAGGGAGCTACAGAAAATTTTTTCTTATAAAGTGACATTTTCACCTTTAAACTTGTGATTTACTATTTGAACACAGCTTTTTAAAAACTGGAATTTTACTTAGATCACTACTCTTTATATGTGTGTTTTCTAGCCACTTAAAGGTAGCTCAAATCTTAGTCCCACCCCAAGATACAATACTTTATTTTCATCTTCTATATGACTCAAGTTGTTAAATATTTTTACTTATTGACCATTGGAGTTTTCTGCTTACAAGAAGTCCAGCTAATCAAATTTCTATATAACCATGAAGCCAGAAAATCTTATAAATATATAAACTAAGGGATTTAGCCCTTATATCTTCATTATTTTAAGACTTTCCTTTAAAATTCCCAACTTTTCACATGACTAAATCATTCTACATATTAAAAAGCAGATTCTTAAGTCACTGAGATGGAAAAATACTTGGTAATATGATTCCTACTGAAGATTAGCAATTTGAATTAGCATATTACCTCTCTCTTGCTTTGCATATGGTTTTCACGACTATCTGGAGATTCAGTTTCCATAAAATGTTTCTCTGAGCTATTACTGCTTACATCTGAATAGCTGTTATAATGTAGGGTTCTTTGATTATCTATCACTGAATTTGTATTTTTTCTATTCATAACATAATTATTCTTGGTCGGAGTGTTTCTGGGCTATGAAAGAATAAGACATACAGAAACCCAAAGGAAGTTAGATAACTACTTAAATGCAGAAAAAAGTTGAATAGTAGGAAACAAACAATTTAAAATTTTAGAGAATTAACACAATGCTAAAATTCAGCATCTACTTAAACAGAACATTAATTAGCTCAATGACAAGCATCTAGCAAAGCCCATAAGCAAAGATGCCTGCTAGTATGGCTTTTATACTTCAGAAGTCACGTTATTTTAATAAGAAAAAGAACATAAAAACACAAGAACTGGTCATCAAATGCAAAAATTATAATACTTTATATAACTGTCTATATAGAAAGTCTATGACAATCTGGGAAATTATAGAATTCAACAAGATCACTCAAAATACAAAAAAAAATCATTAATTTTTTTTTTTTTTATACAAGAGCAAAAAAACTATTACTTCTTGGCCTTTTTGTTAAGATAAAATACAAAAGCAAAAACTGCCGGGCGGTGGTGGCACACACCTTTAATCCCAGCACTCAAGAGGCAGAGCCAGGCAGATCTTTGTGAGTTCGAGGCCAGCCTGGGCTACCAAGTGAGCTCCAGGAAAGGCGCAAAGCTACGCAGAGAAACCCTGTCTCAAAAAACCAAAAAAAAAAAAAAAAAAAAAAAAAAAATTCCTATATAAAGGCTGAGTGTAGTGATGCCCACTTTCAATCCCAAAACTTAGGAGGATGAGGCTAATGGTGGATCTCTAAGTTTGAGGCCAGCCTTGTCTACATAGTCAGTTTCAGAGCTACATAGCAAGACCACCACCACCCCCAAAATAAAACTTCCTGTAAACTGTAAGATATAGCAACACTTCCATTTACAAATCAGAAAACATAAATGGGACTAGAAATGTATCTTGGTAAAGAATGCTTATCTAGTATGTACAAAGTACTGGACTCAACCCCTACTAACACAAAAACAAAACGACTAATTCACAGAATGGCTAAAAACTGAAAGTACTCATTAATGCACTGAACCATGAAACTCCAAAGACAGATTGAACTTCATATACATCAGTCTGGTAAAGGCAGAAACATCATGTAGAACTCAGCAGAAACTATGGAAAAGGGGCATAATCAGTTTCCAGCAAGTGAGTATGTAGCAAACTAAAATTCCATAGAGCACAGAACATATCACAGAAGATAATGAAGGTAGTTAGAATTACCTAGATGTAGACAGACCTTGCAAAATATCCCCTGTAAATACTACTGGTTTGAAATAAAAGGGCCTTTAAAAGCCTCTAGAAATAAAAAAACAAAAAACCAAAAACAAAAAAAAAACCCCACTCAGCTAAAAGTGGTAGGTCAGATGGCTCAACAAATCAGCAGTTTTGGATCTCTGATAGAGGTGTGTTAAGTGAGTATTGTACTTTTTTTTTTTAAGTGCTGGTACTGTATCTAGGTCCTCATGCATGCTAGACAAAGGCTCTAAGTGACACTTACAAGCCCTAAACAGTCATTAATACCATTTTATTATAAGCAATGGTTAGTACCTATGAGTTTCTTCCTTATATAACTAAGCACTTAAGCAATATGGTTTTCAACTACGTTTTTTTCAGTTTTGTCAATTTGTCATTTCAATAACTAAAACTATTAAATGTTACAAACACCAAATAACAAATATGCAATACATATTTGATGAACAAAGTGGCTTACCATTTTCAGAAGCATATAATAAAGAAAATTATATTCTTACCAAAGAAGGTAGTCCTGGAACAGGTGAGTAACTCTTTCTCACACACAGTGTACTGGTCTCACTGATTCTGGGTGATTTTCCCTGACCTCCAACTTTATTGTTACCATTTAAGGATTCAGATGATGCAGTTTTTGGATAAGGTGAGAAAGATTTTGTGATGTAGTCATAATCTTGAGTAAAATCCCTTTCTGTTATTTTTTCTATACCTAGATTCCCCATAAACAGAAACATATAAAACATATAGTATTACTTACTGTTCATGCTTGCTCTAGTAAAGGGCATGATAGATTTAATAATTTATCATTTCTCAAGAATTAGTTGTATTTTTAAAAGATACACTTTCAATAATTTAAGGCCAACTATGTTTGAAATACTAAGACTTTGAAATATCCCCAGTTGAAAATTTAAGAACCTTCAAAAACAATTTAAGCAAAAATACATATAGTATGAGATGAAATATAATGATCAACTTAAGTGTTATCTTAAATATTTTAACATTATAGTAACTATTGTTAAAGTTTTACAAAGTCAGTTAGTCTAAGTTGCTCACTGAAAAACCAGGACAGTAAGGCTGGAGAGACAGCTCAGTCAGAAAGTGCTTGCTGCATAACCACAAGGACCTGAGTTAATCTCCTGAACCCAGATAAAAAACCAGGCATGGTGAAACATGCCTGTAATGCTAGAGCTTGGGAGTTGGATCTCTGGAGCTCAGTGGGCCAGCTAGCCAGGCCATTCTGTTTGGTGAGTCCAGGTAGTGAGGAGACCCACTTACTTAACAAGTTTCAGGGGGGAGATGTCTCCTCAGGAACAACATTCCATATTCATATGCACACAAGCACCAAAATAACAAATGAGGATGTAAATTTTAATGTAAATCAATTCTTTTTTTCAGCTCAAATCAAGGTATATGCATTTGTCTTAGCTAATCTAATGTGACAATGGTTTTGAGCATTGTGAAAATAAAAGGATTTTGCAGTGCTTTAGGGGAAACAGATACATTATAAGTCTTGACTTTAACTGAAATGATTCACATTTGGAACTGTTTTAAAATAGCCTCACAGGAACTTGGTTTTTGTAAATGAAAAACACACATAAGTCAACACTCTAAAGAATATGTATTTTCATTACCAACTATTTTTAAATAAAAGCAAAAGCAATTGTTTCTGAAGATAATCTACTGTGAGTTCACAGAATCATATTCCTAGACTTTTGTCAAAGAATTGTATAAAGGATCCAATACAGCTATGTTGTTAAATATTGGAGCTTAAGGTATATTAGAATTTTGATGCTACATTTTCACATTTATAGCTTACGAGTATTAAATATTTCCACATTGAATCACTTGATCTTTAACGTCTTAACATGAAAATCTAGGGATTCAAGTATGTACTCAAGTTGGCAAAAAATATTAGCATTAGCTGATTTAAAATTAACTTTAAACTACCTATCTCAAATTTCACAAAACTAATCATTAAATATTTTCATAGAGTTACAAAGGAAAATTGTTAACTATTCCAGTAAAATGCAAGGGAAATGAAGTAACACTGACATCTCATCACTTCCACAGATGATGGGCTCCCAGACACAGATACAGAAGATAGGCAAAGACTGTCTTCTCTCCCATCTCTTAGCTCAGATGAAATTTTCTGTTTTTCTGATGGCTGTCCTTTTGGTGTTTCTGTAGTCAAGACATTCTGTTGTTTCTTTGGCAGTTTCTTGGTTTGGGCTCTGGAATGGATATTCTCCTCCTAAATGCACCAGTAACTTCAAATTATGCTCAGATACATTTAGACAACTGGGCTTTTAAGTTACACTACAACATTTACTGGCTTACTATATAAGGTCATAACTAGAGCTTAGATATTATTAGCAAAAATATGTTCTACTACACTAGGAAAATATATTGACTACACAGACAATAAGTGTCTGCTAATAGAATGTTGTGCAGGTTCAAAGCTGATGACTGTATCCAGTTCAGAGAAAACAGAATTCCTAGATTCCATGGTGCCTGAGACACTAAGAAGTCTGTGTATCAAGATGGTGAAGGGGGCACATACATGAATAAGACTGTGGATCAGATCAAAGGTACTCAGGTCTTTGCTCAGAGTAACAAGTAATAGAGAATTTGCTACAGTTCTGGGTATACACTGGGGAAGAATTTGAAAGGCATTTTCATTCTCTGAGTATCAGAAAAGTTAATTCTCAGGATTTTTTGTCATTGTTTTGTTTTTTATTTTTAAGGATAGATAGATGAATGGCTTAGAAAGATCTATCTGATGGTGGGCATGGTAACATTAAAGCAAGAAATAAAGAGAAAATATGGTGACTGTTGTCTGGTCCAAAGGAATTTCACTTCTCCAAATTCTGGAGGTTAGAAAAAGCCAGCATTGCGCAGAAAGCTGGTTCACCTCTACCAAAGGAGCCAGTTTCTTTATCACTTGGGGCAGAGAGGCAAATGGCTATCCATGGTACCTACTAGCAGACTTCAAAGTACATGCTGGCCTCCAGGCTCCCTCAATGATACATTTCAGAGTTCATGCCGGCATTCTGGCTCTTCTCATCCCATTCAGCTCAGAATCTTCTCCAGCTCCCCCAGCTTTTCATTCCTCTTATAACCCTACTATTTCAGCTATATTCTCTCTCCTCTCCTCTTCCCCCTCTCTCATCTCTCTCTGTCGCTCTTCCCCCCCACTTCTTCTCTTAGTCCTCTCTCTCTGTCTCCTTTGCCCTCACACTGTCTTCATCTCTGGCCCCCTACCTCCTCTCATGGGCAAGTCCAGTCTGCTGGCCATGTTCAGCTTAACAGTCTCTCCCTGCTATGGACTCTTCCAGATGCCTCTGGCTATACTCTCCCCTCATAGCTACGGTAAAAAACCTTCCATTTAACCATACTTTGGAGCAGACATGTCATTAGTTTATACATCTGGTTCTGAAATCCTCAGTTTATACAATAATGTTACAATGTCTTTAAAGTGTTCCAGACAAGAGATAATAGGAACACAAACAAGAGGAAATGGTGGTTAATGGGTTAAGATCAACAAAGTGCGCCAGGTGGTGGGGGCATACACTGCCTTTAATCCCATAATCACAGCACAGCAGAGGCTGGTGGATATGTGAGTTCAAGGTCAGTCTGGTCTAGAGTCCTGATTTCCAGGAGAGCCAAGGCTGTTACACAGAGAAATCTTGTCTCCAAAAAACCAGAAGCCAAAACCAAACCAAACAATTCAACATAGTGTACTAGTCAAAGACCTATCTTCAGCACCAGACTCTCTAGGCTCAAATTCTATCTGTACCACTTCCTAGTTACATGAATTTCTCTTTCTTGAGCCTCAGATTCTCACTTGAGATTAGGATGATAGAATTCACAGTAATTAACCATCTACATATCAGATTTTAAGATAAATCTGTAAAGTACTTAAATTAGCAATGGGCATGCTATAAGTACTATATGCATACATAAAAAATATTTAGTAGTTTAAGAAAACTAAATTTAGATATTATCAATTTTAATTGTATTTATTTACCTTTTTTGGCAGTTTATCTTTAAATAAATATGAAAATTCTTTTTCACTCTCTGATTCTGATTCTGAAGTTGAGAGATCTTTATAATTTTTTTTTGTTTTTGTTGCTCTTCGTGGAAGTCTGGTTCTCCCATCTGCAACTATTTCATCATCCTTTTTGGTAATGTTTTTATTGGGTACCTTTAGAAGAAAGTTTCCTGAATTTTATAATATCAGCAAAAGAGGTATCAGAAATATAAGCTATTTGCTATAAAAATGGCACACTGAGAATTATATATAAAATATATGTAGGAATGAAATGATTCTTCATTGGAAAAACTTAAGTATATTTTATGTTACCATTCTTGTCATCTTATTCATCCTGTCATTTTATTCTTCCTATCACAATCTCTAAGAGGACAGATATTCTACAAATTTAAACACAAACACATGAGAAAGAGAGAGAGAGAGAGAGAGAGAGAGAGAGAGAGAGAGAGAGAGAGAGAGAAGAGCACACATGTCAATAAAGTACTTGCTGCATAAACACAGAGACCTGAGTTCAAACCCTCAGAACCCATATAAAAAAGCCAGGCACCGTGGTCAGTTTCTTATAATCTCAGTACTGGAGAGGCAAATGGGGAACTCCCTGGTAGTCACTAGCCAGCTAGGACATAGACAGGCAGATTTTATGAGCTCACTGACCAGCCATTTTAACCAAATGGTGAGCTCTAGGCTCAGTAAGAGGTGGAGAAGTGATCAAAAAGGACATCCTAATGTTAACTTTTAGCCTCTGCATATACTGGCACATATAGTACATCTACACACAGGTGCATACACACAGAACACATGCATAACACACACACACACACACACACACACAATGAAGACACTGATTAAAAATAGAATTCATGAGAAAATAATGCAAAGGCAGGATCAAGGATCAGCTATGGAAACTGGTAAGAAAATGAAGGCATGATGTTATTGGTATACACACACACACACACACACACACACACACATATATATATATATATATATATATATATATATATATATATATATATATGTTAAAGGGTATTTTATCTCTTGATTACCATTATGGATCTTGGCTTCTCCTTTTCCATGGAAGACCCTGCAAAATTCAGGAAAAAAAGATTAAAAATTTCAACTGATAAAATATTCATAATATACATTTAAAATCATAAAATAAGAAGCCCCTTACCCTCAACACTTTTAAACATCTAATAAGCCACTTCTATATGTGACTTGAAGACACAGGGACCCTTAATCTCAGCTTTTCTGGAGTATGTGGTCTTCAGAACTGCCAGGCTACTTCGGGGGCATTCCTTCTCCCTATATTTTGTAGCAGACAGACTATACTACATTGTGATGGGAAATACATTATAAATCTTTCAAAAACTTAATTGTTGGAATTGGTAACTTCTTATTCAGTGTTTATGGTGTGAATTGCCTCCCTCCCACTTTTATATTATCGAACTTTTAAAGTATATTAACATCCATGAATCTACCTTCAATTTTAAGAGCCCGAGTAATGCTGAATCTACATGTTCTCTTTTATTGTCCTCTAAATCCTTACGTTAATCACTTCAATAAAATCTGTTCTCATTCACTTGCTTTAAAAAAAATTACTTCAGGTATGTGTTTCTATTCAGACACCGAGCTTCATAACATAGAATGTCCTGTGTGACAGCCTATGATTTGCTTTACTTTGTACAATATCGCTTTTCTGGGACCTTAGTCACATTACTGATAATAGCTTTAGTCCTGTTTGCTTCTTGCTTTTCAAGCACAATGTTTGCCATCTTTTTACATTTCTTTGGGAGTTAAAAACAGGTAAAGCTAGTGAAGCCACATGTATTTACAAGAAGAGTCCTCTAATGCATATTAACTTACCATCTAACCATTTCAACAAAATAATTGTCACAGAAGTTTAATTTTGTATTTTGGTTTGTAGTACTTTAAACCCCTATCACCACACAGAGATTCCTAATCTTCATGTTTAAAATACACATCTTTCACAGTAGCCTCTAAGAAAGTGTTTGTATCATCCATTTCGCCTTAGCTTCTTCTAAACACAGTGCTTCAAAGTCCAAACTTGGACTAGATCTAGCCTTATCTTTCATTATTTTGTGATAAATATATTCTGTATTGCCTGACTATACTATACTGTTTCATACTTGTCTTATATATAATTCTGCTTCTTCATGCATCTGGTTGGAATCTTACTTTTTTGAAACATTCACCCAATATTTCTAAACACACACCTAAATTCACATCTATTTTAAATTCTTTCTAAGCCAACCTTTCCTCTCTCACATATCATGAGTGGCCATTTTTATTTTGAAATAAAAGCTGATTACCTTGAAATAAAGAAAAGTTTAATTAATAAGCCCAGAAGTTTTTTTTGTCTTCCTTTAAAAGTGGGATCAAGTCTGCTACTAAGCCTTGACACTGAGGCTCAGCCACAAATCAGTAATTATCTTTGTCAAAACCTGTATGCAAAATTCTTAAGTATATTTAAAAATTTATTATCAAAAAGAGAACCAAACAGCCACACTCTAGAAAACATTTCATGAATGACTCAAGGTAACCTCTACTAGAAGACACTATTCCATTTCTATATACTTATTTTTGCAACTAAATAAATTCCTAAAAAGTGTATGTGTTAGATAAGGCAGAGAAATGAAGATACAGAAACATACGGACAGAGCATAAATATCAGTAAATAGATGTGTCAGGGTCCAGTCCTTGACTTTGTTTAAGAATGTTGTTCATGAATGTATAATAGTTTATTTATAATAACTGTTATCTAAATAACTGAGTAATAATGATCCATGAATAAAATGAGCAATGACAATATGTCATGAACCAAGAATTATGTTAAGTCACATTTGTGTGTACCTAGAGTCTTATCAAAATGAAAATTTAAGATGTTTGGGAGATATTTCAGTTTGTAAAGTACTTTTTTTTTTTTTTTTTTTTTTTTTTTTTGGTTTTTCGAGACAGGGTTTCTCTGTGTAGCTTTTGCGCCTTTCCTGGAACTCACTTGGTAGCCCAGGCTGGCCTCGAACTCACAGAGATCCACCTGGCTCTGCCTCCCTAGTGCTGGGATTAAAGGCGTGCGCCACCACCGCCCGGCTTTGTAAAGTACTTTTTACTCAAGCACAAAGACCTGAGTTTGGATCGCCATCAACCAATGTAAAAGCCAGGCAAGGTAGTATACAATTACAATCACAGCACAGGCAAACCAAACACAGAAGGAACACTGATCTTGATGACTGGTCAGTCAGTTAGCCTGGCTGAATTGCCAAGCTTCAAGCTGAGAAACTCTGTTTCAAAAAATAAGGTAGAGAGCTACCACCTTAAGGACAGCTACCACCGACCTTTGGCAAGTTCTTCCTGTGCCTTTCCACCTACTCACCTTCTGTCTCTGTCGCTCCCTCACCCACCCACACAAATATAACCATATTAGCAAAACAGTGAAACAACTAGTATGCTGTTTTGTTCTACTTATAAGGGCCTATAAATAATAAAAGTATAAATGATGAAAAGAATAAACAAAGGAAGAATATGGAAGAAAACTACGATTATCAAGTTATTATGGAGATCAAGAGTATTTTATCAACTAAATATAATTATTTGTAATATTCTCTAAAAAGTAATTTCTTACTTGATTTTCCACTTTTGTATTTTCTTTTGTTTTTATTTCTACTATAATCCATCAGTCTTTTGGATTTTGGTTCTCTGAGCCAGCTAATGTCGGTCTTGCTGTCACCACACTCTGTTTCAGTGTCACTGAAAACGGCCTTCTCATGACTTGTTATCATCTAGAGAAAAAATCCACAAACATGCCTCAGTACATGTCATAAACAGTAAGGTAAATGCCTAAATGCTCCAAATAATAAACTAAATGCTGGTGGAGTTTTGCCATTTTGTTGTTGTTGTTGTTTTTTGTTCCTTCAGCACTGGTAAGGGTTCAAACTCAGGGCTTTTATATGTCAGGCAAAAGTTCTATCACCGTGGTACATCCTTAGGTATCATTTTTAAAAGCATTCAATGATTTGTCAATAAATGGAATTTTATTTCTTATATTGTCCTTGATTAGTCAGAAAAATGACATATGAACAAAGTCAATGCTGGATTAATCAAAGTCCTCATTTCCACAACATTCATTTATACAAAGAGAACGCTCAGCATAGCCCACTACAGCAGTCTTGGTTTTCTTCATCTGGAAGTCTTGCTCTAAGTCACTTTCTAGTGCAATATATATTTAGTTACATTCATGACTGTTTTTTTCGCTTTACACGCATACTAAACTGCATGACAAACATTATCATATGAAAATTTCTAAAACTCTCAGTGTCATCCTTCTCAATCATGGTTTTCAAAATGCTGTTTCCCAGATCCTAAACTTGAAGGCACAGATTAGGCCATTTCCAAAATAGTTTAGACCACTTTTTGTAACTGTTCACTTACTTGGAATTCTCTCATTTCATCCTCAGCTAAGGGAGCACAGATCTCACTATAGGTCCACCATATCCTTAATAGTCTGTGTTCTGTATTAAGTGAACTATAAACATCAGTTTGTGGGAAGGTTGGAGACTGATTTTTGGAAAATCATCAAGGTATTGATGCTCTCTTAATAATTTCATTTTATCTGTTTCTCTTAGTATCTTTCTTGTTGTCATGCAAATTACATGAGTCACCTTTCTTTGAGCCAGCATGGCTTCCACCTTCAGGTCCTTCTTCTAGTCTGTCTCTTTTTAGTGCTTCCACACCCACCCTTATCAACTGCATTCACACCAGTTTAGTTAGATTAACAATCAAAGACAACAAATTTGAATGATTACATTCTTTCACTGTATTTGTCAATGGGCTCCATATTCTTGGCAGTTGATTTTGAAAGCAGAAAGCTGTCAATACCACATGCAGACTTAGAAGAAAAAGAAGCCTGACTTTATTTTCTTTAGCTTGGCTTTTCTACTATATAGGTTGTGTAGATAGAACAGAGGGGTTTGGAGATGAATTCTTTAATAACACTTGGACTAGCACAATCTTAACAGGCCATGACTAGAGGTTTCCTGTTACCAAGAATCCAAACTCCTTAAACCTTTCAGTGTTACTTTAATGGCCAGCATCTTCTGTGCTCTGGATTCATGATTTAGAAGATATTCTCAGACATCTACAGCTAACGGTAAATTCTGATTTGTTCCTCACTCATTTTCATAGTTTGAAGGTGGAAAACCCTTATAGCCTCAAATTCACACTCTCCTTTACTTTATTTCCTCCAGTTTATTGGGTATGTTGTTTTCCCATGGATTCCTTGAGCTTTTTTCTGAATGGAATAACTGTTATGATAACCTGAATGCTACTATACTATTAAACTCTATTGTTTCAGAATCATTTCTGCTCATGTGTATGACCATCAATTACCTCCATTAGTCCTTCCAATACCAGAATCAAAACCATCTGAAGAGTTAGTTGTTATCAACACTCACATCATGGTTTTATGTCCATGAAAACTTCAAATTGTTTCTCAAAAGTATTAATAACAACTTCTTTGCTAGTGGAATAGTAAAGTTAAACAGATGGACCAGGGTAACAGTGCACACCAATTTTAGGTTGTCTGACTTCACAGCAAGCCCTAATTCTAACAGCAGTACTGCACAGCTAGGCTTTGTTTTTTTCTCTATATTTGCCTTCTATTTCAGTTTTAGTTTTTATTTTGTATCCCCTGAAATAATATACAATAAAGATCCTTAGCCCATGACAATTTGACAGAGCTACTTATATTTCTGTTTTAAAGTTGTCATATGGCTATCTTTAGAATTAGCCATGTTCCTTGGATTGAAGGGCAAAGCTTTCTTCATTACTCCATGTACATACATATAAAGTTGTACTTACCTGATTCAGATGAAATATACAATTTATGAGCCAAACACAGTAACAAAATCTCAAATCTGAATGTGAACTATTTTTCCTGAACACATGTAAGTGGAACTAAAATTAGAGATGATTGTAAGCCTCCTATATAGGTACTGGGAATGGAACTTGGGTCCTCTGGAAGAATAGCCATTATGCTTCTCAACCTCTGAGCCATCCCTTCACCCTCTAAATGTTATTTTTAAACACCAGCACATATTTTCTAGTTCAATAGTCTCCAGCATTAAAATGTTATTAAAAGAAATATTCTCTTAAAGATGTATTTTTATTTATGTGATGTGTGTGTTTCTATGTGTATGTTAAGGCACATGTGTGCAGGTATCTGCAGAGGCCAGAAAAGGATGTCAGATCCCATTGAACTGGAGTTACAAAAGGCTTGTGAGCTGCCCAATGTGAGTGCGTGAAACCAACCTCAGGTCCTCTGAAGAATACCATGCACTCTTAATCACTGAGTTTAGCTTCTTCTCTAGCCCAAGAAATACTAGTTGATATTGGCATCACATGCTATAACTTACTCTTTTGTTTTTTGTTTTGAAAGAAGGGTCATGCTCATCATGATTCCTTACACCTACCCTGGAGAAACAAAAATATGCATTAATTTTAAACATGTATCACATCTGTTTTCTTCAGACAGAGCTCACTGGGAAATTACTTCTAAGTTTTCAGATTTAACTCTTTCACTCACTACATCACTAGCTGTGTATTTATGGCCAGATTATCCTTTCTGACCTCAGTTTTTTAAAAAATGAGTTTGAATAAAGAACTAATTGTTCAACTCTATGATCAAAGTCATAATATTCAAATTACCAATTTTTACACATTGAATTTAGAAATAAGTGTTGAAGTAGCAACCACAGCTAGAGTAATCATGACAGTAGGATTTTAATCCATTCCTTTCATATGTCAAAAACTCAGATTAGGGGAGATTTTTATCTAAAAGAAAGTAAATGTTAATGTGACCTATTGAAGTATAGTTTAAAAAAAAACCTACAATTTGATTGAATTATCCATACTGGCTTCTGTAGTTGTAGCTTGAAATTCTTGGATCTATATGGAAAATAAACAGAAGAAAAAAAGAAAAAACTACGTCAAAAATAAGGGAAATGAAAAGAAAAAAAGAACATATTAAAATCTATTTTCTCTCAATTCAGAGAATAAGAATTGCTAATTGAAATCAGCTTTCCATAGTACTGTTTAAAGCTAAACCAAATATAGTAAAAGTAGACTGATAATAAAACAAATTAGAATGTATTTATCACAGTGAGGACCAGCGTTTTTCTGTGACAATGCATTATGGTAAAAATCTCTTACAGTCTAAGAAACTAGAATTTTTGCTGGACCTCACTGCTAGAGTTAATACACATTGATGTCATTTAAGACTGTTAGCCCATAGTCTACTCAACCTGTTTGTTTTGCCGGACTTTAAGAGAAGAATATAATAACCAACCTTACTTGTCTTAGATTTCCCATGTAACCAACTCTCCAATCTAACTAATGAATAGCTGTAGTCTTAAATTATGTCCTCTTCCATGCTCCAACCCAGAACAATGCATGAATACTCTAATAATCACTTGCTGAAAACAGCAAAAATACAGGTTGAAAGTAATCTCATAAAATGAATATCCACCACAAACACTGAACATAATGTTCTTGATAAAAATGTTTTGGGGATCAGTCGAATCCAATGACCAAATCCCTTGTCAAACTCTCTTACGGATTTCTGTAAAGTATCCCTCATTCCTTCCCCATGTGAAGTTTTCTGTGCTGTTCAATAAACCAGACAAAAGCTTTTTGTTAGGGACACAGACACACAGAGAGACAAAGACAGGGGCAGATTCACAAGACAACCTTCAGGCAGGTAAGGATTCAGACTCATCCAACAGACAGAGGAGGATGGAAGACACAGGGAAAACAAATAATTCAAATTGAGGTTTAGTCTTAAACAACAAGGGGAAGCACTTTGGTTTCTTCTTACTGGAACACCACATTTTTAGTGACTTGAAATTTCTTATTAATACATTCAAACAGATCACAATTTTCTTTAAAGAGCAAGTCTAAAGCAGTGCAAAGCCCCAGTTACTCATTTGTTTTATATTTTTTAAAAATCAGGGGTGGGGGGGAAAAACTACCTAGATATACCTATGCTTGCTACCCAAATAAACCATTTAATATTTTTAAACATTGTAAAGTATATCTATCTCAAGATGCATCTCAAATATATATTCATAACTGGGTATGGCTGCAAGGTGACTACAGAAGAACAAAATCAGTGATCTCTAGCTTACTCCAAGTTTTATAACAGGTTCATCAGTGCCATTCAAGCTGAAGTTATAGACATCATTCCTGTGGAAAACAAAGACTAATGTTAGCACCACTGCATAAGGAAATTCAGTCTCTTTAAATGACAAACACGTAGGAAAACTTACTTACAGTGGACATTCGGAGGTAACATTAACAAAAGTTGTCTTCAGTTTTCTGTAACTTTTTTTCTGAACCTTTTTCAAAATACAAAAAAGGTTTACATAAAAACATTTAGATATGAGATTACTAGCTCCATCAGACAAGTCACAAGTGCAATTAATTTGTGACATTTATTTTCTAGTTGTGCTTTCACTAATATAAAACTAGTACTTGTAACATTTTTTTCAGTGAAAATGAGTCAATTGAATAAAAATTTCTCAATAAAACCACTGTCTTAGCCGGGCGGTGGTGGCGCACGCCTTTAATCCCAGCACTCGGGAGGCAGAGCCAGGCGGATCGCTGTGAGTTCGAGGCCAGCCTGGGCTACCAAGTGAGCTCCAGGAAAGGCGCAAAACTACACAGAGAAACCCTGTCTCGAAAAACCAAAAAAAAAAAAAACCACTGTCTTGCAAAAACGTTTGTTATTGTTGATTTTGTGTGTGTGTGTGTGTGTGTGTGTGTGTGTGTTAAAGAAATTAGCAAGCCATTCTATGTTTCTATATTGCCACTTAGCAGAGACCAAAGCAGGTTTCTGAACAAGAGCAGAACATATGTATTTTGGACACTAAACAAGCTAGTATTTAAATGTAATGAAGGGAATGTCACAAACATGCTATAAGGCATAGAAAATTACAAAAGACTAGCATAAAAGCTAAGAAGCAGACATCAGACCATTAAAATTTGACAAATTAAGTAAACATATAAACAACAAAAATCACAAATTATAAATGATATATCAAAGAGTCTGTATTTTAAGCCTAGATGAAAGTAAATATTTTAACAAAACCAAGATTTTAGGATTTGTCAGAACAGATGAGATCAACTAGAAAAACAAAACCCACAGAAAAGAGATTGTGATAGACTGAATGCAAACTAAATCATAGACCCAAAGGTGAAAGTACTGGACCCACATTTGAAACAATTTTCATGGTTTAGGGGATGTACCTAGTGCCTCAGGGATGGTACACAAGTGCTAGACACCACTCAGGTGACATCCTTAGTCGTCATCTTCTGAGACAAGATCTCACTAAAAGTTACCTAGGCAGGCCCTAAACTTGCAATCCTCAGGCCTTAGCTTCTTAAGTAACTGGAATTACAGGAATGAACCACGTGGGCTAGCTTAAAAAGAACATTTTCTTTGAAAAAAAGAGAGTTCAGGAACTATTTAAGTAACTTGTGACTACATTTGTCAGTGTTATAATCCATTTAGTGGTACTCTATAACCTTAAAATCCAATACCATTTTTTTACTAGTATTTCAGTGTTTATAATGAAATATTGAGTCGGATTATGTAGAGTTTGGTGAAGTTAAGCAGCACATACCTTACTGAACTGTAGGTCAGATTTCTTTGAAAATCCACTATAACAAAGACAGTGACAATGTTTAAGGAGCACTTAATATTGGCAAAATATTTTTTCATAAATACTATCATATATACTGATCACTACATTAATGATACAAAAAAAAATGGGCACCAACCCAAACCTAAAACAAAATCTCTAGTCAGTCTGATAGTTTTACAATCTCACAGTAAATTATAACTATCACAGTTAAAATCTAAGTTATATCAATAATATAGGAGGAAGAATTAAACACTGTAAAAGGTATAGTTATGCAGCAAAGTAATTTTTTTCTTACTGAATAGGGCCAGAGTGAATTTAAATGTGAATGAATAGTCTCACAGCCTATAAATGGATATTTATAACAAGAATCAGCTTTTAAAAATATTGCAAACAAGAATTATTAGTTAATACAGTTATTTCAGTTCACTCACACCCTGTACTTCATTAAGCAATGCATTTTTTGCACACTTAGCTTTAGTTATAACTAGGTTCTATAAATAAAAATCCTAAGATGTTTATATCTTACAGATTTCTCTCTGAATGTCACACTGTACTGTTTCATACTTTTGACACTTCATAATATGACACTTTATGACATAATAAGGTACTGAAATGCTCTATGTCATATAACTTAAATGTGACCATTGCTAACAATTATTAGTAATTATTTTCTACTAGAAAGTTATGTTATTCAAATGTCTCCATAAAACCTTTTTCATACTGTGCAAGCCAATTTAGTTGTTTCTGTCAAAAATCCTCATGTCTCAATTTATGAATATACCTGCTATTCAGAGACTCCTTTAATTTTCTTGTAGACTTCATGCTATCATTTGGGTTGTACCTCTTATTAATTTGGCTTATCAAGGATTCTGCTGCATCAGTAAATCCTTTCCCTTTTGACTTTTCTCTCTGAAACAATTATAAGTTAATTTAAAACTACTAGTTAACTTTCAAGGGAAAATAAAGGCTGAAAGAAAGTTTAGGAAATCTGTTTTTCCAGAGACCTACAAAAAAAATGAGAGGTCATATTTAAAGTCTGGGCTTTAGACAGCAGTCAAAGCCATTCCATACACAGAGAGCTATGCTGAGTGCTTGGTACATATTTTTTAAAGTTATTATATATGAAAATAAAATACTTCAGGGGAAAAAGACAGTTATTTGAAAAGATCAGTAAAACTGGCAACCTTCCAGCAAACTAAGGAATAAAACAAAAAAGATATAAATTGCGAACACCAATAATGAAGAGGCCATCACTTTTAATCACAAGCACATTAGGACAATAATTGAGGAAAATATATAAGCTCATGTCTATAACTCTGGTAACAAACGAGCTAATTCCTTGAATGATACATTTTTTTTTTAAACTCAGGCAAGGAGAAATGGGATATTTGAAAACACCTATATTTATGGATCCAATCAATGACTAACTTTACTAAACAAAAGGCACCAGATTCAGGTGGGTTTACTAGTGAGTTAATTTAAGAAAGAAATTATATCAAATTCTCCCTAATATATCCTAGAAGGCACGAACCAAAAACATTACAAAACAGGAAAACTAGCCAGATAGCTCATCAAATCGAATAATGTGAGAAAAGACTTGAATGCCAGAAACAAGCAGTACTTACTCCTGGTATGCAAGGCCATGTCAACTTTTAAAATCCAGTGCCTACCATCTCTCACCTCAGACAGTCTGAGGGAAAAGTCCTATCAACAGACCAACAGATGCACATGAAGCATCTTACAAGATGATGATTTAAAAAAAAAAAAAAAACCTCAGCAAACTAATATAAAGGAATTTCCACCCCTAGATAAAATACACACACTCTAGTGTGCATATAAAACATCTTCCTGGAAGGAAGGCTCATGTGTGGAAAGGTTAGCCCCAGCTAGTGACACTACTGAGAGAGGTCACTGGATCACCACTGTGTTACAATGGATTACTTTATTGATACATTCACAGTTGAATGGGTTAGGGGTAGGGGATGCCTTGATGGAAAAAGTAAATCACCTAGGGATCAACCTTTGATGGGTATAACTTGTCCTCAGCCCCCTTCCTCCTCCTGCCTTCCTTTCTCTCTACTTCTTGGCCACTATGAGGTGAGTATCTTTGTACCACCATGTGCTGTCTGCCAAAAGGCCACAGACTGAGTCTTTTAAACTATGAAGCAAAATAAGCCTTTACAAGTCTTTTCTTCAGGTATTCAGATCATAGTGACAGAAAAGCTAACATCTATTTAAAATAATTATGGAAGCTGAGAGATGACTCTGTAGTTAAGAGCACTAGCTGCTCTTTCTGAGGGCCTGGGTTCAGTTCCATGCATGCACATGGCAGCTCACAACCATCTATAATTCTAGTTCTAAGGATTACAACCTTTTTCTGATCTCCAAGGACAGTGCATGTATATGGTCACATACATACATGCAGGCAAAACATTTAACATATTTTTTTAAAACTTCAAAATTATATAAAAAAAAAACTATCATCACACTTAAGGGTGAGAAACTAGATCCTTCTTTAATAAGATGTGAAGTATTTTGCCTTTCATCACTTGTTTTTAAAAATCATACTGGAAGCCTAGGTAACTCAATAATAAGCAAAGAAAGAATTAAAACTTCATAAATAATATTTACAAAACTCCTAAAAATATATAATAAAAATCATAAAAATTAACAAACAACAGTAAGGTTGCAAGATGCAAAATTAAAACAAAAGTCAATCACTTTCACATGAACCAGCAATTTTCACTAGCAACCTTAAAAATGAAATGATTGTATACATCTACACAAGAGAAAAACTACACAACTCTGATAAAATAAATCAAAGGAAATCCAAAAGATATTCCACATACATGTTATAGAGCATTGTCAAAGTTGAGACTTAACTTTATGGTTTTAATGCAATCCCGGTAACCTATTTTGTGTTAGAAATAAACTCTACCTCAAAAGCTAATGATAGCCAATAGGCAACAGGAAGAACTGAGATTGCTTTATTTTCACATTGCTTTATTTCCAGACTCTAAAAGTTGCAATCAAGACAGAACTGGAATGCCAACACAGGCAAAATATCAATACCACAGAATCAAGAACCTAGAATTAGATTCCCCTCAACACACAAATAGAGTGAACAAAAGAACAAAAAACAGTTCAGTGGAGAATTAGACAGTCTTTTCACTATGTCAGGTCCAAAAGAAACTGGCTAACTGTGGTGCCTATTAGCATATCAAAGCCCATGCTAGCCTCCAAGCTCACTCAGTACTTGTGGTTGTTCTTAGCTATTCTCACCCCATCCCTTACCCTAAAACACTGACCTTTAGGCCATGCACTCTCTTGGCTCTCCTCTTTTGCCTCTCTGCTCTCTTTAGTCTTCTCTTCTTTTAAAGCCATGTTTGTTCTACCACTTTCTCTTTCTGCTCTGGACATTTCCAGATGCCTCTGGCTGTATTCTCTCTTATATCAAAAATAAAAACCTTCCCCTCAACCATATTTTAGAGAAGTCAGTCATGTCCTCCCTATATACAATGATACAATGTGGTATCATTAATACTAGAATACACTGAACAAGCATATAGCAAGTAGACCTTTGCTCTTCACAGTTTAAAATACAACACAGACCTAAATGTAAACCACAAAACAACTTCAAAAAGATGTTACGTTTTTCACATTATAAATCCTTCAGAGAACTTAAAAGAATAAAAGCTATGTTTCTTCCTCATGACTTCAGAGTCTGTAATTCACAGTCCCTTTGGCCTTGTCACTTTAGGTATGGGGTGAGCTGAAAGTCATGGTGGCTACAGTGTAGCAGAGGAGTCTGTTTCATTCATGGCAACTACAGAACAAGCAAGACAAACAGAAAGAAGAGGCCAGGGTAAAATATACTTTTCAAAAACATGCCCCCAGTGATCTGCTTCCTCAAACCAAGCTTTCTAATAGTCCATTCAGTATAGATGCATCAGTGGCTTTATCCATTGGTGAAAATGACATCCTTATGATCAAATCAACTCTCAAAGATTGGATTCACTAGCTGGAAAGCCTTCAAGACCACAAGCCTTTGGGGAACACTACACTACACATAAACCCTAACAGATGCTCAGCTGGGTTTCTATGCTCTAAGAAAAAAAGAATGACTAGCACATGAAAGTTCTGTGAAGCAGTCTTAGCCTTCTACATAAAAAAATGAAGCCAACAACAACACAACTTATTTGTTTACTATTTATCATCTTAAAACAGATGTAGTGAGCAGGAAAGAGGGAACCTTCATGGACCAGGTTGCCTACATCAGATTGTCTGTAGGAGCAATTTCTTGATTAAGGACTGATATGAAAGGGCCCAGCCCACTATGGATAGTGCCAGCCTTGGGAAAGGGGGGTCTTGGGTTTATGTAAGAACACAGGCTGAGTGAGCCATGGAGAATAAGCCCTGACTTCCCTTCATAATAGACTGTAATTTGTAAACTGAATCAAATTCTTTCCTCCCCAAATTTGTTTTGGTCATGGTGTATATCACAGCAATAGAAAACAAACAAAGACAGTTGTAGGTTATACTTGCAAAGTAACACCATACACAATGGCCACTCATAGAAAAGAAGTATTATGAAAGACCAGTTCAATTTACACTTTAGAAGGATAGAGAAAAATGACTAAGAAATATAAGGTTGATTTATTCATACATACTTAACATGCTTGGTTATACCAACTCTCATTCTATGGGGCTGTGCTAGGGAGGTGAATGAGGAACTTGGGGAAGCATCTAGGAAGTGAACTAAAGGACAAGGCATTATCCATGTCAAGTCTGTAGCAATTAGTCAAGCCTCTGTTAACAGTAAGCAGTGTGTAGGAAATGAATACATCCAATACTTACCACTGGTATTTCTTTTAGTGCACATGAATTAACTTCAGAAGTCAGTTCTTTCCTCAATTTTGTACAACTTTTTGTGTTTTTTCTAGAAGGGTTTGTATCACAGATAGTAGTATTCACATCTTTTGACAATACACATGTCTTCTTATAGATGAGCGATTCTTCAGTTGTCTTATTTAGGAGTACTGATTTATAAGTAGTTTCAGATAAACTATGCCAATCACTCTGCTTAGTGTTTTCAGCACTTTTCTTTTGTGAATATTTAGGATGGTTTTGTTCTTGATTGTTGTTTCTTTCACAAACTTCTGCTCCATCTGACTTGTCACATTTGACTACATCTTTCCTGTGTTTTACCCTTTGTGTTTCTTCAGAATCATCATCAGAAACTGATTTTTGTTTAGTGCATTTTTTGTTGACACTAATATCTAATGGAGGAATGAGAGTCTTTTAGAATAAGTATACTGGTAACATCTAAACTTTGTTGTAACCAAAAGTACTTATTAGATACTTAGTGTTTCCCTGAACACTAATTGCATTAACAGGTAAGACTATTTTTACCTTGGTTAAAAGTGTGTCCTGGTAAAGCATGGGCTCTCTGGTTATTTTTGCAGAGTTTGATAGTTGTTACAGGTGTCCAACATGCCCATTTGGAATGTTCTTTATTTTTAGAGATGTCTATAATACCAGGTAATCTAGAAAAAAATAGTATTTGTTCAATATACTATTAAACACTACTGCACAACTCTTTTAGGCATGATGTGTATATATAGTTAATGCTTTTTGAGAACATTGCTAAATATGGAAAAACTTCTATACAGCATGTGAAAATTATATAATTGATAAGATTAAAAATAGTAGAAAAGTATCATTACTGTTACTACACTGCTATATACCTAAATAAATGTTGCAATCCTAACATATCTTATTGTGAATTTAAACCAAGGTAAAAATTTCCACACTAGTATTGTAAAGATCTTATGGCTGCTTCATATGGAAAGAAAAAGAACAGCCTATCAAATGATTATAAATGCTATGATTGATCTTGCATTCTAATAATAGAAATACCTTTCTTTCAAATCTGTATAATTTAATTCACCCAAAATAATATGAATACATGCTAAGTAGTCTGAAAGATTCTCTCATACTCACGCAGGCTCATCTACTTTTCCCATTGCATACACATCAGAAAAAGTGTCCTCAATTTCATCTAAATAAAACAAAACCATAGTTGTTTTGGTGGAAGAATGTGGTTGAAAGTATGAAGTGAGAATATAACCTTACATAAGCAGACATTTGAGGATAGGAACATTGATTTTGCCCTCCTCCCCCTCTGACCCCAAACTTCCCAGGATCAGAGGCTATATAGTCTATTTTATCATCATACCAACATTTCTTTATATAACGCCAGCACAGTTATTATAAACTTATTATTTTCAAATTAATGAAAGCCACTGGGGCTAAGAAGACTAGAATGGGCTCACTTGTTCTTTTTCTCCCTCACACATTTGCATGTACATACATGTATACATATAGACACACACAATTACATGCACACACACTTGTATGCACACACTTGTATAGTCACACATGCACATGTGTGCACTACATATACACACACTTTTGCAGGTGCACTCACAGTGACTAAAATTAATCTTAAATTAATCCACAAAAGTACTTACTAAAATTTTGGTCTGGGGATTCACTGGTCTCATTTTCTTTGTTTTCTACAACTTTAGTAGTTTTGCTCTGCTATAAACAGAGGAAATAAAGATGTAAACATAAATTAAGACATTGTATGAATTCAGCTTTTCAAAGACCACTAAGGATTGAAAATATAAGTTTGCCTTTGTATGAAAATTAGTATACATATTTCATGAACATTATGCACACATTCTAGACCATTCGTCGACTAATATTGAAATGCACAAAAAGTAACTTTCACTGCAGACAAAGAGGCAGAGATTCCACAAATTTGCTAATCTTGTGTCAGAGCTACTACACTTAAGACTAATGATTTCTAGATTCTCCACATATGTCTCTCCTGTTGGCACTGACTTCATACTCTATTCTCTTTTACTAAAGTTCAAAGAGCTGAAACTTATGAAGTGTTAAATCATTAAAATTTTTTGACCACTTTCCAGGTAATTCTTCTCCTGAATCAATACTTCTTTCCATAGCCACAGATTCATCCTAGATCCAGATTTAAAAAAACAAACTAACTAAACAAAAAAACCTGCCATCACTATCAGCAAAGTACATTGCCTAGCTGTAGATATTTTACCTTACCCTTAGTTGTTGTCTTTGGGATGCCAGTCATCATACAATACTCAGAACCAAGCCACAAAATCGGAAAAATAGTGACTTTATTAGTTTGTAATATATTCAAATCTTATGCCATTTATCTTTCTGCATCCACTAATTTAAGTAGCTTTTATCTTTGGGTTACGATCCTGATTCTTCATTGGGTTCTTACTACATCCTATGTGTGTATCTAAGGACACATGCTTATGCTTTAACTGTATGACAATCTTATTAATTTGTCTAATCCTATGCTAGACTTTCAGACACTTCAAGACATACTCTGTTGTGATCTCATTCTGTGTCTTCTCACAGCAGACATAGGTTTATATAATCAAGAGTGACAGAAAGTTCTTTTCTCTTAGTAATGTGTAAGTTTCAGGTACAGTGAAACAGGCACTTTAGAATTTTAATGTAAGCACAGTGGGTCATATGCCAGAAGGATCCTTTCAAAGATAACTGTTATTTAGAAAAACATATCACTTTCTAAATAAATATTGTACTTGAAAAAGAAGGCAGCTCAGTATAAATTTCTGAAATAATTTGTTAAAATTTATTTTAACAAAGTATCCTTACTTTGTCTCTATTATTCCATCTATTTCTTCCATCAGATTGTCTAGATTTGAGTGACACAGCATAGTCCATTCCACTTTCTGCTGTTTTAGAAACATCAGCTTTTCCGGCATGATTTATCGCTTGCAGTGGTGCCCTGCTTCTTCTTCGGGGCGTTGCTAAAAGAACAAAGACAGCAGCTATTTTCCCTCTTGTTACAGAGGTAACTTTCAGGTGAGGAAGTTGAAAGATGAAGGGTCTCAGGATATTTCCCAGGCTTCTGGCTTAAGTGACTAAATGGACACTATGCCATTTAGCAAAAAGAGAAAAAGAAAATCATCAGGAAGGATTCAAATCTGAAACTACTCATTTGAGAAAATCTGTCATGAACAGGGCTGTTACCCAATGGGCAACTAGATTTTTTGGATTGGAAGGCCACTACTAAGTTGTCATCAAAGCAACAAGTAAGCCGGGCGGTGGTGGCACACCCCTTTAATCCCAGCACTTGGGAGGCAGAGCCAGGCGGATCTCTGTGAGTTCAAGGCCAGCCTGGACTAGAGTGAGTTCCAGGAAAGGTGCAAAGCTACATAGAGAAGCCCTGTCTCAAA